>NW_006921645.1:13208958-13235646 GCF_000298275.1 Orycteropus afer afer | reverse complement strand
CACAGCTCCATATGTCTCCTTTTTTTGGTATTTTCACGCAAATTCTTCCGCTAGTTGGGGTTTAGTCCAATTCTGTATCCTTCCCTTCAAGGCTCAGTGGTCCAAGATTATCTTCTGTGTCTGTGTTAATTGGTTTCCCTTTTCTTTGTTGAAGAGAGTCTTTGCAATCCTTCTGCCTAGTCTGCCATCTTGCCGGAAGCTCCTCTTCCATTCACTTTAGCCACTCTCCATTCAAGAACAAGTTTCAGAGGCTCTTCTGACATCCATTTTGGTATTTTCTTCCTTTCCTATCTTTTTAATGACTGTTTGCTTTCTTCATGTATAATATTCTTTATGTTTTCCCACAACACATCTGGTTTTCTGTTATTGGTGTGTAATGCATCACATCTGTTCTTCAGTTGGTGTCTAAATTCAGGTGGGATATAATCAAGGTCATATTTGGTTTTCAGGAACTAGGAAAGAATAGTTTGTTTGGAGGGGGAAAAAAAAAGAATAAAGATAGCTCTGATCTGGGGGCTAAAACCAAAAACCAGACCCACTGCTCTCGAGTCAATTCCGACTCCTGTAGGACAGGGTAGAACTTGGCTGGTAGATTTGAACCACCATCCTTTTGTTTAGCAGCAGAGAGCTTTAACCATTGTGCCACCAGGCCTCCTGTATTTGGGGCAGTGAAAGGAAAAAAAGACTGCTTATAGACCCCAGACAGTAAGAGATAAGAGTTGAGCAACAAAGTGTAAATTTTTTGGTTGAAAACTGATTCAGTCCTACAGTAAAGGTCAGATTAAGGGTAAGGCCTTTCTTCATATAGTGGTTCTTATTCATGGCTGCTTATCAGAATCCCCTTGGTCCCTCCTGCAGAACTTCTGATTTAATTGCTCTGCAGTACAGAAGGATTTTGAAAAAGTTTCCCCAGGTGATTCTACTGTGCAGCCAAAGTGGAGAACCACTGACCTGTTGTTTTCTTTGGCTTCCAGGTCACTGCTATTAGTTTAAATGTCAAGGAAGCAAAGAAAGAAATCAGATTTGAGAATTATGTCTAGGAAAGAATTTTGTTTGTGTGGTTATTGGCACATGGAACTGACTGAAAACAAATAGATCAAAGGCTTGCTGAGTTATTGAGGGAGTTATGTTGTCAAAGAAACCATGAGCTTGGACTGAACAAGCCCTTGATAGTTTGAGCTGTTAAACCACTTATGAAAACCTGGGACATGGGTTGTGAAGGTTGTGCAGTACTAAGGAGAGCATGCTCCCAGCACCCTCACCTGCCAGGAGGATACTGGACAAGAAAGAACCTCCTATTCCTCTTCTCCCATTATATGTTGGGAATGGGAAGAGAAGGGTGCAGATAATTTGTCTTTTTAGTTATTAGGTCTCATAATAAGAACCTCTACATTGGCCTGATGAAGAAGACTACACCATACTGGGAGATCCTTTACTAACAGTTTGATGAACTGACTGGATGGAACTTTGAGTTTTCTTTCTTGGTGGGTTGATTGTGTTCTATGTGTAGGAAAATGAGGGAAAACAGATATTTGGTGATTAAAAATACCAGTATCTGTGTTCAGTGTTACTAGATTATGTAAGTTGCTTCCTTGTACCTGGATTGACCATGTGACTAGTTCTTACCAATAAAATAATTTGTTTGGAAGTGATGTGTGTTATTTCTGGGCCAGGGCATTTTAAAGCAGGTGGTGTGTGCCTTCTCCATCCTGTCTTTACCCTTCCTAATCCAGCTATACATTGGCCAAATGGAAAGGACTCCAAGGAAACTAGCTGAGGCAGGAGCCCTTATGTAGCAGGAGGCTAGGTATCTGAATGGGTGGAGTCGAGCACCTCTCTTAGTCTACATTAGACTTGGACATGAGTGAGAAATCAGAAAGAAGAATCAGGTGTAAAGAGATGGAGAGATTGGAATATTAAATATAGAAGTCATATAGGCCTTATTGAGAAAGTGAGATTTAAATAAAGACTTAGATGTCTGCCATTAGGCATCTGGGGTACAGCAGAAGGAATATTCATTGTTAAGACCTAGGGCTGAAGTGTGTCTCTGAATTCAGGGAATGCCCAAGAAGCCAGTGTGGCTGGAGTGAATGAGCAAGCAGGTAGAGAATTGCAGGAGAGAAGGTTAGAACAATAGCAAGGGCCTTGGTGGTCATTAAGGACTTTGGATATTATTCTGTATGAAATGAGTAACCTTTATAGGGTTTTAGGTAAAAGAATAACATAATTTTAAAAGGACCAGCCCTGCAAAGAATAAATAATGGGAGGAAAAGATAGAAGGAGAGAAATCTTTAGGGGAGATTATTACAATAATTAAAAGAAATATGGTAGGATGGTAGCAATAGAGGTTAGGATATATTTTATAAATAGAGGGAGCTCTGGTGTGTGTAATGCCTAAGGCATTTGACTGCTAACCAAAAGGCTGGTGGTTCAGGCCCACCAGCCACTTCTCGGAAGGAAGGTTGGGCAGTCTACTTCCCTAGTGACACTGCCTTGGAAACCCAAGGAGGGGTCGCTATCAGTTGGATCCGACTCAATGGCAGTGGGTACTAATGGGCTGGATGCAGCTTGTGAAAGAAAAAAAATCAAGGAAAACCCACAAGATTTTTCTTGAGGACTAGAGAGATGGACTTTCCATTGATTGAGATGGTGCAGACTGTGGAGAGAGCACATTTAGATATTGAGATCAAGAGTTCAGTTTTGGATGTATTGAGTTTGAGTTGCTTATTGGTTATGCATATGAAGTTGTTGAGTAGGCCTTTGTATGTGAGTATAGAATTCAAGAGCAAAGTCTGAGATAGAAATACAAATTTGGGATTCATTGGTATGTAGTTGATATTTAAAGCCATGATATCACTTAGTGAGAGAGTGAAGATAGAGAAGGAAAAAGAAGAGAAGTGGATAAGGACTGACCTGGCATTCTCCAGCATTAAGAGTTCTGGAAGAGGAAGGAGAACTTGCATCTAGTGAAGTAAGGTGTAAACTAGGAGAGTGCGGTGCTTTGGAAACCAAGTGAAGAAAATGTTTTGAGGAGGAGGAAATGATCAACTGTGTCATCTGCTACTGATAGTTAAGTAAGAAGGCTGACAATGTGGCAGTAACCTTAGCAAGAACAGCTTCTGTGGAGTGGTGGGGCTAAAAACCTAATTAAAGTAGATTCACGAGAGAAAGGGAAGAGAGGTGGAGATAGCAAGTATAGGCACCTCTTTCAATAAGTAGCTAATATTGTTTCTAAGGTGCTCCTGCCCCAAGCTATGGTATTTTCAGTAGCCACAGATGCATGTGAAAGCTAGACAATGAGTAAGGAGGACTGTGGAAAAATTGATGCATTTAATTGTGGTATTGGTGAAGAACATTGAATATTCCATTGCCAGAAGAATAAAAAACTCTGTCTTGGAAGAAGTGCAGCTGAAATGCTCTTTAGAGGTGAGAATGGCCAACTTCATCTTTCATACTTTGGTCGTGTTATTGGGAGGGAGCTGTCCCTGGAGAATGATACCATGCTTGGTAAAGTAGAGGGTCAGTGAATAAGAAGACCCTCAATGAGATGGATTGACACAGTGGCTATAATAATGAGCTCAAGCATAGCAACGATTGTGAGGATGGCACCGGACCGAGCAGCATTTTGTTGTGTTGTATGTAGGGTCGCTTTGAGTCAAAACCGAAGAACACTGCCTAACAGCAACAACATTGTTTCTGATAGTAATTCATATCGGGATTTTAAGAGACCCAATTAATCCCACTTCTCTCTTCCCTACCCAAGATTGCAACCAGGAATTAGGCAGATGGCACTCTGCTTGGAAAAGTAATTTTAATTGTAAGGCAACAATGGACTTAGTAAATAACCAAAAAACAAATTGTTGCCGTCAAGTTGATTCTGACTCATAGTGACCCCCATTGGGTTTCCGAGGTTCTAAATCTTCATGGATTAGGTTGCCCCATCTTCCTTCTATGAAACAACTGGTGGGTTTGAACCACTGACCTTCTGGTTAGCAGCCAAATGCCTTATCCACTAGCTTGTTGTTGTTGTTATGTGCCGTCGAGTCGGCCCCGACTCATAGCGACCCCTCCTTGGGTTTCCGAGGCAGTATCACTACGGAAGTAGGATTGCCCAACCTTCCTTCCGAGGAGTGGCTGGTGGGTTTGAACCGCCAGCCGTCTGGTTAGCAGGCAAGTATCTTAGCCACTATGCTACCAGAGCTCCCATCCACTAGCTAGTAGCCCCTAAATTGAATATACTCCCACCTCCTATTGGCCTTTCCAGCAGGCAGTAGAATCTGAAAGCTTTGGCTCTGGAGAACACAGCAGAATGTCTAGGTTTTTCATATTCCAAGGAGAAAATGGGAGAAGAGTAGGGGCTGAGCTAGGTATACTTGTTTTCTTCTCCAAAACCAGTCTGATTAGAAGAATGAGCAAAGGAACAGAAAGAGCCCTGGCAGTTTCCTGCAAAGATGGTCCCTCCACATGGAAATGAGAGTGGTCAGTATAACTCAGTATCAATTTTTATACTGAAGTTTATTAGGATAAATTGGTCGTCTTTGTGATTCTTGGCTTATTGTTTGAGTAACCTTGCCATTAGGAAAACTGTGGTGTACATAGTGTTTGAGCATAATAGTCACACCAAAACTTAGTGGATTAAGATAGCAATAATTTTTTTACACCCACAGGTTTGTTGTGAGGAATTTGGACAGCTAACAAGGATTGACTTTTCTGTGCTCCTCAACATCTAGGGCCTTAGGTGGAATGACTGAAATACTGGAGGGTGACTTGAATGGCTAGAGGCTGGCATTTTCTGGAAGCTCCTTCACTCACGTGTCTAGTGATGGCCCTGGAATGACTTGACCTTCATTCAGACTTCATGTGGCTTATACTTTTTGTAGCTTGGTGTCTGGGTTTTAAGAGACACCATCCCATGGGGAAGCATCTAGGGAGCAAGTATTCCTGGAGAGCTAGGGGAAGGCTTCAAGGCCTTTCCTGACTTGGCTGTGGAAGCTATGCAGGGTCACTTCTGCCATACTGTGTTGGTTACAAGTGAGTCACAAAGGCCATCCCAGATTCAAGGGTAAGAGAATTGAACTCCACCTCATGTGCTATGGGATGCTGGTAGTGGTACAGACACAATGAAAAGGAATATGTGTAATGGGAGATACTGCTGCAGTTATGTTTGGAAAATGCAGTATGTTACACATAGGATAAAGCCTGGTGATCTGAACAAGGATTTTTATATACATGGTTACTTTAGCCATGGAGGTTATCATGTTTCTTCTACTAAGCTGTATTTTTAAAAAGAGCAATGTCTTGAAACAACTAAGCATAATATTTACAAGGGTTTTTATTACTGTATTTAAATGATTCAGATTTTGGGGGGAGATTTTTCAAACTATTTTGTATATAAATCATTTTGTTTTGAACACTGTTAAGATGATTATATTTTACTTAAATTTTAAAAATTTTATTTATTTTGTTGTTGAGAATATATACAGCAAAACATACACCAGTTCAAAGTTTCTGCATTATAATTCAGTGACATTGATTACATTCTTGAGTTGTTCAACCATTTTTACTCTCTTTTTCTGAGTTGCTCTTCCCTTATTAACATAAACTCATTGTCCCCTAAGGTTTCTATCTGGTTTTTCAAGTTGCTGAAGACTGGCATGCTCAAGGCAGTTTTTTTTTTTTTTTTAATAAATATTGGTAGACAATTCATAGTTAAGCTGAAATAAGCTGTTTAATTTTAAGATTTTGAGGGATATTTTTGGTTTAAGGTTTAAAATTATCTCAGGGCAGTAGTTTCAGAGGTTTATTTAGCCTCCATGGCTCTAAAAAGTCTGGAGTCCATGAGAACTTGTAATTCTGTTCTGCATTTCCCACCTTTTGATAAGAACTGTTCTATAGAATCTTTGATCAAAATAATCAGTATTGGTAGCCAGGCACCATCCATTTCTTCTGGTCTTATGGCAAAACTGTTAAAATGATTTTTATTCCTGACCTTCATTTTTCTTGATCTGGGAATATATGCTTCTCTGATTCATTAAGCCTTTCTTGATATGCACAAGGGCTCAGGACAAATCTATGAAACTTTTCTAGCTTTTAGATTCCCACCCACCTACATACCCATTCAAGCCTACTCCCATTCCCTGCCCTCCCCATGGTATATAACATCCAGCTATCTGCTTACCTTAGTCTTCACTTTGTTGTTGTTGTTGTATGGCAGCGAGTTGATTCTAACTCACGGAGACCCTCTGGGATGGAATAGAACTGCCCCATAGGGTTTCATAGGCTGTAATCTTTATGAGAGCAGATCACCAGGTCTTTTGTCCAATGGAGTGGCTGGTGGGTTTAAACCACTGATCTTTTGGTTAGCAGCCAAGTGTGTAGCCACTGTACCACCAGGACTCTTTGAACTTCATTTTACCAAGTGATATAACTGACTGATTCCTATTTGGGTAACCATTCAAAATGGAGTGTGTATGTGTGTGTGTGTGTGTGTGTGTGTGTTTAGATAAAATAATTTGTATAACAGATACCGTTTGTTAATTGAGGGCCTAAGTGGAGATAGTAGTTTATGTAACTGGTTGATGTTATAAAATTTTCATCTTTATTCCCAGCAGATGGCAGACTTCATCACTGAACAAAGTTACTTACCTTTTTCTTCACAATCTACTATGAATGATGAAATATTTTGAATTTGTTTAGCAATCTCTGTTAATATTATCGCTTTTAAAATATATGTTGGTGAGCAGTTCATAGATATCCAGTGTTGTTTTGGAATTATTATTAGCAAAAGGAAACTAGTGTAAGGAGTCAAAGTGAATCCCATTGTTATAGACCTGAAACAATTATTATTTATCTTGGTCAGAAGCAATATTTAATTTTTTTGTGACTTGAGTTCCTCTTTCCACTTCTTTAGCACTCTGAAAGATAATTTAATATATAGGAGCTCTGGTGGCATAGTGCCTAAGGTATTTGATTGCTAACCAGAAGGCTGGCGGTTCAAACCCACGAGCCACTCTTTGGAAGGAAGATGGGGCATCTACTTCCATAGAGCTACTGCCTCCTAAACCCAAGGAGGGGTGAGGCAAAGGTATGCTTCTTGACCTTGATTCTGCCCACTTATAGTCACACATCATGAAAAACTACTTTCCACACAGTACAAAACTAGGCAAGAGGATAATATTTTAAAAAATATAAAACAATATTTCCACTTACAAGCAAATTATGGCAGGAGAGAAGACTGATATACATGAAGAAGCTAAAAACGAAATCTAGTTCTTTAGCCCAGTGCCCTAGTCTCCTCAAGGAAACTGCTGAGGCTATGTCCACCATGGCTCATAACTCTGCTTTTATCTGTCATTGTCACAAATGGAAGCTGTCTGGCCTCTCCATCTTTATGGCACCATCATTCCCATCATAGTCTCTACTTCATTGCCCCACATTCCTTTAGACACTTGGAATGTGGGGCAATGAAGTACAGACTATGATCAGTGAGCTCCCCTAAGCTCCCTGGCTATTCTTTAAGACCTCCTGCTTCCCCTGTAGCTTTCTCAGGTGGTACCTAGTTATTCCCTCACATCTTTGGGTACATTTAGGGGTTGGGAGGTGAAATTATTGTTAGAGTGACCATCTAGGTCTCAGAACCCTATTGGCAGTTTCACTGCAATTGTAGTATTGACATCTCCATTTTCTTACTAGCTGTCAGCCAGGGACACCTCTCGCTCCCAGAGACCACCTGCTGTTCCTTGCCACATGGCCCCCATGGACAGTTCACAACGTGAATGTTTGCAGGTCAGCGGGAGTGTGTCTCTCTAACTCTTTTTCTGCCACCAGACAGGAAAAAAAAACTCTGCTTTTAAAAGGTTCCCTTGATTAGGCCAGGCTCACCCAGGATACTCTCCCTTTGCCATAAAATGTAACATAATCAAAGGAGTGATTTGATATGCTAATTCTTTATATTCAAGGAGGAGATTATGTCAGGGTATGGGTCATTAGGGTCCTCTTAGAATTCTATCTCAGTCACTCTTGTTATTTTTCTCAATATGGTCCTTCATTCCTGTGCCATACATAAACTGTCTTGCTCTGCAACTTTTTTATTCACCTGTCATCCAAAACTGTGAACTAGTCTATCTGCTTTTGGAGAAACTAATGCAGTAAAGCAGATGATTGGAAAAGACTGAATAAAATTGACATTCCAGAAATAAACCCTTACATTTATTGTCAATTGATTTTCAACAATGAGACCAAGACAATTTAATGGGAAAAGAATAGTCTTTTTAACAAATGGTGCTGGAACAACTAGATGCCCATATGCACAGGAATGATTTTGGACCCTGACTGTATATCATATAAAAAAATTAACTCAAAAAGGATCATAGACCTAAACAGAAAAACTAAAATTACAAAAACTCTTAGAAGAAAACATAAGTGTAAATATTTGTGATCTTGAGTTAAGCAGAGACTTCTTAGATGACACTAAAAGCATAAATAACCAAAGGAAAAATAGATAAAATTGACTTTTATCAAAATTATAAACTTTGTAACCCAAAGACACCATCAAAAAAGTGAAAAGACAGCCCACAGAATGGGAGAAAACACTTGCAAGTCATATATCTGACAAGGGACTTGTATCCAGAATTATAAAGACCTCTTATGACTCGATAATAAAAAGCCAAATAACTAAATTAAAAAATGGGCAAAGAATCTGAAAAGACATTTCTCCAAAGAAGATATATATATGGCCAATAGCTATATAAAAAGATTCTCATCGTTGTTGTTGTTGTTATATGCCATTGAGTCGGCCCCGACTCATAGCGACCCCTCCCTGGGTTTCCGAGGCAGTATCACTACAGAAGTAGGATTGCCCAACCTTCCTTCCGAGGAGTGGCTGGTGGATTTGAACCTCCAGCCTTCTGGTTAGCAGCCAAGTGTCTTAGGCACTATGCTACCATCATTATTAGTCTTTCAGAAAACCCAAATCCATTGCAGTAGAGTTGATTTTGACTCATAATGACTCTCTTGGACAGAGTAGAATTGTCCCATAGGGTTTCCAAGGCTATAATATATTCTCCTACGGACTGGCTTGTGAGTTTTTACTGCCGGCCTTTTGGTTAGCAGCTGAGCGCTTAACCACTGCACCAGCAGGGCTCCTTCTTAGTTGTTGTTGTTATGTGCCTTCGAATCAGACCCGACTCATAGCAACCCCTCCTTGGGTTTCCAAGTTGGTATCACTATGGAAGTAGATGCCCAGCCTTCCTTCCTCTTAGTCATTAGGGAAATGCAAACAAAAATCATTAAGAAATACTACTTCATACCTACTAGGATGTCAAAGTAAAAGACTAACAATAACAAGTGAAAGATATGAAGAAATTGGAAACTTCATACATTGCAATGAGAATGTAAAATGGTGCAGCCATTTTGAAAATCAGTTTGATATTTCTTTACAGTTAAATATAAAGTTAACATATATCCTGAGAATTGCAAATATATGCCCCTAAAAAACTTTCCATGAATGTTCATGGCAGTGTTATTCAGAATAGCCAACAAATGGAAACAATCCCAAATACCCATCAACTGATGAATGCAAAAATAAAATGTGGTATGTCCCAATAAGGGAATATTATTCATAATATAAAAGGAATGAAATATTGATGCATGCTGCAGCATGGATGAAAACATTATGCTAAGAGATAGAAGACAAACACAAAAGGTCATATACTGTATGATTTTATTTATATGAAATGTCCAGAATAGGTAAATCCACAGAGACAGTAGATTAGTGGTTTCCAGGAGTTGGGGAGAGGGAGGAATGAGTTGTACTGCTAACGGGTACAGGGCTTTTTTGGGCAGTAATGAAAATGTTCTGAAATTAGATACTAGTAATGGTTGCACACCTCTGTGACTATACTAGAAATTTGTGAATGGTGTGCTTTAAAAGGATGATTTTTATGGTATGTAAATTATATCTTAAATTGTTAATGAAAAATAAAATGAGGTGATCAGGGAGAGTTTTTTTGAAGAGTGACGTTTACGTGAGATTGGAATGACTAACTTGTGCTTGTTGTTGTTGTTATGTGCCGTCGAGTCAACCCTGACTCATAGCGACCCCTCCTTGGGTTTCCGAGGCAGTATCACTACGGAAGTAGGATTGCCCAACCTTCCTTCCGAGGAGTGGCTGGTGGGTTTGAACCGCCAGCCTTCTGGTTAGCAGTCAAGTGCCTTAGCCACTATGCTACCAGAGCTCCCAACTTGTGCTTAGTGGTCATGAATTCAAAATCAGACCAGTCAGCACTGTGTTGTGTATTTTGTTCCCACCACATTAGTACATGGATGCAAACAGAGTGGATGGAGTTGGGATTTTACAAGAAGTGTATGATATGACAAAGGAAGATTGTTGGCAAGGGGAGTTGGAGAATACACAAACAAATGATTATAATCACAGACCATACAGTCTATGTCCACTGTTGGCTAAAGAGGCCATGAGGGAATTGAGGGACTGTGTAAAGCTGGCAGGCACAGTTGGATATAGATCCCACTGGGGGGAAAAAAAAACACCAAACTCATTGCCGTCGAGTCGATTTGACTCATAGCAACTCTTCCTTGGGTTTCTGAGGCGGTATCTCTAGAGAAGTAGATTGCCCAGTCTTCCTTCTGAGAAGAGGCTGGTGGGTTTGAACCACCATCCTTCTGGGTAGCAGGCAAATACCATAGGCACTATGCCACCCACTGTTGTTGTTGTTGTTTGCCGTCGAGTCGGCCCCGACTCATAGCGACCCCTCCTTGGGTTTCCGAGGCAGTATCACTACAGTATCACTACAGATTGCCCAACCTTCCTTCCAAGGAGTGGCTGGTGGGTTTGAACCGCCAGCCTTCTGGTGAGCAGTCAAGTGCCTTAGGCCCTATGCTACCAGAGCTCCCTATGCCACCCACTAGGGTTGAATAATTCTTGTAGGGTAATTTAGGGTAACTTAGGGAGTAAGGTAGGAAGGAAGAAGGATGAGAATTGGGTGCTTGAAATTGAGATTTTAGATGATGTACAGTAATTGGCAATAACATGTTATTTGGTGGGAACAAAATACACAACAGTGCTGACTGGTCTGGGATATGAGTGTGTGAAAACGATGGTTGATGAAGGGTAGGGGCAAGGTTGTTGAAGTAGAGGAAGTCAGAGAAGACCAGTGTGTAAGTTTCCTAGACTACAAATTACCACAAGCCTGATGGCTTAAAATGAAAAAAATTTATTTTCTTACAGTTCTGGAGACTAGAAGGCTAAATTAAAAGTGTTAGGATGGCCACACTCTTTCTCTAAGGTGAATCTGTTCTCTGCCTCTTCTAGCTTCTGGTGGTAGTTGTTAACATTCCTTGACTTGTGGCTGCACTACTCCAATCTCTGCCTCTAGGGTCACATTACCACCTCCTCTCTCTTTTCTTCTGTGTCTATTTATAAGGACAAGTGATTGCATTTGGGACCCCTGGGATAATCCAGGATAAGCCCCTCATCTCAAGATCCTTAATCACATGTTTACTCTCTTTTTTGTGTATGTGATTTGGGTGAAAGTTTACAGAGCAAATTCATGTTTACTTTTTAATCTATTCATATGTTCACACTTTTGTCACTGAAGGTAATACAGGTACTAGAGATTGGTATGTGGACTTATCTTTTGGGGGACTGTCATTCAGTCCACTCTAAACATTGGAAATATCATCTGTGTGGATGTTAAAATCATCATGACTTATGTCAAAAGTAGTGTTGGAGTGAGCCAGTGAGGTATGAGCTAAAATGTTGAAGGTGAGTGACTCAGAAGTTTAGGTGATTTCTCTAAGGAGGGATAATTAGCATTTTTGTCTGATGACATGAGATTCAAAACTCAGGTTTTAAGACAAAGAATAAATGATCTGAAAATGTCCCAGAAGGACTCCTCCCATCTGCAGATGCAGAGGTTTTCAGAACATGGGAAAGAAAGTAGCTGCCACGTGAAATGACTGGGAAGCAGAGCCCTTAGGGAAGGCCAGGTTTCCTCCTAGAGCATGAAGGTGAAAGCAACATGCAAAGAGGAGAGTGAGGGTGGTGGGGATTTTGCTGATGGTGGATTAGGAAAACACTAGAAGGGTTTAGAGAGTTGGAAATTAGTGGGAGGTGGGGTCATATGAGGAGATGTGTAGAGCCTTGAGGGTATGGAACTCCAAGCAGGACTCTTGGATTTCTTATGAAACAAGCATAACCTGGGATAAAGGTAGTGCTGGAATTAGCTACAGATCCAACAACAACAACAAATCTCTAAGGCAGATCATGGTGGTGTGGCTGGGAGTGTTAGTTGGGAGAGGGTCTTAATCGTGCAGAGCTCTGGGTTCCTCTGTTAATGGTGATGTGGAGGTTTAAGGAAAAGTGCCTGAAATTCTGACCACAGCTGACCTAGAAGTAACCTGATTGCTTTATTGACCAGGGCCTGCCATTGGAATTATGGACTTAACTGGAGCCATCAGAAGTATAAAAGGAATAGGTTAGAGGTATTCTGACAGCATTTATCAGCATTTTCAGTAGGTTGCTTGGGATGCTTTCAAATATTGTTTTTTTTTCAGGCACTGAACATGGCTTCATTCTGGTATGATATCTGGATGCACTATTCTTTTTTTTTTTTTCCCCTCATGCACTATTTATTCTTAAACTCATTACAGCTGCAAAAGTGCTGAGTGTGTAAGCAAAGCATTTGAAATGGACCCAGCTTTTAAAATAGATGGATGCTTATCAAAGGAAGTTTTGGCATGTAGTTTATGAAATAATACCACTTTTTTTTTCCCAATTGATTATTCTTAGAGCAAATTTTTTGCATCTCTTAGAGCAAAGAGATGACAGGAAGGTTTTCCATTGCAGAGAAATGTATGACTTACCCAGACCAAGCAGGTCTTCAAATGAGCAGTTTCCTCTAGTAGTCATCATTTACCCGCAGACTTTTCTCCAGTTTAGATTTATTTTGATTCTTACAGGTGTCCTCCAGAGCATGCATGTCCTACTGCCATGTGTAGGGAAGTCTGAGGGTTCTATGTGACCCAGCAATGTAAATTGCTTGTCTGTTTCTGCAGTGACTCAAATATATCGGTGATTATTGACTATTTACCTAGTGCTTTCTGAGACCCATAAGTACATATTTAGGCTAAAACTGTTTCTGTAAATAAACTTAATACATGTGTATTATATATTCATTATAGCTTATCTTCATTTAGTGACTACAAAATGTCCAATTTTTAAACATTTAGGTATACTTTATGCATTAAATCTTTGCATTACCTACAATAAGCCAAATATAGTTGTCTCTTAGTATCAGCAGGAGATTGGTTCCAGTCTTCTCTTAGTATCAGCAGGATACCCCCACCAATACCAAAAACCATGCATGTGAAAGTCCTTTATATAAAAGGGCATAGTAATTGCATATAACCTATGCAAATCCTCCTGCATATTTTAAATCATGACTACTTCATCCTCACTGCCTTAAGGCGAAATCACGTCTAGATTGTTTATAATACCTAATGCAATGTAAATGCTATGTAAATAGCTTTCCCCCAGCCTCATATCTTCCATCTTCCACAGATCAGAGAGCTGACTGTACTGTGTTCTCCAGAATTCTCTCTTGAGCCTTCTTTTCTTCTCTTGCAGTGAGTGCCCTCTTTCCAAAACTTTTCACACCGTTCCAGGTTTTACATGCCTCCCCTCCATTACCCCAGACACTGATACATTTCTATAGTTTTAATTCCAGCCCAGGTTTCTTACTGTATTCAGTGGTTTTATGAACATTTCCTTTCCATTTTCAGGTCTTATCAGCTATTCAGTCAGTATAGGTTCTAATAATTTTTCAGTTTTCTTGGACTTCTAAGTAGATAATTATATCACCTATAGAAAACCATAGCTTAATCCCTTTCCAATAATTTACACCTCTTATTTTATTATTATTATTTACCTCTTTGTATTGTTAAGAACTTCTAGATCAATGTTTGCTGAGAAGAGTTATCTGCACTGGTTGTTAAATATACAAAGTACCAGGTTTCTATCTACTCTTGGGAATTTTAATAGGTCTGGGTTGGGGCTGAAGAATCTGCTTTGTTTTGTTTTTAAACCAAATGCCCAATTTTTTTTTTTTCTGTTGTTATTTTCAGGAATATTTGGGAAACAGTTTCAGAGCAGTGCTCATAATATTGATGATAGTCTGTTGTCCCTGACTTTGGTATAACTGTATTATATGCGGGAGCTCTGGTGGTGTAGTGCCTAAGGCCTATGACTGCTAACCAGAAGGCTGGTGGTTCAAACCCACCAGTTCTCCTCAGAAGGAAGGTTGGGCAATCTACTTCCATAGTAATACTGCCTTGGAAATCCAAGGAGGGGTTGCTATGAGTCAGATCTGACTCCATGGCAGTGGGCTTGGTTTTTTTTTTTTTTTTTTTTTTTGTATTATGTGCATTGACTGTCGGCCCTGTTCCTACAGTATTTGTGGCAGGCTGTGGAGACATTGTATGTCCAAGTGTAGTTATGCAGTGGGAAATCTAATCCAGCAAAGAGCTGTCTGCCCTGGTATTCATTCAGTAAATATTTTTAGTGGCCATTATGTTCCAGGTCCTGGAAAGTACTAGAATACAGGAAGGAGCACATGGCAGTCTACTTACTTTTCCAATCCTCATACTCTCTAACTCCAACTGCTATTTACAGTTGCCTGATATACCATACTTTATTATCTTTATGTCTTTGAATCTGTTATCTGTTCTCCTCCCCACCCTCCTAACTTTTTCTTGCCAACTTCTATATTTTTTTTAAGAATTACCTCAGTTGTCACTTCTTTTCCTGATCCTCTGAGTTAATTTATATATTTTTTCATTCTTTGCTGAAGCACACTGGATACCTTTCAAAGCATTTATCACACTATTATAATCTGCTGTTCGTTTGTGTGTAAATTCTATTAGCTCATAATTCCTTAGCATTTTATTATACAACAATTACCTGTAGTACTTATTCAATATTTATTAAATAACTTTAGGAAGGTTAGTGTTTTCCACTTGTTCTCATTTTTAAACTAATTTAGTTCAAAGAAATACCCAGTTTATGCCTACTAGACTTGCAAAAAATGCAAGGGTGTGAAGAGGAGGACTCTTGAAGATTCTTGGTTGGAGTGTGAATTGGCTTACATTTGAAAGACAAAATTTAAGATGCAAATATCTTCAACCCAATAATTCTCCATATAGGAATTCTCTCATAGAAACATTTTTACATTTTTCAGCATGGTTTGTTATGAGGATATCATATCAGCATTATTTGTGATAGCAAAAATAAAAAATGGAAGTTGCCAGAATATTTATCAGTAGTAAAATGTTTAAATTTATTCAGCTATACAGACTGTGGAATTCTGTGCAGCAGTCAAAATAAGTAGAGATACATGTACTTTCCATATGTACAGGTATGGAAAAAACAATTTAAAAAACCAACCCCACTGCCATCAAGTTGGATCTGACTCATAGTGACCCCTCCTTGGATTTCCAAGGTAGTATCACTACAAAGTAGATTGCCCAGTCTTCCTTCCAAGGAGTGGCTGGTGGGTTTGAACCGCTAGCCTTCTGGTTAGCAGTCAAATGCCTTAGACAGTATGCCACCAGAGCTCCCACAAGTATGGAAAGAGGTCAATAATATATTAGTGATAGAAAAGCAAGTTGTGTAATAGTATATATAGTATAATCTCATTTGTATTAGAATATATTTTATTTTACGTATGTTTATCACTTTTCTGCATAGGAAACCACCTACAGTAGTATGCAAAAAAATCTTATTTATCAGGTTATACTTTTGAAATATCACATTACTATGTTCTTTGACACTGGAGACTGCATGGTAGAATTTTGTAAGACCAATGACTTACTCTTTTCAAATTACCTTTTTTCAATAACATGAACAGTGGCTATGCATGTGGACTTCGCCAGATGGAATACATAGGAATCAGATCAACTGATTGCGTTTGTAGAAAGAGGTGATGGGGAAGTTCAATATCATCAGTCAAAACAAAGCCAGGAGCTGACTGTGAAAAAGACCATCACTTGCTTGTATACAAGTTCAAGTTGAAGCTGAAGACAATTAAAACTAGTCCACAAGAGCCAAAATACAACCTTGATAATATCCAACCTGAATTTAGAGACCATCTGAAGAATAGATTTGATGCATTGAACACCAGTGACTGAAGACCAGACAGGTTTTGGGATGACATCAAGAACATCATACATGAAGATGTTCTGTAAGAAATTCCAGGTATATAGTAGAGCTGACAAGGGACATGGTTGTAGTCACTTCTTGACCACAGCTATAGCTACCCACAGAGAGCAAGTAGTTGGACCAGTGTAACCTCAGGACCATGGTTACAAGGGACATCAAGCTCAACTGGCATAACATACTACATTAAAACATTGTTCCGTGTCCTACTTTAGTGAGTAGCCAATGGGATCTTAAAAGCTTGTAAGTAGCCATCTAGATGGAACAGTGAGTTTCTCCTTGTCCAGAGCAAAGACCAATGAAGAAAAACAAAAAGGCATAGAAACAGTGAATCCAAGGGACTGGTACACCATGCAGTCCTCAGCCTATATGACTACGAGACCAGAACTAGATGGTGCCCAGCTACCACTGTCAACCACTCAGGGGGTGATCTATGTAGGAGATCCTGGATAGAGTGGGAGAATAATGTGGAACAAAACTCAAAAATCAAAAAAAAAAAAAAAAAAGGGACCAGGTTTGCTGGTCTGATAGAGCCTGTTGAAATCCCTGAGACTGTAGCCCCATCTGCCCTTCAGGTCTGGAATTGAACCAACTCCTGAGGCTTCCAGCCAAACAAAAGACAGGCATATGAGCTGAACATTTAGATTAGGTAGATAAAGTCCTTGGAGAGATCAATCATGGAAGAATAGAAGGACTGTGTATGCACAGGGAGACAGCTCGGGGCAGTAGTGCCTGAGAGGGAAGGACAAAGGGAAGAGGTAGCTATGGGAAAGAAGTAGGATGAGAGCTGTTGCATTGTGGGAAATTGCAGGCAATGTCATGGGCAAAGTGTGTGAACTGTATGGAAGATTAATTTTCTCTGTAAAATTTCACCCAAATCACAATAAAATTTTAAAAATTCAAATAATGGCTTGAGGAGACAAAGTATTATAATGAAATGCACAAAAGCCTGGAATTAGAGAACCAAAAGGGAAGAACATGCTTGGCATCTCTCAAGCTGAAAGACCTGAAGAAAAAAATTCAAGCCTTGAGTTGCAGTTTTGAAGGATTCTATGAAAAAAATATTGAATGATGCAGGAAACATCAAAAGAAGATGGAAGAAATATACAAAGTCACTGTACCAAAAAGAATCAGTCAGTGTTCAGCTATTTCAGGAGGTTCTGATCCAGAACCAATGGTATTGAGGGAAGAAGTCCAAGCTGCACTGAAGGAATTGGTGAAAAACAAGCCTTAGAAATTGAACATGTTCTTACAGAACATGAAGATGTTCTGTAAGAAATTCCAGGTATATAGTAGACGGGAATACCCATTGACATGTAACAACAAATAGATACAGTGCTGGAGGAATTTATTCATTTATGCCAAGAAATTTGGAAGACAGCTACCTGGCCAACCGTCTGAAAGAGATCCATGTTTGTGCTCATTCCAAATAAAGGTGATCCAACAGAACCTGGAAATTATCAAACAGTGTTATCAATATCACACACATATAAAGTTTTGGTGAAGATAATTCAGAAGTTTTACAGCAGTATATTGACAGGGAACTTCCAGAAGTTCAAACTGGATTCAGGAGAGGATATGGAACAAGATAGCATTCCTGATCTCAGATTGTTCTTGACTGAAAGCAAAGAATACCACAAAGATGTTTACTTGTGTTTTATTGACTATGCAAAGACATTCAACTGTGTGGATCATAACAAATTATGGATAACTTTGAGAAGAATGGGAATTCCAGAACACTTAGTTGTGCTCGTGAGGAACCTATACATAGACCAGGAGGCTGTCGTTCAAACAGAACCAGGGGTATGTTGCATGCTTCAAAATCAGGAAGGATGTGTGCCAGGGTTGTGTCCTTTCATCATGTTTATTCAATCTGTATGCTGAGCAACTAATTGGAGAAGCTGGACTATATGAAGAAGAACATGGCATCAGGATTGGAGGAAGACTTGTTAACAACCTGTGATATGCTGATGACACAGCCTTGCTTGCTGAAAGTGAGTAAGACTTGAAGCATTTACTGATGAAGATCAGAGACTATAGTGTTCCATATGAATTACACCTTATTATAAAGAAAACTAAAATCCCTCCAGGTGGGCCAGTAAGCAGCATCATGGTAAATGGAGAAAAGACTGAAGTTGTCAGGGATTTCATTTTACTTGGATCCACAATCAACACTCATGGAAGCATCAAGAAATTAGATTTCATATTGCACTGGGCCAATCCACTGGAAAAGTGTTAACTCCTTAAAGTGTTAAAGAGCAAATATGTCACTTTGAAGACTAAGGTCTGCCTAACCCAAGCCATGGTATTTTTAGTCATCCCATATGCCTGTGAAAGCTGAACAGTGAATAAGGAAAACCAAGAAAGAATTGAAGCCTTTGAATTTTGGTGTGTGGAAGAATATTGGAAATACCATGAGCTACCAGAAGAATAAACAAATCTATCCTAGAAGAAGTGCAGCCAGAATAGAATGCTCCTTGGAAGCAAGAATGGCCAAACTTCATCTCATCTACTTTGGTCATTTTGTCAGTCAGGACCATTTGCTGGAGAAGGATATCATGCTTGGTAAAGTGGAGGGTCAGTGAAAAGGGAAAGACCCTCTACAAGATGGATTGACACAATGGCTGCAACCATGGGCTCAAGCATAACAAGGATTGTGGGGATGGGGCCAAACTGGGCAGTGTTTAGTTCTGTTGTAAGTAGGTTCCCTGTTAGTCTGAGCCAACTTGACAGCACATAACAACAGCAACATATTTGAGTTTTGTTCAATGATATGTATGTACCCTTCAGTAAGTATTCATTTAATTTGTCTTCCCTGGAATGTTTGAGTTAGTCATTTTCTGAACTAGCAAGTAAGCTATAATTTCTTATTATTAAATATTTCAGGCATATAAAAAGGAGTTTATTGAATTTTGACATTAGGCTAGATTTGCTTCGGATCTTTTTTTAAAAAAAGTAGAAACATTACAGGAAAATGAGAAGCCCCTATATATCCTCCAGTGCTGTTCTCTTCCCTCCCCAAAGGGAAACTCTATTTTGAATTTGATGTTTAATGTTTCCATTCCATTTTTATTATGCTCATGTCCTTAAGCAATCTATACTATTGTTTCTCATATTTTTAAACTTTTTCAAAATAACATTATACTACATATATTCCCTGAAGCTTCTTTTTCACCCAATACTGTTTTTAAAATTATCTCCATGTTGATGGTTATTTTCAATGCCAGGTATCATTTCATTTCCATGCATACACCACTTTATATTGTTTATTCTCCTGCTGCTTGACATTCAGCTTATTTCTAATTTCCCACTTTTTCAAACAAAGCTTTACTGGATTTTCTAACACAGGCCTCCTTCCACAGTGTGGAGAGCTTTGTCTAGGATATGTGTTTAGGATTGGAATTGTTCGACCAAGGGGAATGTGAACCTTCAGTTTTACTAGACCCTGCAAAATTACTCTTGAAGGTGGCTTTACTATTTTATCCTCCAACCAGTAGTGTATGAACTTGACTATTAATTCATTTCCTCATTTATAAGTAATGCATAATTTTAATTATCTTGACAGCATCAAAACTCTTAAGAACAAGTCGTTTGAAGAAGATGAGAATATGAACTGCTAGTTAAAGCTATTAAAAAAAAAAGAAATTCTTTCCATGATCTCAAACTGAGGTTTTGTGGGGCAGTTCAATACACAATGCAACATATTCTCCTGTTGGGCATATTGTGAAGGATGCCAACACCCACACAAAGTAGAATGTTTCCTACTAGGTCAGATTGATACGACAACTGAATTAGGAGCAGAGTTTGGCCTGAAAGCATGTACAACTTTGTCAGTGTTAAATTACTAGCATTTAATGTAGCAGTTACTCATACTTCAACAGTTCTCTTGTCACCTTGCTCCCCTGTTCCCCTGGGTTGGTGTGTATGGACCCATAAGTACTATATTGGCTATCATGGCATACCTTGGGAGTGTCACTCTATTGATGTTGAATTCCCACAAATCTTTTATTCATTTTTCCCGAAAGAGAAGCTGGAGCTATCTGCTACTACTAATATAAGATACTACTGTTCTTTACCTAGCTTTGAATAGCAGTGGATTCTCTCTTGGTTAAGTGGTTGAAAGTTTGTTTCCGTTTTTGTAATTTATAAGCATGTTTCAGAAGCCGTATGTGAACAAGTTATATTTTATTTTACCTATCTACTTTGCTATATTTTCATAATTTTCAGAGGACTAATATTATACCTTGGAACATTAGCAAAAATTATAATTTCTCTCATACTTTAAGCTAAATTATAGCTTTACCAGTTCAGTTAAACTGGAGCCTTGCAATTCTAATTTTCCATGTTCTACAGCAGTTATTTTGAAGCCTTTTTAAAAAATAATGCCTCACAAAATATGTTGTAAATTTTTTTATTAAAAAGGAAATGGGAATTCTATTTCAATATGCTATAGTGATGACATACCACAACTTGTTCATCCTGCCTCTAATACGTAGAAATGATACATTGTTGTTGGGTGTCATCGGTCAGTTTTGACTCACGGGGACCTTGTGAACCACAGGACAAAACAATGTCTAGTCCTGCGTTATCCTCAGAATCGTTGCCATGCTTGAGCACACTTGCAGCCACTGTATCATTCCATCTTGTTGAAGGTCTTCCCTTTTTTTGCTGACCCTGTACTTTACCAAGCATGATATCCTTTTGTGGAGACTGGTCCCTTCTAACGACATGACCAAAGTAGGTGAGACGAAATCTGGCCATTCTTGCTCCCAAGGAGCATTCCAGCTGCACTTCTTCCAGGACAGATTTGTTCATTCTTGTAGCAGTCGATGGGACATTCAATATTCTTCACCAGTACCACAATTCAAATGCATCATTTCTTCTGCAATTGTGTTTATTCACTGTCCAGCTCTCACGTGCATATGAAGCTATTGAAAATACTATGGCTTGGGTCAGACACACCTTAGTCTTCAAAGTGACATCTTTGCTCTTAAACACTTTAAAGAAGCCTTTTGCAGGAGATTTGCCTAATGCAATACATCATTTGATGTCTTGACTGCTGCTTCTGTGAGCATTGATTGTGGATCCAAATAAAATGAAATCCTTGACAACTTCAGTCTTTTCTCCATTTATTGTGATGGTCTTTATTGGTCCAGGTGTGAGGATTTTTGTTTCTTTATGTTGAGGTGTAGTCTACACTGAAGGCTGTAGTCTCGGATCTTCATTCAGTAAGAGCTTCAAGCCTTCTTCACTTTCAGCAAGTAAGATTGTGTTATCTGCATATCACGGTTGTTAATGAATCTTCCTCCAATCCTGATGCCACATTCTTCCTCATATATTATAATAAACTTCATACTAAAACAAAAAAATTAAATCCGTTGTCATTGAGTCAGTTCTGACTCATGGTGACCCACGTGTGCAGAGTAAAAGTACACTCTGTAGGATTTTCAAGGCTGTGACCTTTTGAAAGTACATCACCAAGCCTTTCTTCTGAGATGCCTCTGGGTAGGTTCAAACTGTGAACTTTTTGCTTAATATTGTCAAGCATTTAAGCAATTCTATGACCCAGGGACTCTTGCAAACACACTTGTTTTTATGTGCCATCAAGTTGATTTGGACTCACAGTGACTCTGTACAACAGAATGAAGCACTGCCCGGTCCAGCACAATCATTGTTACACAGTCATCTGCACAATCTTTGCTATACTTAAGGCTATTATTGCAGCCACTGTGTCAACCCATTTTGTTAAGGGTCTTCCACTTTTCACTGACCCTCACTTTACTAGGCATGATATCCTTCTCCAGGAATTGGTCCCATCTGACAACATGACCAAAGTATAAAAAATGAAGTCTGGCCATTCTCACTTCTAAGGAGCACTCTGGCTGTACTTGCTCTAAGACAAATTTGTTCATTTTTCCGTGGCAATTCAGTGTTCTTCACCAACACCACAATTTAGGTGTATCAGTTCTTCTGCAGTCTTCCTATTTATTGTCAGCATTTCACTGACAAGTGGTGGCCAACACACTAAAGCGGAGACTCGTGGCAGGCCACAGGCTGTGGAGAATCCCCATGTAAAGTGGGTGGGACCAGTTTGCAAAAGAACTTTGGTGCAAAACAAGGACAAGTTAGTATTGCTGTTAAAGGATGGGAGCAGCATTTAGAGTGTTATTTTACCTTTACACCCAGTTCAAATGGGACCTCCTTACAGAAAATAATCCCTGCTGAAGGTGAGCTCATTATCAAAAACTGCAAACCGTATAGCAAAACAATCTGCTCTGAAAGAAAATCAGCAAATACAATACACAGGAGATTTTAGCATGCCAAGAACTGTAGAAAACACAGTAAAACTTGTGAAAACCGAAACTTGTATAAGGTGGATACCTATCAGAGAAGGAAAATTCAAATAGTTTCTGCTAAAATGAGTGATATAAAAGTGTTAAGACTGCTGCCAAAGGTGGAAGGCTAGTGAGACCTGGAAAAACAAGGCAGTCCCATCAAATTCCAGCTCTCACAGGTTTCATGTAGTACATTTAAAAAAGTTAAAGAAGTAGCATTAGCAATAATTACATTTAAAAAGAGAACAAGCTAATATGAAAAAGGACCAAATTAGACTTGAGGAATGAGAAATATTAAGGTTAATCTCAATGGAGGGATTAAACAGCTAATTAGAGACAGCTGAGTGGAAATTAGGGAATGGAAATAGCTCTGAAAAAATTAAAGATGCAGAATACACAGATGTAAGGAGTTGGAAAATGTGAATGTGATTAAAGTATTTGAAGGATGGAATGAAAAGGTTAACCTGGAATTCTGTACCCAGGTATTCAAGAGCAAAGAAGAAATAGAAGATATTTTTAGAAACATCTCAGTAAGTTTGCCACCAATAGACTATTACTGAAGGAACTAATAAGGATGATATTCTTTGGGGGAAAAAGAATTAAAGCAAGAAGGAAGAAAGGGGATGCAAGAAGAAATGATAGAGAATTGGCAAATGTGGATAAATTCAAATAACATCAAGTGTTAAATAATAATGTCTAATTTTGGTGGGTTTAAAATGAGGCACAACTACCATACTGAAATTGCAACATAAAAATGGGCTAGGGCACAATTACAGATAAATGTGCTGATTTAAGTTAAATGTGCTGATTAAGATTGTGGTAAGTGTTCACATTAAGATAGAGGAGGTTCCTGATCTGTCTGAGGAGTTGATAGGCTTTGGACCAAGGGCCTCCACTGGGGAACATGGATCCCCCCAGATGGTTTGTCTTGGAGCTCAGCATGATGAACTCGGGGTAATTTGAAGTGAGAGTGACAGGAATGGCCTCAAAGGTACGAATCCTGAGTTTTTCCACTAGGCTATTGTGCTCCCAAGTGTTAGGTCCTGTCAGCATATACCTTCAGCTGAAGACTGTGCTGTGCAAGGAATTGGCTTGAGGCTGATTGAAAATATGGCCATCTGAGCTCAGAAATCTTTCACTGGGTGTCTTAGTGCCTGCTCCATGGTTGTCTGAGGGAAACATGCTCCAGCCCTGGTACAGCAACTCACAGACCAGCGGCTACTCTCTCCACTCACTCCCCTCCTTAAACTCTGCTTCTCAGTTGGAAACCCTGTGTCCTTTCCCTCTGACAAAGCCAAGATTCACCTTCATGACCCCCACACTGAGCTATGGGTCTCTTAGTTTCTGTCTGACTCCTGGTAAGAATGCCTCACTATCCTAGGCTGTCTCCTAATCTCTGTTTTTTGTCTGAGTAATTTTACCTGTTATGGGGCTGTTTTGTACCAGGAGAAGAATTAGGGTTTAGAGGCAGGTTGTTATTTTGTTGTTAGGTGCCGTCGAGTCAGACCAGACTCATAGTGACCCCTCCTTGGGTTTCCGAGGCTGTATCACTACAGAAGTAGATTGCCCAACTTTCCTTCCAAGCAGTGGGTTTGAACTGCCAGCCTCCTGGTTAGCAGTCAAGTGCCTTTGGCACTATGCTACCAGAGCTCCTTTAGAGGCAGGTAGGCCTAATTAATATGAGCTGTAGTTTTTGCAACTAGATAATTAAGAGTGTTAACATCTAATTTGTAAGACTTGTGAGGACTGAATGAACTAATGTATGTATGTAACGCATCTATCAAGTGTCTAATACTAAGTAATTTCTCAACAAATATGACTTCCTTTTAAAGAAGCAATCACTGTGTCAACTCAAAGAGTGTAATTGCCAAAAAGGGAAACATAATAAAATGGGAGGGAAAAAAAATAATAAGAAAAAAAAAAATGAGACAAGTGGCAAGGACATAATAAACAATAGAAATAAAATATATTTGTAATCAATAAAATTTTCTAGAAAAAAAGTTGTCAAATAAGTATTTTTAAAAAATCTTTACAAGAGACAGCAGAAAAAACAAGAGTGCAGAAAAGTTGAGAGTCAAAGATAAAAATGGGCATACCAGGCAAAATACCAAAAGAAATCTGCTGACCTCTGTTGATCTTAGGCAGTAAATTTCAAGACAAAAACTCCACCAAAGATAATGTTTACCAGAGATGATAAAAAATGAAATTCACAATTCTACAATAACACATACCTAAGAATGTAGCTATAAAGGATGTAAATTAAAAACTAATAAAAAGCAGGGTAAGAAATTAAAAATATATTATTGAAATGAGTGATCTTAATATGCCTTTCTCAATTAAATTGTTAAAGCAGTTAGACAAAAGAATGTAGAAAATTTGATTGTACCCCAAAATTAATTATTGCACATTCTTTTAAAATACACATTAAAAAAAAAAATCACTGCCATTGAATCAGTTCTGACTCCTAGCGACCCCTCCTTTGGGTTTCTGAAGCTGTATCTCTACAGAAATAGATTGCCCAACCTTCCTTCCGATGAGTGGCTGGTGGGTTTGAACTGCCAGCCTTCTGGTTAGCAGTCAAATGCCTTAGGCACTATGCCACCAGAGCTCCTAAAATACATACAGAACTTTTGAAAAAAAAAAGGCCACATGAAGGAAACTTCTCTGATTATAGTGCATTTTTGTTGGGAATCAATAACAAAAAGAAATGAAAACAACCCACACATTGGGTTATTGAAAACTTAGGTGAAATGAACAAATTCCTAGAACACCATTACATATATCAACACTAATTCAGAGTGTAATAGAAAGCCTAAATAGTAGCAAAATCATTAAAGAAATTGAATTAATAACAATCTTTACATAAAGGAAACAACCGGGCCTGAATGGCTTTACATGAGTTTCAGTAAACATTCAAAGAAAGAATAATTCCAGTATTATCCAAGTTTTAATAACCATTATCAATTTCCTTTTGGAGGCTGCAATAATCTGGCACCAAAACCTTATAGGGAAAGTAAGAAAAGGGAAAATTACAAGCTGTTCTCACTTATGAACACTGGTGGCTTAAAACAACAGAAACTTCCTCTCTCAGAGTTCGGCAGCCCTGAACTCTGAAATCAAGGTGTTGACAGAGTTAGTTCCTTCTGGAGGCCCTGAAGGAGAATCCATCCTGTGCCTCTCTCCTAACATCTGGGGGCTGCAGGCAGTCCATGGTGTTCCTTGGCACTTAGCTGCCCTCCAGTCTCTGTCTTTGTCTTCACATGGCCTTTCCTCAGGGCTTGTGTGCCAAATTTCCCTGTTTTTGTTTTTTTTTTTCTCTCATAAGGACACCAATCATTGGATTTAGGGCCCACGCTAAATTCAGGATGATTGAAGCTCAAAATCCTCAATTTAATTACATTTGCAAACACTATTTCCAAATAAGGTCATATTCATAGGTACTGGGAATTAGGACTTAAACATATCTTTTTGGAGGACACAGTTCACCCCACTATGGCAGTCAATGTAGAACAGTAAGAAAAGAATGAATGAATTATTTAATTGCCCTGAGATAATTGGTTAACCATATAGGATAAAACTGGATGCTTTCCTCATACATATCCAAAAATCAGTTCCAAGTAAATCCAGACTTAAATATGAAATGCAGAAACTAGAGAACAGTATGGGAGAATGTATTTATGACCTCAGAAAGGGAAACCTTTCTTAAAATATAAAAAGTATGAAATATAAAGGAAAGGAATAATAAACTGAGATTACTGTTTTATTTCTACCATTTGTCACTTTGTTGTACTTTGGTGACTTGCATGTTGCTGTAAAGCTAGAAACTATGCCACCAGTATTTCAAATACCAGCAGAGTCACCCATGGTGGGCAGATTCCAGTAGAGCTTCCAGACAAAGATTAGTACGGAAGACCTGGCAATCTACTTCTGAAAACATTGCCCAGTGAAGACGTTATCAATAGCAGCAGAAAACTGTCTGATATGGTGCTGGAAAACCAAAGAAGAATTGATGCATTTAAATTATGGTGTTGCCACTTCTATTCAACATTGTACTGGAAGTCCTAGCCAGGGCCATAAGGCAAGAAAGGGAAATCAAAGGCATCCATATTGGTAAGGAAGAAG
>NW_006921645.1:13194579-13206778 GCF_000298275.1 Orycteropus afer afer | reverse complement strand
AAAGTATATGTGAACTGCTGTATGAAAAGTGAATTTACTCTGTAAATCTTCACCCAAATCCTAATAAAATAAATAAATAAATAAATAAAAATAAATTATGGTGTTGGCAGACGATATTGAATATACCCACCAGCCACTACTTGGAAGGAATGTTGGGCAATCTACTTCCGTAGTGATACTGCCTCGGAAGCCCAAGGAGGGATCGCTATGAGTCAGATCCGACTCCACGGCAGAGATGGACTGCCAGAAGAGTGAACAAATATGTCTTGGAAGAAGTAGAGCCAGAATGCGCCTTAGAAGCAAGGATGGTGACACTTAATCTCACGTATTTTGGACATGATATCAGGAGGGACCAGTTACTGGAGAAGGACATCACGCTTGCTGAAGTGGAGGGTCAATGAAAGAGAGGAAGACCCTCAAAGAGATGGATTGACGCAGTGGCTGCAACAGGCAACCCTGTATAACACTATGCCAAAGACAGGAAGAAGCGTTTCACAGGAGAAGAAACACAAATAAGCATTTGAAAAGATGCTCAGTCGTTATAATAATCAAGGAATTGCAAATTAAAGCTGCAGTGAAATACCATTTATCACCATCAGATTGGCAAATGTTAAAATGTCTGGCAATACGAAGGATTGGCCAGAACGTGGAATTATAAGAACTCTCTGACACAGCTGATGATAGTAGACATTAGTGTAACTACTTTGTAAACACAAGCTGGCAGTGCCTAGGAAAATTGAATGTGCATGACCATATGACCCAGTAATTCCACTCTTAGGAAATGTTTACATGTGGCCACTAAGAGACATGGACAGGAAAGTTTATAGCAGTGTTAGGAGGAGTAGGGAAAAATAGAAACAACTGAAGTATTCATTAGAAGTAGCATGGATTCATAAATCATGATGTGATTAAGCAATGAAATACAATTCAGCAGTGAAAAATGAATAAATTACAGTTATATATATCACCATGGATGAATGGTAATAATTTTGAGTGAAGAAAGAAGTTACAGAAGAATATATATATATATATATATATATATGTTTTAAATTCAACATATAGAAAAAAATGAATTATTTATACATAATTACTAGATTAATAAAATCAAGCAAATGATTAATAATATGTAATCCAGGACAGTGATTACCATGAAAGGAACTCAGGTAATGGGGAGGGGTACCTTCTGATGAAGGTCCACAGGGAGGCTTCAAAGTGACTGTAATGTATTTCTCAAACCACAGTAGTGGGTGGGTGAGTGT
Organism: Orycteropus afer afer; assembly: GCF_000298275.1. Lineage (NCBI taxonomy): Eukaryota > Metazoa > Chordata > Mammalia > Tubulidentata > Orycteropodidae > Orycteropus > Orycteropus afer. The sequence continues at coordinate 13,205,519 of NW_006921645.1, read as the reverse complement.
TTTACTATTTTTTAAGCTGTACATACATGTTTTATACAGTCTTTGGAGCATTTTACTCTGTGTCTGTGTATATTGCTCTGTTAGTTGCCATCAAGTCAACTCTGACTCACAACAGCCTTTATACAGAATGACATGTTGCCCAGCCCTGTGTCATCCTCATGGTTGCCAGCATATTTGAGCCCATAATTGTGGCTGTTGCACCAGTTCATTTCACTGAGGGCCCCCCACACCCTTATTGGCCCTCTACTTCACCAAGTAAGATGTTCTTTTCTGGCAGTTGATCCCTCCTGATGTGTCTGCAGGAAGGAAGAGTCAGAGTGTTTTGTTATAATCCATAAGGTTTTCATTGGCTAATTTTTAGAAGTGAACTGCCAGGCCTTTCCTCCTAGTCTAAGTGTGAAAGCACAACTGAAAGTTGTCCACCATGAGTAATCCTGCTGGTATTTGATATACTGGTGCCATAGCTTCTAGCTTCATAATACTACAACAAACTCACAGATTGCATATATATGCATATACAAAAAACCAAACTCACTGCCATTGAGTTGATTCTGACTCATAGTGACCCTATTGGTTTTCTGAGGCTATAAATTTTTACAGAAGTAGATTGCCCCATCATCATTCCACGGAGTAGCTGGTGGTTTGAACCACTGACCTTCTGGTTAACAGCCAAATGTCTTATTCATGCCACCAGAGCTCCTATATATGTATGTGTGTGTGTGTGTAAATACATATATATACACACACACGTGTATATGTGTGTGTAATATACATGTATCTGTATATGTGTGTGTATATATATTTATACACACACACATACATATATATCCCAAAAGGAAGAAAATGTAACCTTAGAATGTGTAGCAGGTAATAGGAAATGTTTTGAAATTATGTTAAAAAAAACCTCACTGCTATCAAGTCGACTCTGACTCATGGTGACCTCATGTGTCAGAGTAGAACTGTGCTCTAGGGTTTCCAGTGTCTGGTTTTTCACATGTAGATTGTCAGGCCTTTCTTCGAAGGTACCTCTGGATGAACTCAAACCTCTCAGTATCCGACACAGTAATGGTTTGTCCACTCAGGGACTGTAACGTGGATTTGGGGCAAGGGTAAACAACCCTCTGCCGTCGTGTTGGGTCTAACTCATGGTGACCCCTCCTTGGGTTTCCAAGGTGGTATTTCTATGGAAGTAGATTGCCCAGTCTTCTTTCTGAGGAGTGGCTGGTGGGTTTGAACTGTCCGCCTTCTGGTTAGCAGTCAAATGCCTTAGGTACTATGCCACCAGAGCTCCCTTAAAGTGGATTAGGGTATTAAAAATGCAAAAAGATAGAAAATCATTGCCTGAGAGCATTTGGAGATTTAATTATCTAGGTTAAGACCTCTCCATTGTATTCATTTTGCAGTGCAAAGGCACAGAGTTCTAGGAGTACCTGGGTGGTTCAAATGGTTAATGCACTTGGCTGCTAACTAAAATGTTCGAGTTTCATGCCCGCCCAGAGGCACCTTAGAAGAAAGTCCTGGTGATCCACCTCCAAAAAGTTAGCCATTGAAAACCTAGTGGAGCACAGTGCTACTCTGAAACACATGAGGTCACCATGAGTCAGAACTGACAGCGAATGGTTTACAGAGACCTGAGAGCACATCTCTGGCTTAGTAGCTTAATTGAAGTATGGGACAAACCAGTTCCTAGACTTGGATTGCTTTCTTCCTGTCTTCTTCTTTGTGTCCTTAAATATTTAGTGAGTAGCTACCACATCCTGGTCATTGTCCTGTGTGCTGAGTACACAGTAGAAGTTCATATCCTTATTTTGGCCCTTATAGGATTTTTCAAAATCACTCTTAGAAGCTTTGTTAATCTTAACCTCCTAGGCTAACTCCATATAAGAATTCACTTTAGGTCCATATCATAATTCACTCTGAGATTTATTTTTGGGATCATTTAATTACATGTTCAGACAACCTAACTGAATGCATAACTTTAAAAATTTCAGGGTAATATCCTTTTGGGTTTGGTCCTATTTCCGTAGTGATACTGCCTCAGAAACCCAAGGAGGGGTCGCTATGAGTTGGGTCTGACTCGACGGCACATAACAACAACAACAACATATATATTCATTCCTAGCTTTTTTTCCCCCTCCACACACATATCAAGCCTATCTTGATATACTTTAGTTATTTGGATTTGACCTTGATGTATGGATTTTACTTCTCTATATTTTCAAGACTTGAAATTCAATATAATCTTACACCTTGACTTAAAGCAACCAGTACTTTCAAAAACTTAACGATTATACAGCTAGAGAATATTAGGTAGCACTAAAGCAAGCATTTGTTAATCTAATAGTTGTATGGTTGTTTCCATGTTTTTATAAAATGTGGTTGTGAAACTTGTAAGCATGGTTGTTGCTTAGGATGAAGCTAAAGTAGTTTCTGTGATGATCCATCGCACATAAACTGCAGGAATTGATGGACCAGGTAGCTCTCAGATATGGAAAAAAAAAAATCATGAAATTATTACATGTTGTGGTAGTTCAATTGTATGTCAACTTAGTTAGGCCAGCTGGGCAGCTGGTTGTAGTTATTCCCCATGATGAGACTGGTAATCAGCTCCATGTTGGAATCTACTGGAGCAGCTGAATAAGTGTCTTGGGGATGTGGTCTGCTTCCAGTATATAAGGAGAAGCTTTGGGAATGGTCTGCAGCTTTTTGGCATGGTGGAGCCTGTGTGTAGCCGAGTCTTCATTTAGCAGCCTGCCATGTTTCCTGCCGATCTTGGGACAGTCTCTGGACTTAACGAGTGGCCTCCTGTGTTGTTTGGTAATATTGGGACTGTGCCATTTTATTTGTTGACCTTGGGTCTCTCAGCCTCAGCAGCCAGCAGCTGCCTGAGTGAAAAGATGCCTCTAGCTCCTACGGGCCAGGAGCAAGAAGCAGAGCTGAAGTCCAAGGTCGAGGGGCTTTCACCCAGCCCTTAGAGCTGGCACTTTGAACTCGGACTTCTAACCTCTTAAACTAAGAGAATAAACTCCTGTTTGTTAAAGCCACCCGCCTGTGGTATTTCTGTTATGAATTAAGATGTTCTCTTTGATGTCCTCTGATTGTCTTCTATTTATATCATAATTCTTAAAAAAAAAAAAAAAAGCTTATGTGGTTTGGTCAGGAAAAAGCCATCTAGAATGTTTATTTAGACAAATTTGTTTAAATAAGATATACTGTTATATGATAAGTTCTAGAAATACAAAAATAAATAAGACAGGAGATTCAATTAGAGATAGATAAATAAACTAAAAATTACAATATATCATGTTAAGTGCAACAGTGAAAATATGTGCAAGGTAAATGGGTATCATGGAAGAGGCAGTATACAATGATAAGGAAAATCTTCACAGAGGAGGTGGTACTTGCAAGGTCTTGAGAGATGAGCAGAAACTTTACAGAAAAAAGATTAGAAAAGGCAGGCCTGGGGAAGGCAAATGCCAAACTACAGAGACCTACAAGAGCGTGGCATATTGGGCAACGGTGATGGCTCATCGTTTATGCTAGTGAGAGGGAAGAGCCAGATACGAAAGCTCTTATTTGGAATATGAAGGCATTTATTTAGATGTTATTCTTTATGTGATGATCAGCGTTTGAAAGATTTTTAAGCAGAAGAGTTACATAATCTCTGGGGGCAATTGGGAAGATGGATTAGAGGGGGAAAAGCATAGTCAGATTATAGCCAATATTCAGCAAAAGAAGACTGGATAGCAAGCAGGCAGGTAGTTCAGAAGTTCTTTATCTTTGTGTGATTTGCAGGAAATCGGGTTACAGCTAAACTTTTTCCAGAATGTAATATATTGAAGGGGATAATGCTAGGTAATTTGGAGCCAATATCTAAAGTTTCTCAAGAAATTTATATTATCCAGCCTTTATTATATATATATATAAAAAAAAATCTCACTGCCCTTGAGTCAAATCTGACTCATATTAATTTAGACAATCTAATCTTAAAGGTAAACAGAATTTTGTTTACTTTGGGTTTAAATCCTACATCAAGCAGCATGTGAAAATTAAGTGGAAATGTGTTGATGAGGCACGCAGTTGCAAGCAAATTCTGTTTTCCAGTTAAAGTGGTGCTTATGGTAATAAACTGCAGAGGCCATAGAATGAAATAGTTAAACTTTCTTTGCAGCTAATATCCTGCCAAGAAAGTATCAGACAACAGTGTTTTTGAAAGAAAATTGAGTAAATAATAAAATCTCTGTATAAAGAGCCGCCTTTAAATAGGGTTTTAGAAGTGAATGTTCTACATAAGTTAATTGTGGCATATTGATTACTTTTGTGCACATTGATGATTAAATTTTAGAGTTGATAGTCTTTGGATTTGGTGAGCATTAGTCTACCTTCTAGAGAAGTAATGGTATGAAAACTTATTTTCAGCATGTCATAATTTAGAGTCATAAGTCTGAACCTGCCTGTCTTTGGATGTGAGCGTATTTGTTTCAATCTTTATGCATATCCAGCCCTTAACACCAAATATTCTGCTTCATATTTAATTTGGGAATGTTCTTTTAATAGGCCCATTTTGGGATGTGCCTTCATCAGCTAATTTGGTAAAATCCAGAAGCTGTATATTGTCAGCATTATCTTAGCCTTTTCATATTATAACCCAACAAAAAGTTCTGACTCTGGGAAATTAACTTCAGTGTATTACGAAAAAGGATCCAGAATCATCAAAAGAGGGAGTTGATGCAAAGGGTGTGTAGAAATGTTCAGAAGGCAAGTTAACATTAACTTATTAATGTGATTTCATAGAGATAAGAGAGGAACCACAGAAATGACGGGACCACAAATGATCTTGGAACAACTGCAGGTTCCTTCCTGCAGTGCTTAATAATGTAGATGAATTATCATGAAACTTGATTTTATGTGAAACAGTGTTTTCTACAGCCCTTGACACTAAATTATTTTGAAGCTCTTTTTAGTTGTTTTTGAAGATTTAATTCTTTGTTTCCTTATTTTCTGCTCTGATACAGAAATCCCCTGCGAAGAAGCTGAGCCATGCAATTAGTAAATCTTTGGGGTGCGTACCCACCAGAGAACCCCCACATCCTGTTTTTCCTGAGCAACCAGAGAAACCACTTGACCTTGCACATATAGTGTAAGTACATACCTTGCTATGGATTACATTGAAATAATGATCTTACTAAATCTTTCAGATCAAAACCAAATACCACTAATATGAGCATTTAAGCTGCTGTTTTTTCCTTTACTTTTGGAGAACGTAAACCTCAAGCTTTTCTCTCTTTAAAAATAAATAAATAACAAACAAACAAAGCCATTCTGTTGAGTCAGTTCAGATTAATACAAATATGAATACAGAAACCTAGCTTCTGATCCTGAAGCCTAAGTAGTTTAGCAGTTGACAGTAGAAACATTAATGCATTGAAGAGTGATTATTTTGCTGGTTTTAATAGAGTTACCTTCTGTTTGTGTTATCTCCCTCAAATCAGTGGGAGAAGCAATTTATTTTCTATAGCAATAATGTCCATAGGGATTTATAAAATTAGTTTAGACAATGTAGAAAGGAAAATCAACTTAATTGGAACATCAAACTCACTTGGCATAACATACTACACAAAAACATTGTTCCACATCCTACTTTGGCAAGTAGTGACTGGGAACTTAAAACCTTATAAGATGCGACAATGGGGCTCTTCTTGTCCAGAGCAAAGAACAATGAAGAAAATCAAAGACGCATGGAAACAATTAGTCCAAGGGACTGGTACACCATGCAGTCCTCAGCCTATATGATTATGAGATCAGAAGAATTGGATGGTGCCCAGCTACCAGTGTCAACCACTCAGAGGGGGATCTGTATAAGAGATCCTGGATAGAGTGGGAGACCAATGTGGAACAAAACTCAAAATCATTAAAAAAAAAAAAAAAAAAGACCAGGTTTGCTGGTCTGATAGAGCCTGGTCGAACCCCTGAGACTATGGTCCCCAGATGCCCTTCATGTCTGGAACTGAACCCACTCCTGTGACTTCCAGCCAAACAAAAGACAGGCGTATGAGGTGAACATTTAGATTAGTAGATACGCTCCTTGGAGAGAACAATCATGGGAGAATAGAAGGGCTGCTTATGCACAGGGAGTCAGTTTGGGGGGCAGGAGTGTATGGGAGGGAAGGACACAGGGAAGAGGTAACTATGGGGAGGAAGTGGGATGGAAGCTGTTGCATTGTAGGAAATTACGGTCAATGTCATGAGACAAAGTGTATGTGAACTGCTGTATGGAAAATAAATTTGCTCTGTAAACTTTCACCCAAATCACAATAAAAATTTAAGAGAAAGAAAATCAACTTAATTTGCTCTGTTTGTGTTGAGAGAAAATTAAGAATAGAATGTAAGTTAAAATAATGCTTATATATTGTTAATTGAATAGTCATGCTAAATAAGGAAAGCTACAGGATAACAAAAAAGAGAAATAGAAGGACAAAAGGAAACTTAAGGAGGAAGAGATGAAAGGATGCTTCTAAGTGGTTCTGCCACCATGAATTGATTATATTATGTTTATCGTGCTGCATAAAATTGGTATTTTTTTTTTTTTAAGCATTATTCTTATATCAGGAGGATAGAAATTTTTCTGTTGGTGTAGACATCCATTTTCCTTTTACCTACCTCTAGTGGTAAGGTGGTTTGACTACATGAGCACTTGATCTTTTTACTTTTTTTTTCTTGAATTTTTAAAATTTTAGTATTTGTTAAAATAACACATCCGTATGGATTAAAGATTGAATAATATAGAAAAGCACAAAATGAAATTCAACACATCTTTCTACACTTCATTTTGCTTTTTCTAGGTTTTAGATTATATCTGTAAATAATGTATTTCGAGCATCATTTCTTATCAGTTTTGAAAATTACTGATTTTTTTCCTGTGGTATAAAGAATTAACTTCATTGAGCAGGCTTACTGATCTGATGGAGACTATTGAAAACCCCAAGACTGTGGCCCATTGTCACCCTTCAGGCCTGGAATTGAACTGATTCCCATGGCTTCCAGCCAAACAATACAAAAAAACCAAACTCACCACCATCAAGTAAGTGGGACTCATAGCGACCCCTTCTTGGGTTTCAGAGGTGATACCTCTACGGAAGTAGATTGTCCAGTCTTCCTTCCAAGGAGTGGCTGATGGGTTTGAACTGCCAGCCTTTAGGTTAGCAGTCAGATGCCTTAGGCACTACGCCGCTAAAGCTCCCAGTCAAATAATGGGCAGGTGTATAAGGCAAACACTTACACCATGTAGGTACACTACTTAGAAAAAATTAATCATGGGAGATCAAAAGGGCAGTTTTTGCACAGGGAGATAGCTCAGAGGGTGGTAATGCATAGGAAAGAAGAACACAGGGAAAAGGTAACTACAGGGAGGAAGTATGAAGAGAGCTGTTACAATCTAAGGATTGCAATCAATGTCATGAAACAAAATGTGTATGAGCTGTTGTCTGGAAAATAAATTTTTTCTGTAAACTTTTACCCAAATCACAATTAAAGAAAAGAGAGAGAAAAAAGAATTAACCTTACTTGTAACTCCATTTCCAACCCATCTTTGTTTTTTACAATTATATTAACACTTTTTAGTTGGTTACCTTTGTAATTTTAAATAATATTCTTAAACTTCTATTTCTTCTAACTTCTGCTAGCTGAGGAAATGAGTATCTTCTACTCCTTTGCCTCCTAATTTCTGTCATCTATACCATTATTTTTACATTGTCAAAGCTAATATTTTTATTCATAAAAGGTATACATGGACCTCGTGTGATGGAATACACAGGAATCAAGTTGAAGCCCCTCAGCCTTGGGCTTCAGCTCTGCCTCCAGCTCCCAGCCCACTGAAGCTAGAGGCTTTTCTTCACTTAGACAGAGGCTGGCTGCTGAGGCTGACAAGCCCAAGGTTGACAAGTAAAAGCCACAGTCCTGATGTTACCAAATCACACGGCAGGCCACTCATTCAAGTCCATTGTAAGTCCCAAAGCCTGCAGAGCATGGTAGACTGCTGAACAATGACACGGCTACACTCAGGGTCGAAACATGCCACAAGCTAGAGACCATTCCCAAAGCTGTTTCATATATACAGAAGCAGATCACATACCCAAAGGCAGCAGCTACTCAGCTGCTCACAGTAGGTTCCACCATGGAGTTGATTACCAGTCTCATCATGTGGAATACTATGTCCAGCTGCCCAGCCACTCAACCAGGCCCACCAAGTTGATGCACAGCCATAATCACCACACTTGTCTTAAATGTAGCGTAGCTGAAGTGAATGGAAGAAATGATGACGTAAAAGAGCTGAACAGAATATTTCAAAGAGTGGCTCAAAAACTTAAAGTATTATAATAAAATGTGGAAAGACCTAGACTTAGGAAAGCAAAAGTGAAGAAGATGCTTGTCATTTCTCTTTTTCTGAAGAAAAAAATTCAAGCCCCAAGTTGCAATACTGAAGGATTCTATGGGCAAAATCCACTACTCATCTGTCAGTTTGTTGTACTGTGGTGGCTTGTGTGTGGCTGTAAGGCTGGAGGTTATGCCACCGGTATTTCAAATACCAGCAGGGTCACCCACAGTGGATAGGTTTCATCAGAGCTTCCAGACTAAGACAGGCTCAGAAGAAGGAAGGGGCCTTTCACTTCTCAAAGAATTGGCTAGTGGAAACCTTATAAATAGCAGTGAAACACTTTCTGATACATTACTGGAAAACTTTATGAATAGTCCTGAAACATTGTCCAATATAGTGCCAGAAGATGAGCCCCGCAAGTCAGAAGGCACTCAAAATACGACTGGGCAAGAGATGCCTCCTCAGAGTAGAACCGACCTTAATGATGTAGATGAAGTGAAGTTTTTGAGACCTCCATTTGCTGATGTGGCACGACTCAACATGGGAAGAAACAGCTGCAAACATCCATTAATAATTGGAATGTGGAATGTATAAAGTATGAATCTAGGAATATTGGAAGCTGGCAAAATTATTTGGAACATGTAAAAATTAATATCCTGGGCATTAGTGCTTGGAAGGAGGATTGGGCAATCTACTTCCGTAGTGATACTGCCTCGGAAACCCAAGGAGAGGTTGCTGTGAGTCAGGTCCCACTCGATGGCACATAACAACAACAACAACAACAGGCATTAGAGAGTTGAAATGGATTGAATTTGGCCATTTTGAATCCGACAACCGTATGATCTATTATGCCGGGAATGACAAATTGAAGAGGAATGGCATGGCATTCGTCATCACAAAGAATGTTTCAAGATCTATCCTGAAGTACAGTGCTGTCAGTGATAGGATAATATCCATATGCCTACAAGGAAGACCGGTTAATACTACTGTTGTTCAAATTTACACACCGACCACAAAAGCCCAAATGAGGCTATTGAAGATTTTTTATCAGCTTTTGGAGAATGAAATTGAACAAACATGCAATCAAGATGTGTTGATTATTGTTGGTTATTGTAATGCAAAAGTTGGAAACAAATAAGAATCATCGGTAGTTGGAAAATATGGCCTTGATGATAGAAATGCTGCTGGAGATCACATGATAGAATTTTGCAAGACCAATGACTTATTCATTGCATATACCTTTTAGAATAACACAAACAATGGCTATACATGTGGACTTCACCAGATGGAGTAGACAGCAATCAGATCTACTACATCTGTGGAAAGAGGCAATGGAGAAGCCCAATATCTTTAGCCATAACAAGGCCAGGAGCTGACTATGGACCAGACCATCAGTTGCTCATTTGCAAGTTCAACCTGAAGTTGAAGACAATTAAAAGAAGTCCAGGAGAGCAAAAAATATGACCTTGATTATATCCCTCCTGAATTTAGAGAATGTCTAAAGAATAGATTTGATGCATTGAACACCAATGACCAAACACTAGAGGAACTGTGGCATGACATGAAGAACAACATCCATGAAGAAAGCAAAAGGTCATTAAAAAGACAGGAAAGGAAGAAAAGGCCAAAATGGATGTCAGAAGAGACTCTGAAATTTGCTCTTGAATGGAGAGTAGCTAAAGCAAATGAAAGAAATGACAAGAGAGCTGAACAGAAGATTTCAAAGAGCCACTTGAGAAGACAAAGTCAGTGATTATAATGAAATGTGCAGAGACCTGGAGTTAGAAAACCAAAAGGGAAGACCACACTGAGCATTTCTGAAGCTTAAAGAACTGAAGAAAATAATTAAGCCTCAAGTTGCAATATTGAAAGGTTCTATGGGCAAAATATTGAATGATGCAGGAAACATGAAAAGAAGATGGAAGGAATACACAGAGTCACTGTACCAAAAAGAACTGGTCGATGTTCATCCATTTCAGGAGGTGGTGTATGATCAAGAACCAATGGTACTGAAGGAAGAAGTTGAAGCTGCACTGAAGGAATTGACAAAGAACAAGGCTCCAGGAACTGATGGAAAACTCTTGAGATGTTTCAACAAATGGATGCCATGCTGGAGGTACTTACTTGGCTATGCCAAGAAGTTTGGAAGACAACTACTAGTCCAACTGACTGGAAGACATCCATATTTGTCCCCATTCCAAAGAGAGGTGATTCCCACAAAATGTGGAAATTATTAAACAGTATCATTGATATCACACCCAAGTAAAATTTTTCTGAAGATAACTCAAAAATGGTTGCAGCAGTATATTTACAGCTTCTAGAAATGCAAGATGGATTCAGAAGAGGACGTGGAACAAGGGATATCATTGCGGATGTCAGATGGATCTTGGCTGAAAGCAAAGAATACCAGAAAGATGTTTACTTTGAGTATGCAAAAGCACTCAGTTGTGTGGATCTTAACACATTATGGATGACACTGAAAAGAATGGGAGTTCCAGAACACTTGATTGTGCTCATCAGGAGCCTGTACATAGACCAGGAGGCTGTCGTTCAAACACAACAAGGG
>NW_006921645.1:13192841-13194424 GCF_000298275.1 Orycteropus afer afer | reverse complement strand
CTGAAAGTGAGGATGACTTGAAGCACTTACTGATGAAGATTAAAGACTTCAGTCTGCAGTATGGATTACATCTCAACCTAAAGAAAACAAAAATCCTTACAACTGAATGATAAGCAGCATCACAATATATGGAGAAAAGATTAAAGTTGTTAAAGATTTCATATTACTTGTTTCCACAATTAACACCAATGGAAGCAGCAGTCACAACATCAGATGATGTACTGCGTTGGGCAAATCTGCTGCAAAAGACTTCTTTCAAATGCTGAAGAGCAAAGGTGTCTCCTTGAAGACTAAGGTGTGCCTAACCCAAGCTATGGTATTTTGAATCACCTCATATGCATGTGAGAGCTGGACAGTAAACAAGGAAGACTGAAGAAGAGTTGATAGTTTTGAGTTGTGGTGTTGGCAGAGAATACTGAAAGTACCATGGACTGCCAAAAGAACTAACAGATCTGTCCTGGAAGAAGTGTAGCTGGAATGCTCCTTGGAAGCAGGAATGGCCAGACTTTGTCTGAACTACTTTGGTCATGTTGTAAGAAGGGACCATTCCCTGGAGAAGGATATCATGCTTTTTAAAGAGGAGGGTCAACGAAGAAGGGGAAGGCCCTTAATGAGATGGATTGACAAAGTAGGTGCAAGGATTGTGAGTCTGACATAGGACTGGGCGGTGCTCCCTTCTGTTGTACATAGGGTCACTATGAGTTGGAGCCAGCTCATCAGCACCTAACAACAACATCAAAATGGGCAAAATTTTGAATGACAACAGGAAGTATCAAGGAAGATTGAAGAAATACAGAGTCATTGTACCAAAAAGAATTGTCAGCATTTAACCATTTCAGGAGGTAATATATGATCGAGAACAAGTAATATTGAAGGAAGAGGTCCAAGCTACACTGAAGCATAGGTGAAAAACCAGCCTTCAAGAGTTGATGGAATACCACTTGAGATGTTTCAACAAATTGAGGTAACACTGGAAGTGCTCACAAATCTATGCCAGGGAATTTGGAAGACACCTACCTAGCTAACCAAGTGGGCCAGATCCATATTTGTGCCCATTCCAAAGAAATATGATCCAACAGCAAGCAGGAATAATTGAACAATATCACATACAAGTGAAATTTTGCTGAAGATAATTCAAAAACAGTTGCAGTAGTGCATCCACAGGGAACTGAGGAAATTCAAGGCAGATTCAGAAGAGGACATGAGGCAAGGGATGTCATTGCTGATTTCAGATGGATCTTGGCTAAAGCAGAGAATACTAGGAAGTTTTCCTTTGTTTTATTGACTATGCAAAGGCATTCAACTGTGGGGATCATAATAAATTGTGGATATCATTGTGAAGAATGGGAATTCCAGAGCACTTAATTGTGCTTTTGTACATAGACCAAGAGGCAGTCATTCAAATGTAACAAGTGGACACTGCATGTTTTAAAGTCAGGAAAGGTATGTGTCAGTGCAAAAACGGCAAGGAAGCCACATGTTCTGACCTCCTCTAATCTCACAAGAGGAAGACAGCAGTAACCCAAGGCCTATTACTGCAAGGCCAAACATGCTGCCTCCCTCCAGCCCTTTCACCAACCGTT
>NW_006921645.1:13175069-13190496 GCF_000298275.1 Orycteropus afer afer | reverse complement strand
GCCACTCCCAACAGAAATACTCCAGGTGGACACCTTCTGCAATCAGGAGCTCCTCAGTTGCTCATAGCAAATCCCACCTTGGAGTTTACAAAGACTTATGGGTAGAAAAGCCACACAAAATAATTTACTACACTGCAGTCAGGGTTGCTATCCTTTCACTGTACTTATTCAGTCTGTATACTGAACAATACAAGAAGCTGGACTATATGAAGACAAATATGGCATTAAAATTAGAGGAAGACTCGTTAACAACCTTAGATATGCAGGTGACACATCCTTGCTTTCTGATAGGGAAGAGGACTTGAAGCACTTAGTAACAAAGATCAGAGTCTACAGTCTTCAGTATGGATTACATGTGAATATAAAGAAAACAAAAATCCTCACAACTGGACCAATAAGCATCATGGTACACTGGGAAAGGATTGAATTGTCAAGGATTTAGTTTTACTTGAATCCACCATCAACACTCATGGAAACAGCAGTCAGGAACTCAAATGACATATTGCATTGGGCAGATGTGCTGTACAAGAACTCTTTAAAATGTTAACAAAGTATAAATGTCACTTTGAGGACTAAGATATGCCTGATCCAAGCCATGGTATTTTAAACCACATGCATGGAAAAGCTAGACTATGAATGAGGAAAACCAAAGAAAATTGATACTTTTGAATTATGATGTTGGTGAAAAATATTGAAAATGCCATGGACTGCAAAAAGGGCAGCAAATCTGTCTTGGAAGAAGTACATCCAGAGTGCTCCTTGGAAGCAAGGATGGCATGACTTTATTTCATATACTTTGGACATGTTATCATAGTGACCAATCTGTGGAGAAGGACGTCGTGCTGGGTAAAGTAGAGGGTCAGCAAACAAGAGAAAGACCCTCAGTGAGATGGATTGACACAGTGGCTGCAACGGTGGGCTCAAGCATAGCAACGATTGTGAGGCTCATGCAGGACGGGGCAGTGTTTCATTTTGTTGTACATTGGGTTGCTATGAGTCAGAACCAACTCAACGGTACCTAACAGCACAACATTATATCTTGCAGCCCATGAATGTGGTATGGATTTCCATTTATTTAAAAATTTATCTGTGCCTTTCAATAAAATTTTATAATTTTCCCCCAGAAAGGTCTTTCATATGTTATATTAATTCTTGTGTACTTTACATTTGTTTTTGCTATTGCAAATGCTGCCTTTTATCTCTTCCTTTTTTTTTTTTTTTTTAGATAAAATTCACATAAAATGAAATTCTCCTGTTTCAAGCATACAGTTTCATGAGTTTTGGTAAATATATATGATCAGGCAAATTATATATATATATATTTTTTAACTTTTTACTTTGATTTGGGTGAAATTTGACAGAGCAAATTCATTTTACGTTCAGCGGTTCATACATATTTTCTTCTGTGACACTGATTGCATTCCCTGCAGTGTAGCATCTCACCTTCCACTTCCACCCTATGGTTATACTTACCCTGTGTCCTTCTTGTCTATGCATTCCTGCCTCCCTGCCTTTCTCCCTGTGCAAATGCTGCCCTTCTGATCTCTCACGACTGAGTGTTCTAAGGAGTGCATCTCCTGGTATAGGTGTTCAACTTGGTGGCCTGTCTATTGTTTGGCTGAGAGTTAAGTCACCAGAGTGAATTCAGTTCCAGGCCGGAAGGGTGACTTGAGGTCATAGCCTTGGGCATTTCATCAGTCTCTATGAGACCAGTAAAACTGGCCTTTTTTTGTGTGTGATTTTGAGTTTGTTCCATATTTTTCTCCCACTCTATGCAGGATCTCCAATTTTGATTCCTTTCTGGGTGGTTGGCATTGGTAGCTGGTTACCAACTAGTTCTTATTTTCTCAGGATCATGTAGGTTGAAGTTTTCATGGTCCATTAGTCCTTTAGACTAACTGTTTTCCATGTTTAATTTCCTTCTCTCCTGTTTGCTCTGGACGAGAAGAGACCACTTAGATGGCTGTTTGCAAGCTTTTAAGACTCCAGTTGCTACTCACCGAAGTAAGAGAAGTAGGACAGTATTTTTGTACACCATGTTATGCCATGCCAAATGAGCTTGATGTTCCCCACAACCATGGTCCATAGCCCACAGGCCCAGCAACCCACTCCCTTAAGGTGCTCATTTGTAGCTAAGAAGTTGTCCTAACTTTGCCTCCTGTTATGCTTAAACTGCATATGGACATTTTTATAGCATATACAGATACATATGTAGGAATATCGTCTGCCAAACCTGTGTGTGGTTGTGAGTATATTCCCATTTGCCTATCCAAATGGTACCTTTTTTTGAATTATATTGTGTAACAGGTTTTGCTGATCTATAGATATGCAAATTGTTTTGAGTCTCTGTCTAGTCATCTTCCTTAACTTACCCATTAATTCCAGTAATTTCAGATTCTTTTTGATTTTCTATATAATTTAGTTATATCATCTGCAAATAATGAGTTTTGCTTCTTCTCTTCTACCCTTTATACATTTTCAAATAATTCATGATGGGTTTTTGTTTGTTTGTTTTTGTTTTCTTTTTGTCTTACTGTGCTGGCTAGAACCTCCAGTGCAATATTGAATAAGAGTAAATTCTTCTGTTATTACTAATCCCAAAGGAAATGCTTTCAATGTTCATTGTTTAGTATGTTATTTGATGTAGGTTTTGTAGATATGATTTATCAGGTTAAAGAAATTCCCTTTTATTCCTAGTTTGCTAAGAGTGCTTCCTTTTTGTCATGAGTAGATGTTAAATTTTTATCAAAGACTTTTTCCCTACTAGTTGAAATGATCCTATGGTTTTCTTTTATCCTGCTAATGTAGTGAATTACATTAATTGTTTGTTTGAACTACTTTTACATTCCTGGAATGAACTTAACTTCACTTTGCCATCCTTCTAATACATTGCTGGATTTCATTTGTTAATATTTTGTTTAGATGTTGCACATGCTCATGAATAAGAATGGCCTGTAACTTCTCTTGCGTACTTTAACTTTTGCTTTATTTTTACTGCCTAGTTTGCTAGCCTCAAATAGTTAGGAAGCATTCCCTCTTTATATATTCTTGTTTAAGACTGCAGTCATCTGCTCCTTAGATTTTTCTTCAAGACTCTTTAATGAAGTTCTTTGCACCTAAAGTTTTCTTTGTGGGAGGAATTTAAACTGTTAATTCCATTTTTTACAAAGTTATTTTCATTTCTTTTTTAATCACTTTGTAGTATTTTATATTTCTAGGGGTTTGTTATTTTTTATCTAAGTTTTCAAAGTTATTGGCACAAAGCTCATAGTATGTTGTTGTCTTTATAGTGCTTATGACATTATCAGGAGCTCTGGTGGTGTAGTGCCTAAGGCATTTGACTGCTAACCAGTAGGCTACAGTTAATATCAATGTTATTTGTAATACGGTGTATTTATATGTTTTCTTTTTTTCCCCTTGATGACTCTTGCTATTGATCTGTCCAATCTGTTGGATTTTCAAAAGAACCACTTTGGGTTTTGCTGATTCCCTTTATTGTGTGTAAGGAGCTATGGTGGTGTGCTGGTTAAAAGCATTCAGCTGCTAACCAGACGGTCAAACCACCAGCAGGACCTCAGGATAAAGATGAGGGAGTCTGTTTCCATACAAATTTACAGCCTTGGAAACCCTGTGGAGCAGTTCTATTCTGTCCTAAAGGATCTCCATGAGTGGAATTGACTTGATGGCAATGGATTTTTTAATGTGTATATTATATATTTTCTCTTTATTGATTTTCAGATATTAACTATTTCTTTTGTTATAGTTTCTTGTGGCTTGTTTTGGTATTCTTTTTCTAACTTCTTTAAAGGTATGATTACCTTACTTATTTCTGCTTTTTTCCTTCCTACTGTAAGCATTTAAGGCTATAAATTTCTCTAAGCACCACTTGGGTAGTGTCCAAGTTTTGTTATATAATATTTTCTTATTGTTTAGTTCTAAACATTTTCTAAGTTTCATTGTGATTTCTGCTTTGGAAAGTATATTTTATTAATTTCCAAACATATGGGAGTCTTCTAGTTGTCTTTCTGTTTTTAAGTTCTATCTTAATTTTATTTTGGTCCAAAAAATAGTCCTTATTATTCAGTCCTTTGAAATTTATTCAGATATGCTTTAGTTTAGTATTTGGTTAATTTTTTTTTCCTTATGTCCCAGATAAAGTAAAGATGTTTATTCTGCTCTTATTGGATGCAGAGGTTCTATATTGAATGAATATATATGTTCATTAGGAGCTCTGGTAGCATAGTGCCTAAGGCACTTGACTGCTAACCAGGAGGATGGCAGTTCAAACCCACCAGCCACTCCTTAGAAGGAAGGTTGGGTAATATACTTCCATAGAGATACTGCCTCAGAAACCCAGGGAGGGTTTGCTATGAGTCTGGTCCAACTCAACGGCACATAACAGTAGCAACAACAATATGTCCGTTAGGTTAAGTTTGTTAATCATGTTGCTCAAATCTTCTGTAACCTTATTCAAATTAGACAGTTCAAGTATTCATTAATCTAAATTTTTCCCAAACCACGAACATAGTCAGTAAACCCACACACCACCCCCCCCCAAAAAAAAGGAATGATAAATTCCCTTTTAGATTCTGATGAGATTTTGAATAGTTAATCGTATTTGGATTGGCTAGAAACTTTAAAATTCCCTTTCAACCTTGAATTCTTTTATAAATTTCCTCTATATTCACCATATGTCAAACAAGTCGTTCCCATACTTGGCTGACATCAGAGTCACTTGAAGAGTTTCAAAAAGTACAGATTACTGAGTTGCTTCCACTCTAAGCCAACATTATTCTGGAGATGACCTGGGAATCTACCTTTTCAAGAGTTCCTTACTAAATTGGATTAATTAATGGAACTACTGCATTAGGACATTTTCACCTAGCTTGATGTTTCAGGAATCATCCGTATAGTGGCATAAATCAGAACTTCATTTCTCTTTATCACCACATAATACTACATTGTATGTATATGCTACATTTTGTTTACCCATTGCCTGTTGATGAACTCTTGAGTTGTGTCCATCTGTTAGTTATTGTGAATAATTGTGCAGTGAACACTGGTGTACAAGTATCTGTTTGAGAGCCTATTTTCGAGTTTTTGTTTTATGTGCATAAGAATAGAATTGCTGGGTCAAATGTTAATTCTATGTTTAATTTTTTAATGAACCATCAACTGTGTCTTATGTTGTCCTTCCATTTCATTTATTTGTCCTTTCCTTGCTAAATTAATAAGAGTTTTCTTTTCTCTGTACATAGGTAACCTTTTCTCACACATGCTGCAAAATTTTTATGAATTTCTTATTATCTCTCAAATTTGTTTTCTGTTTCTCGTGAAAATGTTTTTTTGGCTTAAAGATCTAATTTGCTCTTTTTTTTCTTTATGGTTTATGGTTTTTCATGCTTAAAATGAATATTCTGACCTCAAGATTATAAAAATATTTTTATAAAACAATTATTATTTTTGGATTTGTTTTCCCTATTTTTTAAAATTGTTGTCAAATATGAGTTAAAAATTCAGGTTTATGTTTTTCAAAAGGGGAGCCCATTTCCCCAGCTTCACTATTGTCCTGCTGGTTTTGTTGCAGTTTTAATTATGCCTCTTTTTTTTCAGCACTCAATGTTAACATGAATGCATTTGACCATTCTCGTTATGAATGGCATTCTGTTAAGTGATTTGGAACTGTCTCTCAAGTGTACTTTGAACTTTTCTCGCTATAATCCATGGGTCTTTTTCATATGTTGCATGTACTATTTTGTTTGGAGTTAGTTCTGAGGAGTGTTTAATTTAATATTTAATATTACAGTACTTGTATATTGTCAAGAATTCAGGTCATGGGACCCTTTGAATTTGGGGGTTAATATTCTTAAAATTCTCTGAGAGGCTCATAAACATTTCCTTTTGTATAGCCTATAAAGTAACAAGTTAGGGCCAGTCAAGTCTTACTCCTAAGAAAATGTGTGGTGGACCTCAGGGTTTGCACATGTCATTATTTATCAGTCTTGAATCACTGAGGGTCATACCCTTCCTCTGAGAAACATAGAGATGCTTGTGTTCTGCTTGGAAAAGATTGGGTGTACTTAATAATTGTTGATGATCAGCTTTTCAGAAGCAGCTTTTCTGTTTTTACATGAATGTGATAGTTTCTTCCTTCCAATGGTAATGACATCCTGACCTGTGAGTTCTAAGTGTCTGGGCATCCAGATGGACTCTGCAGTGCTCCAGATGCTCTGACATCAGAGATTTCCCGTTTACAGAAGCACTGTGCAAATTGAGGGAAGCATTATCAAAATTTTCTTCCCACTGCAATAACTTGGACAATGTATCTTGAAATTAGAGGTGTAATAATTTACCTATTGTGGAACTAGTCACTTCAGAATTAAGTTTTACTTTGTAAGAAGTAACTGGGGCCAATGCTAAATGCCTTAAAAACTCTGAGGGGGGGAAAAAAAGGTCAAAGAATAGGCCCATGGAGTACAGTGTCTATGACTTTGTTTTGGTCTAAATAGTATTAAGGATTTCTTTAAAGTTCATTAGAATGTGCTGATGGTCTCATGATTTCTGACCAGTTTCAAGATTGTACCATTATATTACAAAACTACTCATTTTGAAGCTCTGAAAAATAATATAAGTCACATAGTTGCACTGTATGTCAGGAAAGTGTAACAAGATGTCTTTATTTTATTATTGTTGTTGTTTGCTGTCAAGTCGAACCTGACTCATAACGACCCCTCCTTGAGTTTCCGAGGCAGTATCACTACGGAAGTAGATTGCCCAACCTTCCTTCTGAGGAGTGGCTGGTGGTTTGAACCACCAGCCTTCTGGTTAGCAGTCAAGTGCCTTAGGTACTATGCTACCAGAGCTTATAGTCTGATGATATTTTAAGAAAAGCTTCCATGAAGAATAACATTTACCTTGAAGCTTAAAAGCTGAGTAGGAGTTAGCCACATGATGGCCAGTGGAAGGGGACTCCCTGCAAGGGAAAGACAGTGGACACGACAGGAGAGCTGCAGAGGTAGGCTAGAGGCACCTAAGGATTTTGGATGCTATCCTGAATTGAAAGATTTTAGATTGGAGAGGGGCATGTTGAAATTTGCATTAAATAAAATCATTGCCTACTGTGTTGAAATAGGGAGTGGGGCAAGGGTAAAAAAGGAGAGTCCAACTAGGAGATTTTTCACGTACAGAAGATGAGAGAGGATAGAAATTTGGACTAGTTTGATGGCAGTGTAGATGGAGAAGTTTGTAAACACATTAAAAAATCTTGCTTTACCATCTATCTTAGGCTGGGTTCCCTAGAGAAGTAAAAACCCATGAAGCTTAGATAGATAGATAAATTTAACTAAAGAAAATGGCTCATGAAGTTGTAGAAGCTGGCACGTCCCAAGTCCATGGGTCTGACATCAAGATGAAAGTTTCCCCTGACTCATGTAGCTGCAGGGGTTGATGAACCCAAGATAAACAGGCAATAGTAGCAGGCTGCAGGCTTCAGAGACTGATGAATCCAAGATCAGCAAGTAAGGTGGCAGCCTCATGGCTTATAGGCTGTGAAGGCAATAATCCCAAGATCAGCAGCCAGTATGGCAGACCACTGGTTCAAGTCCAAGAATCAGAGGTCAGATAATGATGAGCCAGATGCAGGATCCAGATGGAGCAAAAAGCTAGAGAGCTTTGCCAGGATGTCCATATATATTGGAAACAGGCTAAACCTTTGAGGAAACTCCCTTTCAGCTGATTGGCTGTACATAGCTAATCTCATCATAGAGGTGATTACATTGTATCAGTTCTCATCATGGGGGATGACTACATCATAACTGCTAAACCACTGAGAATAATGGTTCAGCCAAGTTGACATATAACCTTAACTATCTTTACATGCCAAGAAAACCCTAGTGGGAATTTGGGGCAGAAATTGAAACTAAATATGAAGTAAAGTACTTTTTCATGTTAATTACTTGAGTTTCATTGTTGATGTTGATGAGAGATTTATTAAGATCTTCAAGAAATTGAGATTCGAGTGTCCTTGACAAATACTGAACCCTTTGCTCACCTCTTCCATATACATTATTTTAATTCTTACAGCAACCTTTGTGGAATAATTATCATTAATGCATTTAATAAATCAGAAAATAGTGTAGGGGAGATTGAATGACCTTGTGAAGATCACTAGCTAGAGATTAGAATCTAGGGCTCCTGACAACACCCCCAGCCTTATTTTCATTGAACTCTCGTTTCTTAACATGCTGACACACTAAGAAATTGTTATTATAAAAAACCATACAGTAGTGGAAGCATTGTTTGATTCCCGTGGTCAAGAGAGAACGTTTAATTGTAACTTTGTTTATTGAAAAATAGAACTGAGACAATATGATTTGATGGAAGGAAAGTAGATGAAAAATCAATATACCTTAGTTTGCTTTTCTGTAAAATGGGGATAATAAAACCAATATTAACTATCTCAGAATATTGCCTAAGGATAAGCCAAAACCAAACCCACTGCCATTGTGTTGATTCCAACTCATAGCAGCCTCCACAGGGTTTCTAGCCCATAAATCTGTATGGGAACAAACTGCCTCATCTTCCTTCCATGGAGCGGGCTGATGGGTTCAGACCACCATCCTTTTGTTTAACAGCCTGGTGCCTTAATCACAGTGCCATCAGAGCTCCTTTGCTTAACAAAAATATATGTGAAAATGTTTCTTAGAGTTTAAGATGCTATAAATAAATGTAATGTGCGCTTTTAAATTCTTCTCATAAGAATCCAAACCAGTTGCCATCAAGTCATTTCCAACTCAGGGCAACCCCATGAGTGACAGAGTAGAACTGTGCTCCATAGCATTTTCGGTGGCCTGTTTTTCAGAAGTAGACCACCAATCCTTTCTTCCAAGGTGCCTCTGGGTGAACTCAAACCACCAGCCTTTCAGTTAGCAACTCCTTTCAGTTAGCAACTCCTTTTCTCAGAATATGGTGACTTCATGTCACAGAAATGTAAACTCCACAAAGGCTGGGACTTTGTCTTATTTACCACTTAATTCGCAGCACCTAAAATAGTTCCTAGTGCATGATTGGCCCTTAAAACATATTGAATGGATATGTGAATGGAGTGAAATGTGATTTCTAGAAACGACACCTACCCCTTTCACCTTTTTATGTTTGTTTGTTTTTCTCTTCAGAAAATACTACAGTTCATGTACCTACAGTTTTCTAAAGTCTCCACTAGATGTCAGGCATATTTCCTTGGTTGTTTAATTGTATTCCTTTTCTGGTGTGTTGGGATTATTGCGTAAACAAGGTTTTTCAGATGAATCTCAAGACTTGTATTCGAAACAAAACTAGTTCACTTGTCAACATTCTAGCAATTTTTCTTACTTCTAAGTCTCTGAAAGAAGTTAATTACTTCTTTTGGTCCAAACATTTTTATAAAACTTCTAGGATAGCCTTTCTGCTATCCTAATTCAAGCAATTTGCTGTTACTTAAAATCTGTCTAACTACCTTGTCCTTAAACCTAATTTCTTAAATTAGTGGTTAGTTGCCACTACATTTCTATTTGTTTAAGGGAAAGTGAAATTTAATCATACTGGCTTAGTGTATGTCTTCCTCTAAATGCCAGTAAGGAAGAATGTGACCAGTGTCCCACTCATCACACCTGTGACTTACTATCTGTTCTCTTAAAGAGGGGTTGGCAAACTACAGTCTACTGGCCTGACACCTGTTTTTGTTTGTTCCGTGATCAGAATTGTTGTTACATTTTTAAATTATAAAACAAATGTATAAATTCAAATTTACATTAAATTTAAAACTGGAAAGAATAATGCTATGCTGTGACACGTGAAAATTACATGAAGTTCAAATTTCAGTGTCCATAAATAAAGTTTTCTTGGGAAAAAAAAAGCCATACTCATTTGTTTACATGTTGTCTATGACTGCTTTTGGGCTACAGTGGCAGAGTTGAGTAATTATGTATAAAACTATATGACCCTCAAAACCTGAATATTTACTATCCATCACTTTATGGAGAAAGTTTGCTGACTCCTGCTCTAAGGAACATTGGCTAAAAACTGCAAATTTAGGGCTTTTTGCTGCTTGATATTCTTCTTTCTAAATGCCTATCATCTATTTTGGTCTGGATGGTCCAGTTGTTTTTCTGTCTAATGGTGAAGGTTAATTGGTGAATTCTGTTTTTGTATTTAAACTATAAAAGTTCTAGGTGAATTTTATTTGTATTTTTTTATTTATTGTGCTATGGGTGCAGATTTAAAAAGCAAAATTGTTTTACATTCAACAGTTCATGCACATTTGATTTCACACCCGATTACCATCCCCATCCATAAAAAACTCTGCTCTACTCCCCTCCCTATGCCTACTCCCTCCCTGTGCCCTTCTGAACTATGCTTCCTGTCTGCCCAGCTCACCCTCTATGTTGCTGCTGCCCCTCTGGGCTCTCTGGGGGCTGATTGATCCAAGGGGTGCGTCTCCCTAGAGTAGGTGGGTGCATCAGTTGGCGAATTCTCTTAAAGCACTTGAAGTTATTCCCTGAAAACCACACTACCATCTCATTGACAGACACATTTTTGTTTCTATTTATGCATGTATATATTTATAACATATTTCAACAGATAAACCAACCTGTTTTTCCATACCTTGCATCAAAACAAAACTAATCTAGAAAAAAAAATAGTTTAAATCATAGCACACTTTACTATGACTCTTACTCCATTTTTACTGCTCTTCTGTTTATACTGACTTAGAATCTATACATCCATTACTTTGAGATGATCTAAAAAAATATGTCCTCTTTGTTGTTTTTATCCTATACCAAACTCATAGGGGTTTTTTTTTGTTGTTGTTTTTAATAACTTTACACAACGCTCTTTTAAACATTTGGTGCTTTCGGTGTTTGTGAACTTTGTAGAATAGCATGATAATTCAGCCTGTTTTAATCATAATGACTGTAACTAGTTAAACGTAAGTTCACTAGACCAGGAATAATGTAAGACAGTTTGTAACCCTATAGAAGAACAGGTCTAACTTCCTGAGTTATTAAAGGACATTTTTGTGACATTTCTTTAAAACAATGATTGGAGTCTGGAGTTGGAAATGGCTTTTGTGAAACAGGTGCTTCTGGCTACTTGTCCTATACCAAACCAAATGCCATTTTTTTTTGCAGCTCTTTGTGTGTGTATGTGTGTGTGTGTGTGTGAAGGCCAAATTTGAGTTTATTGGTTTTGTTGCACCCCCAAATTGTGGATTTTTTTTTTAAAAGGTTGCCGTCAAGTCAATTCCAGCTCATAGTAACCTTATAGGACAGAGTAGAACTGCCCCATTAGGGATTCCAGGGCTGTAAATCTTTATGGAAGTAGAATGCCTTGTCTTCCCATGGAACAGCTGGTGGGTTCAAACTACCGACCTTCTGGTTAACAGCCAAATGACTTAGCCACTGTGCCACCAGAGCTCCTTGTGGAATATTATAGAATTTATAATATAGATAAATTGGTTAAGGTTGAAATCATTGTCTTCCACAAGTATATACTGAATGGGTATTATGAGTAGGGCTGAGGATAGTATTAATTGAGGAAACTGACAAGATAGTGCTTGATAGTAGACCACTGGGTGGATTGGATGCTATAGTCATTTGAAAGGAGTATCAGATTCATTCATTATGTGTGTTTTAATCTCTTGAGACTGGACATATTTGGAAAATTAAAATTTTGAGCTCTTCCTGACAGATAAATATAGTTTGGCTCTTTGTGATAGATAAATACCATATAGTTCATCTGATATAAATTGTGTTTTGCATTTTGCTATAATAATTTTTGCAAAACCTAGGCATGGTGACAATCCATTCACCAGTGGGCCAGAAGACATCTATATTTTGGAGTCCATTTTGGTTACTTCGTGCTATTCTCACAGGAAATACCATAAACGGGATGCTATAACAAATGAGTTTATTCTCTTACAATTTGGGAGGCTAGAAGTCTAAGTTCAAGTGCCAGGGTTTAAGGACCAGATGAAAGTCCCTTGACTTTGGGCTTCAGCTCTGCCTCTTGCTCCTGTCCCACTGAAGCTGGA
Organism: Orycteropus afer afer; assembly: GCF_000298275.1. NCBI lineage: Eukaryota > Metazoa > Chordata > Mammalia > Tubulidentata > Orycteropodidae > Orycteropus > Orycteropus afer. Next base: position 13,178,426 of record NW_006921645.1, on the reverse strand, counting down.
GGCTTTCTTCACTCAGGCAGCTACTGGCTGCTGAGGCTGACAAACCCAAGGTCAACAAGTAAAAAGTCACAGTACCTATATTACCAAACCACATGGCAGGCTATTGATTTAAGTCCATTAAGAGTCCCAAAATCAGCAAACAGCATGGCAGGCTGCTGAACAAGGAGTTGCCTACATGCAGGATTCAAGCATGCCAAGAGCAAGAAACCATCCTCAAACTTGCTTCTCATATACTGGAAGTAGACCACATCGCTAAGGCACCTACTCAGCTGTCCAACAGTAGATTCTACCGTGAAGCTGTTCTCATCATGGGGAATGCTACATTCAGCTGCCCAGCCACTCAAAACCAGGCTCAGCCAAGTTGACACATAACCTAAACTACCGCAGGGTCTATATAATTTGACCTTTGGAAAAAGATAAGTTGCTTTTTATTCTCCTGTACATATAGCCTGGACTGTGAAGGCTTTTATGTTTCTAAATTTTCCATCACTTTAATCAGTATCTGCAGCCTTCACAGGGTTTTGATTCATCCAGAACCACCTATATATCTTTACTCCATGTTAATGTGTGCATGATTTCTGCATCTTTTGTTGCTTGTGCCTGAATTGCTCTGTATGTGAAATATTTTTCTATTTCCTCCACATATTAAGTTACTTAAGAATAAAAAGCCTGCAAAATACCCCAATTCTGTGTAAGTCCAGTCTGTTTAGTTTAATGCCCTGCATGGATGTGGGAGTGTGGAGGTGAGAATTATAAGCTCACAGAAGATTCTCCAGTTAGAGGTGGCATTTAAACAGCCTTGTTGAGACAGAGCATATTTGCAAGATTAAAGCACTTGAGTTATCTGACATAATTATTGTAGTTTGACTCTAAGATCACAGCTCATCTGATACAGATTCTGTCTTGAATTTTGCTGTCATACTTTTGAAAACCTATCAACCTATGAAGAATACGTGGCTGTTTTAGAGCCTTGAGCTTCATTGGGTCCTGGCCTGGCTATTGTCCTTATGGCTACATTTCAGGCTGAAGGTCCCGGGTAATCATTCTCTTTGGTTACAAAAGTTATATAGCTCCTTGCTGGTCCTGGAATTATCTCTCTCCAAAATAATAATAATAATAATAAAAAGATGGAGCATAGAGAGCACTAATACCAAGGGTCCTGAATCATCTAATAGAGTCCCAGAAGTAGGGTAAGATTTTTGCTGAACCTTAGTGTGTTCAAGTAGGGGGCATTTGTGCACACTCATGCGTACACACATGTGAGCATATATGTGGGGTACCTCACAGTGTGATACAGGAATGGTTACATGATGAACAAATACAGTGATTGATTTTGTAGTGCATTAAAGAGAAACAGCGTCATTTAATGCAATGAAACTCAGAACCGTCAAGGTTTAATCCTAAGAAGATAGTTATTTACAAATGATGGTGACTCTGGTCTACTGAGTATCACCCTCCCCTTGGGATTTTTCTCACTGTTTACCACTAAAGTGCTCTGCTTTTAAACCCTAAATACGAGGTTTCTTTTCTTCTCTAACAGTGTTATTGAGGTGTATTTTACATACCATAAAATAATCCATTGTGACAGTTCAGTGTTTTAGTAAGTTTATATAGTTCTGTAACCATCAACCCCATCCAATTTTGTTTGTTTTTAATCATATTATGCAACTGTTACCACTATCCTGTTGATTTTTCTTAAAAAAAAAAAAAAACTTTTTATCCTGACGGGTGAAAATTTCCACCATTCAGTTTTAGAACATTTCCATCACCCAAAAAGGTGTTCTCCTGCTCCTATGCAATCAGTCCCAACTCCCACCCCCAGCCCTAGGCAACTACTGATCTTCTTGTTCTATAGTGTTTTCTAAAAATTTCATGTAATTGAAACTATGTAATGTATAATTTTTAGTTTCTGGCCCTTTCATTTAGTAGAATTTTTTTTAGGTTTATCCATGTTGCAACAAGTATCAATAGTTTATTCCTTTTTAATGCTGAAAATACTTCAAGGTATGAATATGCGCATTTTGTTTATCCATTCAGTGGGTGATAGACATTTGGATCATTTCCAGTCTAGGGCTATTATGAATAGTGCTGCTATAAACTTTAGTGTCTTTGTATGAACATTTCTTTTCTCTTGGGTAGAGAATGGAATTGCTGGTAGTCAAACTACGAACAGTTTTTTAAAGTAACTGCTCCATACAATCCCACCAGCAATGCCTGAGAGTTCCAGTTTCTCCACATTTTTACCATCACTTCGTATATTGTTAATAATTCTTCTGTATTGTAACCATCCAAGTGAGTGATTTGCTGCTGTCAGTCGCCAACCAGTTGGCTCTGACTCATGGTGACCTTCTGTATAACAGACCACAATGTTGCCAGATCCTATACCAACTTCATGAGTCCATGTTGTGGCTCTTATATCAGTCCATTTTATTGGAGGCTTCTCTCATTTTTGCTGATCCTTTACCAAGTATGAAACATGGTGTCTTTTTCTAGTAATTGGTCTTTTCTGATGCTATGTCTAAACTAAGTGAACTGAAGTGTCTATCCTTGCTTCTAAGGAGCATTCTGATTATATTTCTTCTAAGACCAATTTGTTTGTTCTTCTGGCAGTCCGTGGTATAGTCATTACTCTTCACCAGCACCAGAATTTGAATATATAGAATTCTCCTTCTGCCTTTGAATTTTGGTGTTGGTGAAGAATACTGAAAATATTGCAGGAGAACAAACAAATCCATCCTGAAAGAGTGTGGTCAGAGTACTCCTCAGAAGCAAGAATGGCCAGACTTCATCTCATGTATTTTAATCATGTTGTCAGAAAAGACCAGTCCCTGGAACGCTATCATGGTTGGTAGTGTAGAAGGGCAGTGAAAAAAGGGGAAGACCCTCAACAAGATGGATTGACACAGGGACTACAACGATGGGCTCAAGCGTAGCAAAGATCGTGAGGATGGCACAGGACCAGGCAGTGTTTTGTTTTGTTGTACTTAGGGCTCTCACCAGGCTTACAGGTGAGGCGAGACAACGCAGGGACGCCAGAGTAGCAGGCCGGAAGAGCAGGGAAGGGGATAAAAGCTTTGAGCCCCAGGCTTACAGGTGAGGAGAGACAACGCAGGGACGCCAGAGTAGCAGGCCGGAAGAGCAGGGAAGGGGATAAAAGCCTTGAATCCGGACAGAAGAGCAATCAGCCGAAGGGATTAGGTAAGGAGGGGAAACTCAGGCCGCCCAGTGTAGCAGGCCGGAAGAGCAGGAGAAAGGGGATAAAAGCCTTGAACCCAGACAGAAGAGCAGTCAGCCCCAGGGTTATGGGTGAGGAGAGACAACACAGGGATGCCAGAGTAGCAGGCCGGAAGAGCAGGA
>NW_006921645.1:13167885-13171944 GCF_000298275.1 Orycteropus afer afer | reverse complement strand
GTTTCGTTCTGCTGTGCATGAGGTCGCTATGAGTCGAAAACGACTCGACAGCACTTAACAACAACAACAACCCTCCTAAACTGTAAGCTAATAAATTTCTGTTTGGTAAAGCCACATACGTGTGATATTTCTGTTATAGCTTCATTCAAAAACCAAGACACATAGTCTTCAAAGTGACACACACCATAGTCTTCAAAGTGACATCTTTGCTTCTTTATACTTAAAAGAGATTTTTTTTGCAGTAGATTAACCCAGTGTAACATGATGTCTGATTTCTTGACAGCTGCTTCCATGAATGTTGATTGTAGATCCAAGTAAAATGAAATTCCTGACAACTTCTATCTTTTCTCCATTTACCGTGATGTTGCTTATTTGTCCAGTTGTAAGAATTTTCATTTTCTTTGAGGTACAATTGTTCTGAAGATTGTAGGCTTTGATATTCGTCACTAAGTGCTTCAAGTCCTCTTCACTTTCTGCAAGCAAGTTTATATCATCTGCGTATCACAGATTGTTAATGAATCTTCCTCCAACCCTGAAGCTGTGTTCTTCGTCATATAGTACAGCTTCATGGATTATTTGCTCAGCATACAAATTGAGTAAATATGGTGAAATGGTACAGCCCTGGCGCACACTCTTCCTGATTTTAAACCATGCAGTATCACCTTGTTCTGTTTGAATAACAGCTTCTTGGTTTATGTACAGGTTCCTCATGACCACAATTAAATGGTCTGGAAATCCCATTCTTATCAATGTTATCCATAATTTGTTATGATCCACACAATTAATGCTTTTGCATAGTCAGTATAACACGGGTATACTTCTTTCCGATACTCTGTGCTTTCAGTCAAGATCATCTGACATTAGCAATTATATTCCTCATTCCACCTCCCCTTCTGAATCCAACTTGCATTTCTGAAAGTCCCAGTCAATATATTGCTGCAACCATTTCTGAATTCAGCAAAACTTTACTTGTGTCTGTATGTAATGATATTATTTTATAATTGCCACATTCTTTTGAATCACCTGTCTTTGGAATGGGCACACATATGGGTCTCTTCCAGACTGTTGCCCAGGTAGCTATCTTCCAAATTTCTTGGCATAAATGAGTAAGTGCTGGAGGTATCTATTTGTTGAAGCATATCCATGGGTATTCCTTCAATTCCTGAAGCCTTTTTTTTCCCCAATTCCTTCAGTGCAGCTTGGATTTCTTCCTTCAGAACTGTTGGTTCTTGATCATATGCTACTTTCTGAGATGGTTGAACATTGACCAGTTCTTTTTGATTCAGTGACTCTGGATGTTCCTTTCAATTTCTTTTAAAGCTTCCTGTATCATTCCGTATTTTGCTCATAGAATCCTTCAGTGTTGCAATTGAAGGCTTGAATTTTTTCTTCAATTCTTTCAGCTTGAGAAATGCCAAGCGTGTTCTTCCTTTTTGGTTTTCTAACTCCAGGTCTTTGCACATTTCGTTATTATACTTAACTTTCCCTTCTCAAGCCACCTTTTGAGATCTTCTGTTCAGCTCTTTAATTTCATCATTTCTTCCATTTGCTTTTGCTACTCTCCATTCAAAAACAAGTTTCAGAATCTCTTCTGACATCCATTTTGGTCTTTTCTTCCTTTCCTGTCTTTTTAATGACCTTTTGCTTTCTTCATGTCTGATATTCTTGATGTATTCCTATAACTCATTTGGTCTTTGGTCATTGGTGTTCAATGCATCAATTCTCTTCTTCAGATTGTCTCTAAATTCAGGTGGGATATAATCAGCGTCCTATTTTGGCTCTCATGGACTTGTTTTAATTTCTTCAGCTTCAACATGAACTTGCGTATGAGCAATTGATGGACTGATTCACAGTCAGCTCCTGGCCTTCTTTTGACTGATGATATTGAGCTTCTCCATTGCCTCTTTCCACAAATGTGGTTAATCTGATTCCTGTATATTCTGTTTGGTGAGGTCCACATGTTTAGCTACCTTTTACATTTTTGAAAAAAAGGTATTTGTGAAAAATGAGTCATTGGTCTTGCAATATTCTGTCATGCAGTTTGTGGCGTCATTTCTTTTACTAAGGCCATAATTTCCAACTACTGATGATTTGTCTTTATTTCCAACTTTCACATTCAATCACCAATAATAATAAATCCATCTTGATTGTGTGTTTGATCAATTGCAGACTGCAGAAGTTAGTAAAAATCTTCAATTTCTTTTTCTTTGGCTTCAGTGTGTAATTTTGGTGTGTAATTTTGAATAATAGCATTAACAGGTCTTCCTTGTAGGTGTATGGATATTATCCTATCACTGACAGATCGTACTTCAGAGTAGATCTTGAAACATTCTTTGGGATGTTGAATACGACACCATTCCTCTTCAATTTGTCATTCCTGGCATAGTAGACCATACGATTGTCTGATGATTCAAAATGGCCAGTACCAGTCCATTTCAGCTCACTAATGCTAGGATATTGATCTTTATGCATTCCATTTCATTTTTGACAGTTTCTAGTTTTCTTAGATTCATACTTCATACATTCGATATTCTCATTATTAATGAATGCATGCAGCTATTTATTCTCATGTTCAGTTGTGCCACATCAGCAAATGAAGGGGCTGGAAAGCTTTACTCCATCCACATCATTAAGGTCGACTTTACTTTGAGGAAACAGCTCTTCTTCAGTTGTATTTTGAGTGCCTTCCATCCTGAGGGCCTCATCTTCCAGCACTAAATCAGATAGTGTTTCACTAGTATTCATAAAACTTTCAGAAGTGAGTGACCCTATCCTCCATCCAAGTCTATATTAGTCTGGAAGCTCTACTGAAATCTGTCCACCACAGGCAACCCTGCTGGCACTTGAAATATTGGTGGCATAGCTTCCAGCCTCACAGCAACATATAGGCTACCACAGTATGACAAACTGACAAGATGAGTGGTGGGATTCCCTCACTATATGGCATTATTTTATACATTTTTGTATTTGTGTATAATCTCTACCCCCCACTGCACTATAAATGCTCCTTGAAGACAAGGATTTTATTTTGTTTCCTGTTATATCTCCAGGGTGTAGAATGTGCCTGGTAGTAGACCCTAGGTAAATATCTGTAGAATGAGTAAATGCATGTATATATGCTTGCAGGTCCCTGGGTAGTACATATAGTTAAAGTATCTGACTGTTAACTGAGAGGTTGGAGTTTGAAATAACCAGAGGAGGCTCAGAAGAAAGGCCTGATGTGTTGCTTCTGAGAAATCAGCCATTAAAAAAACGAATGGAACATTGTTCTAGTCTAACACACATGGGTTCAACGTGCATTGTAGTTGACACAAGGACAACTAATTGTTTTGTTTTGTTAGTGTTCTTAATATTACCAATAGCAGTCATCAGGTGATTGAGAGAAATGATCTATATGTCAAGTTGAGGTTTTTATCGTGCTAGAGAGCTAGTAAGGACCTCTGGTAGCATAGTCCCTAAGCCACTTGACTGCTAACCAGAAGGCCGGTGGTTCAAATCCACCACCACCCACTCCTCGGAAGGAAGGTTCGGCAATCTATTTCCGTAGTGATACTGCCACGTAAACCCAAGGAGGGGTCGCTACGAGTTGGGTCAGATTCAGTGATGCGTGACAACAACAACAGAGCTAGTAATGTCAAATTTTGGATCGGAAGCCATTATCCTCCATTTCACTATGATTGTTTAAAAATCCTTGATATATGGTCATTCTTAAATCGGCCTTTCTTTAAGTTTTATTTCTTCCCCAGCCAAACCTATGCCATAGAGTATTTTTATGCAAATAACACACACGTTATATGATTTTTTGCAAACCATGCAGTAACCTCATGCATTATTTTTCTATGAGTGCTATGCACATTATATGAATGTACATGTTATTTCTATAGACGTGAAATATATGCTGTCTCTAACATAGTTTCTTGCAGATATTGATCCTCAGAATTATATTTCATGGAGTATATTTCTTATATTTCTTAGTAGCAGGTATATACGCCTACTCTCCTAGGGAAAAAAAAAAACCTACTATCTGACTATCTTGTGCATTATTATTATATATTATTA
>NW_006921645.1:13155133-13167785 GCF_000298275.1 Orycteropus afer afer | reverse complement strand
AAAAAAAAAAAACCTACTATCTGACTATCTTGTGCATTATTGACATATATCTGGCAGTAACAAATACCTAGGTACAAGTGAGAGTAACACTGGCTGTGATGGTTAAGGTTATGTGTCACCTTGCCTGGCCATGATTCTTAGTGGTTTGTCAGTTATGTAATGATATAATTTGGCAGTTATGTAATGATGTAATTTGGCAGTTATGTAATGATGTAGTCAACCTCCATTTTCATGTAATGCCTAGTTTTGCATAGCAACCTGGTTATTAGACTGGTAGCATAGTGGCTAAAGCACTTGACTGCTAACCAGAAGGCTGGCGGTTCAAACCCACCAGCCACTCCTCGGAAGGAAGGTTGGGCATACCTACTTCCGTAGTGATACTGCCTTGGAAACCCAAGGAGGGGTCGCTATGAGTCGGGGCCGACTCGATGGCACATAACAACAACAACAACAACCATGTTGATAAGTGAGGAGTGGGTGTGCAGTGAAATATATATAAGACCTATACACTAAAAACTATAGAACAATGCTGAAAATAGCATAGAAATTATGAAGAAATTTAAAAAGACCTAAATAAATGAAGTGGCATACCATTTTTATAAATTGAAAGACCATATCTGATACCCAGATAGGATCATACTTAACAGCCCTGTCCTCTAGATATCAAAATTATTTTCGGTAATAGCATGAAATGCAACAATAATAATGGACAGTAAAGAAATGCAGTGAACATTCTTATTTAATTTTGTATAAATAATCATGCAGGTAAAAATAAAAATGATAGTATAAATAAGTGGCAAAGCACCTCTCTTTCGTCAGTAATTTTTTATATTTATGTAATGGTTAAGCACTAACCAATAGGTCAGTGGTTTAGATCCACTGGCTGCTCTGCAGGAGAAAAGACCTGATGATTTATTCCCATAAAGATTACAGAGTTGGAAACCCTATGGGGTAGTTCCACTCCATCCTGTAGCATTGCTATGAGTCAAAATCAGCTGGACAGTACATAACAGTTTGAACTTTGATCCTTTAGTTACCATTTTGATATAATATTTTATGTAAATAATTTCTCAGTAAATAATAAGTTAATTTCCATTCAACTAAAATCTCTGCAATAGGTACAGTTTCAGTAACTCCTAAACTGCATGATTAAATAGTAAATTATATTTTTTCTTGATTATTCTTTAATTGTAAAACAATAAAAAAAGTTAAAAAGAATTTTCCATTTCAAACATACTTAGATCCACTAACATATTTTAAGTAACAACTAACATTTGAACTTAACAAAAGTTGTACTTTACAATTCTCACTCTTTGACTGTTTTCAAATTTTAAGCACCAACAAATTCCAAGTAGTCGCTTAGAGTGACACATTCAAAATAAACTCAAGTTTAATTTCCTCATCTTTACAATCACTGTCCTGTCTTTATTTATATTAAATCTACTTTTAAATACAGGAGCATAAAGTACCAGGGGGATTGGAGGAATGAATTGTGCCTAAAGTGACCATGAACATACTGAACCAATACAGATTTACTCAAAATGAATTTCAGGGGCTGCCTATATAACTACAAGTCTTCTAAATTAAGTTCCATACAAAATACAATGTTTATTAAAGGATGAATAATTTACAATTGCTAATTTGAAGCATGCATACTCACACACACACACAATTAAAACTCAACAGTTGTTACACTAGTAAAAACATTTCTTGCATATAGTTAAAATTTAACAGCACTTGCTTTAGCAATAGCACTTGCTTTAGCAACAGCACTCATTACTCTAAACCAAACCAAACCCATTGCCTCAAGTTGATTCCAACTCAGCGACCCTATGGGACACAGTAGAACTGCCCAATAGGGTTTCCAAGTCTGTAATCTTTGCCGTAGCAGACCACCATATCTTTCTCCTGGGAGCAGTCAGTGGGTTTGAACCACCAACCTTTTGATTAGCAACCAAGTGATTTAACCATTGCAGCACTAGGGCTCCCATACTCATTCCTTGAGTAAGAACTGAAGTTTTTCTGAGAGGAATTCACATCCAGTAATAAACAGCATATGCTTCCTGACCTGAGAAGCACACAGCATCACTTCTTTGATATTCTTGCCAAAATGCATCAGCTGAATTTACTCACAATTAAACATTAGACAAACTCAAATTGAGGGACGTTCTGCAGAATAACTGCTACATACTCTTCCAAGTGTCAAGGTCATAAAAGAACAAAACAAACAAAAAGTAACTCTGCCAGGTTGCAGGAGAGTAAGGTGTGATCTTGGATTGCATCCTAGAATAGTTAACATCAGGGAGAAAACTGATGAAATTTGAATAAGGCCTACAGATTTGTTAATAGTATTGTAACAGTGTTAAATGTCTTGGTTAGGTAAAATGTTAATATTTGGGGAGTGGGTAGAAGATACACAGGAATTCTTTGTATTACATTTATGATTCTGAAATTATTTCAAAATTTAATAAAGATTTTAATAAAACATTTTAAATCTTTTGAAAAATGTAAAAGTTTCTGCTTATCAAAAAAAAAAAAAAAAAAACACCGTTCAAAAGTAGACAGGTAAGCCAAGATAGACAGGGAGAAAATATTTGCAATATTTGTATCAGACAAACAACTTATATTCAGAAGATAAGTGTTTTGACTCAATTTAAGAAAGAAAAAACAAACCCTAGGGTTTGTATTTTTATTTTTTTAAATAGGGATAAAAGACTTGAATAGCAATATGGCAATGAGCATGTGAAAAGATGCTCACCATTATTAGTCATTAGGGAAATGCAAATTTAAAAGATAATGAGATAACCACTACACACCTATCAGAAGAGCTAAAAATAAAAAGACTGACGACACCAAGTGTTGGCAGAATTTGGAACATATGGAACTCTCATACATTGCTAATGGGAATGCACAATGGTATGGCTACTTTAATACTGGTCTGGCAGATCTCATAAAGGTAAACATATTCCTACCTCATGACCTAGAAATTCCACTTTTAAGTATTTACTCTAGAGAAATGAAGACGGGTGCATGTATACAAAGACTTGTAGAAGAACAAGCAGCAACAAACTGGGAATAACTCAAATATTCATGAATAAGAAAGTGTGTTAAATAAATTGTGGTATATCCATACATTGGCATACTATTCAGCAATAAGGAGGAATAGATTACTGATACCTGCAGTGTCAGGGATGTAAACAAAAAACATAGTGAAAGAAGCCAGACACAGAAGAGTGTATGAAGTAAAATTCCATTTATATGACATGATAGTATAGGCAAAACTAATTTGTGGGAAGAGAAATCAGAATAGTGTGTTTTTGTGGCAGAAATGGACATTGAGGACTGACTGGGAAAATACAGGGAATCTCTGAGGTGGTGGAAATATTCTATATTTTGATGGGGTGTGACTTACACTGTTGTATTCAATTGTCAAAATTTATCCTACTGTACAGTTAGGATCTGTATATTTTACTGAATATAAATTACACTTCAATTAGTAAGAAAAGAAGAAAGAGGAAAAAGCAATACAACTCTTCTAGTTCCAGTAGGAACAAGGTAGCAACTTAGTTCTGAGTATTCCCACTTTTCGTCCTGGAATTCTTACAGAGTAACAGGCAGAATGGGAAGGGAAGAATGAACAAATCACATTTTCTGTAAAATTTGGAAACAAAAGCTGCAGATTCCATATTACAAATGCCAGTCAGAATCAGGCAATAGGGCAGGAAAGAGGGGGAGTACTAAGAGGATATAGTGGTAGTAGTCTTCAGGAACCCAGTGGACATTCAGTCCTGAGAGGGAACTTCAGTGAACAAGGCTGAAATTCATCAGAGTCAACAGGAAGTGCCCAAAAGGATCCAAAAGCAGCTGATCTCAGATTCTACCAGCAAAACAGTCCTCGTAAAAGTGAGGAGTACATCACCTCAGAAGACAAGGGCTGGGACCCTTGGTGACCAAGCCTGAGATGTGACCAAGCCAACCAAGGTGGTCAATAGAATCCCTCCTAAGCCAGAGTAGGGACTGAGAGGCAGAGGAAAGACCACAATATAAAGTTATTCACTGTAGTCATGTTCTATAAAGATATTTCATACACTGAATTAGCCAAGTACTAAGCCATCACCTGAAGGGGAAATATAGGGTAAGGTTCCTGTGAGTCTCTGGTCAAAACATTTTCATCAGCCAATCAATACATGACCTTGTTTTATGTATGTTTCTGTTAAAAGCATTTAATATATATTTGTTACAAATACTATGTAGTGCAAGAAGATAGAACACCAACAAGAAACAAACAAACAAAAAAGGATATTCAGCCAAATTGTCCTTTAAGTATAAAATTTTCAGTTTAGAAACAAGTTTAAATCAGGCAGAATATGAACTTTGAGGACAAAACTAGATGATGAACTCGGGCAACCAAATATACATGAGGAAACTAATGAACAAACTGGTAGCCAAAATCTCCAGTATAATATAGATGATAAGGATACCAGGAGTTATTGTCAAGTTTCTGATTTAAAATGAAATGCTTTTTAATATTCCATGATTATACATGCTTCCTGTGTATAGTCTTTTTATGAGTGCACTTTGTTGTTGTGGTTAGGTACCATTGAGTTCCAGCTCATACTGACCCTATCTATGTGCAACAGAACAAAACAGTGCATGTTCCTGCACCATCCTCACAATCATTGCTGTGCTTGGGCCCATTTTTGCAGCCACTGTGTCAATAATCCATCTCAATCAGGGTCTTCCTCTTTTTCACTGACAACCTACTTTACTAAGCATGATGTCCTCCAGGGACTAGTCCCTCCAGATCATGTGTCATAAGTCCATGAGATGGAAGTCTCACAATCCTAGCTTCTAAAGAGCATTCTACTGTACTTCTTCCAAGACAGATTTGTTCGTTCTTCTGGAAGTCCATGTATGTTCAATATTCTTTGCCAACATCATAATTGAAATGCATCAGTTTTTCTGCAGTCTTCCTTATTCTTTGTCCAGCTTTCACATGCAGTGATGCTATTGAAAATACCAAGGCTTGTGTGAGATGCTTCTTAGACCACAGAGTACCATGTATGCTTTTAAACACTTTGAAGAGGTCTTTTGCAGCAGATAAGCCCAATGGAGTATGTCATGTGATTTCTTGAATGCTGCTTCCTTGGGTGCTGATTGTGGATCCAAGTAAAATGAAGTCCTTGACAACTTCGGCCTTTTCTCCATTTATCATAATGTTTCTTATTGGTCCAGTTGTGAGTATTTTTGGTATCTTTATATTGAGATGTAATCTATACTGAAGGCTGTAATCTTTGATCTTCATCACTAAATGCTTCAAATCCTATTCCATTTCAGCAAGGAAGGTTGTTCATATTGCAGGTTGTTAACGAGACTTCCTCCAATCTTTGTGCCATGTTCTTCACACAGTCCAGCTTCTTGGATTATTTGCTCAGCATACAGATTGAATAAGTATGGTGAACAGATACAACCCTGACACACACCTTTCCTGATTTTAAATTGTGCAGTACCCACTTGTTTTGTTCAAATGACTGTTTACAGTTTCTGCATGAGCACAATTAGGTATTCCGGAATTCCCATTCCTCACACTATTAACCATAATCTGTCATGATCTACACAGTTGAATACCTTTTGCATAGTCGATAAAACACAGGTAAACATTTTTATGATATTCTTGCCTTTCAGCCAAGATCCATCTGACATCAGCAGTTATCTCTTGATCCACATCCTCTACTAAATCTAGTTTGAATTTCTGGCAGTTGCCTATAGATGTACTGCTGCAACCATTTTTGGATTATCTTCAGCAAAACTTTACTTGTGTGTGTTATTTATGGTATTATTCAGTAATTTCCACATTCTCTATGAACTGCTATATGGAAAATGAATTTCCTGTGTAAACTTTCACCCAAATCACAATAAAAAATTAAAAATAATTTCCCCATTCCCTTGGATCACCTTTCTTTGAAATGAACACAAACATTGATCTCTTCCAGTTGTTTGGCCAGATAGCTGTCTTCCAAATTTCTTGGCATTGATGAGTAAGTGCCTCCAACACAGTATCCATTTCTTGAAACGTCTCAGTGGGTATTCCGTCAATTCCTGGAGCCTTGTTTTTCACCAATTCTTTTAGTGCAGCTTCGACTTATTCCTTCAGTACCATTGGTTCTTGATCATATGCCACCTTCTGAAATAGATGAACATCGACCAAGTCTTTTATGTACAGTGACTCTCTGTATACCTTCCATCTTCTTTTGATATTCCCTGCATCAGTCAATAATATGCCCATGTTGTTGTTGTTGTTGTTAGGTGCTGTCGAGTTAATTCCAACTCATAATGACCTTATGTACAACAGAACAAAACACTGCCTGGTCCTGTGGCAGCCTCACAATCCTTGCTATACCTGAGCCCATCGTTGCAGCCACTGGGTCAATCTCTCTGATTGAGGGCCTTCCCCTTCTTCGTTGACCCTCCAATTTACTAAGCATGTTATCCCTTTCCAAGGAATGGTCCCTTTGGACAACATGACCAGAGTAAGTCAAACGAAGTCTAGCCATTCTCACTTCCAAGGAGCATTCTGGCAGCACTTCTTCCAGGACAGATTGGTTTGTCCTTTTCTCAGTCAGTCCATGGTACTTTTAGTATTCTTCACCAGCACCACAACTCAAAAGCATCGAATCTTCTCCGGTCTTCCTTGTTCATTGTCCAGCTCTCACATGCATATGAGGCGATTGAAAATACCATGGCTTGGGTTAGGTGCACCTTAGTCTTCAAGGAGATATCTTTGCTCTTCAGCATTTGAAAGAGGTCCTTTGCAGTAAATGTGCCCAATGAAATATGTCATCTGATGTCTTGACTGCTGCTTCCATTGGTGTTGATTGTGGAACTAAGTAATATAAAATCTTTAACAGCTTCAATCTTTTCTCCATTTATTATGATGCTGATTATTGGTCTAGTTGTGAGGTTTTTTCATTTTCTTTATGTTGAGATGTAGTCCATACTGCAGACTATAGTCTTTAATCTTCATCAGTAAGTGCTTCATGTTATCCTAACTTTCAGCAAGCAAAGTTGTGTTGTCTGTGTATCTCAGATTGTTAATGAGCCTGCCTCTAATCCTGATGCCACATTCTTCTTCATATAGTCCAGCTTCTCAGGTTATCTGCTCAGCATACAGGTAGAATAAGTACGTGAAAGGATACAACCCTGATGCACTCCCTTCCTGATTTTAAACCACGCGGTATCCCCTTGTTCTGCTTGAACAACGGCGTTCTGGTTTATGTACAGGTTTCTGCTGAGCACAGGCAAGTGTTCTGTAATTCCCATTCCTCTCAATGTTATCCACAATTTGTTATGATCCACTTTTGCATAGTCAATAAAACACAAGTAAACATCTTTCTGGTATTCTTTGCTTTGAGCCAAGATCCATCTGACATCAGCAGTGATATCCTCCATTCCACATCCTGTTCTGAATCCAGCTTGCATTTCTGGCAGTTCTCTGTCAATACTAAATTATCTTCAACAAGATTTCACTTGTGTGTGATATTAATTATACTGTTCAATAATTTCCACTTTCTGTGGGATCACCTTTCTTTGGAATGGGTAGAAATATGGATGTTTTCCAGTAAGTTGGCCAGGTAGCTATCTTCCACATTTCTTGATATAGAGAAGTGAGTGTCTCCAGTATGGCAGCCATTTGTTGAAACATCTCAATGGGTATTCCGTCAATTCCTGAGGCCTTATTTTTTGCCAATTCCTTCAATACACCTTAGAATTCTTCCTTCAATACCATTGGTTCTTGATCACATGTTGTCTCCTGAGATGGGTGAACATCGACCAGTTCTTTTTGGTACAGTGACTCTGTATTCCTTCCATCTTCTTTTGATGTGTCCTGCGTCATTCAATATTTTGCTCGTAGAATCTTTCAGTGTTGCAACTCAAGGCTTGAATTTTTTCTTCAGTTCTTTCAGCTGGAGAAATGCTAAGCATGTTCTTCCCTTTTAGTTTTCTAATTCCAGGTCTTTGCACATTTCATTATTATGATTGACTTTATCTTCTTGAGCTGCTCTTTTAAATCTTCTGTTCAGCTCTTTTACCTTGTCATTTCTCCCATTTGCTTTAGCTACTCTCCATTGAAGGAAAATTTTCAGAATCTCTTCTGACATTTATTTTGGTCTTTTCTTCCTTTCTGTCTTTTTAATTATGTTTTTGCTTTCTTCATGGATGATGTTCTTGATGTCTCCCCCAATTCCTCTGGTTTTCTATCATTGGTATTCAGTGCATGAAATCTATTCTTTTAGATGGTCTCTAAATTCAGGGAGATATAATCAAGGTCATATTTTGGCTCTTGTGGACTTGTTTTAATTGTCTTCAGCTTCACTTGAACTTCCATGTGAGCAGTTGATGGTCTGTTTCACAGTCACCTCCTGGTCTTGTTTTGGCTGAAAATAGTGAGCTTCTCTATTGCCTCTTGCCACAGATGTAGTTGACCTGATTCCTGTCTACTCCATCTGGTGAAGTCCACATGTATAGCCATCACTTGTGTTGTTGAAAAAAGATACTTGCAATGAATAAATTGTTAGTCTTGCAAAATTCTATCCTGTGATCTCCAGTGGTATTTCTGTCACCAAGGCCATATTTTCCAACTACCGGTGATTCTTCTTTGTTTCCAACTTTTGGATTCTAGTCACCAGTAATAATCAACACATCTTGATTGCACTTTTGGTCAATTTCAGACTGTAGAAGTTACTAAAAATCTTCAGTTTCCTCATCTTTGGCTTGGGTGGTTGGTGCGTAAATTTGAACGACAGTAGTATTAAACTGGTCTTCCTTACAGGCATATGGATATTATCCTGTCACTGACAGCATTGTACTTCAGGATAGAACTTGAAACATTCTTTGTGATGATGAATGCCACACCATTCCTCTTCTTCAGTTTGTCATTCCCAGCATAGTAGATCATAATGGTTTTCTGATTCAGAATGGCCAAAACCAGTCCATTTCAGCTCACTAATGCTTAGGATATTGGTCTTTATATGTTCATTTCATTTTTGACAACTTCTAGTTTTCCTCAGTTCGTACTTTGTACATTCCATGTTCTGATTATTAATAGATGTTTCCAGCTGTTTCTTCCCATTTTGAGTCATGCCACATCAGCAAATGCAGGTCTCTAAAGCTTTACTCCATCCATATCAGCTCTATTCTGAGGAGGCAGTTCTTCCCCAGTCATGTTTTGAGTGCCTTCCAACCTGAGGGGACAGTGTTTCAGGGCTGTTCATAAAGTCTTCCAGTAATGTATGAGATACTCTTTCACCACTGTTCCAAAGGTTTTCACTGGCCATTTCTTTGAGAAGTGGATGGCCCCTTCTTCTGTCTTAGTCTAGAAGTTCCGCCAGAACCTGTCCACCATGAGTGATCCTGCTGGTATTTGAAATACCAGTGGCATAGCTCCCAGCCTTACAGCAGCACACAAGCCACCACAGTAGGGACAAAATGACAGATGAGTGGTGGGTTATGCCTGTAGAATCTTTAAATATTGCAACATGATGCCTATTTTTTTCTTCGGTTCTTTTAGTTTGAGAAATGCTGAGTGTGTTCTACCCTTTTGGTTTTCTAACTCCAAGTCTTTGCACATTACATGATAATAATTGACTTTGTCTTCTGAGCTGGTCTTTGAAATCCTCTGTTCAGCTCTTTTATCATTTCTTCCATTTGCTTTAGCTACTCTCCATTCAAGAGCAAGTTTCAGAATCTCTTCTGAGACCCATTTTGGTCTTTTCTTCCTGTCTTTTGAATGACCTTTTGCTTTCTTCATGTATGATATTCTTAATGTCATCCCACAGTTCATCTGGTTTTAAGGCATTGGTATTCAGTGCATCAAATCTGTTTGTCAGATGGTCTCTGGAAATGATGATACCATTCTGGTGGGATGTAATGAAAGTCATATTTTGGCTCTTGTGGAGTTGATCTAATTTTCTTCAGCTTCAGGTTGAACTTGGATGTGAGCAGTTGATCTGTTCCACAGTCAGATCCTGGCCTTGTTTTAGCTAAATATATTGAGCTTCTCCATTGCCTCTTTCCATATATGTATTCAATCTGACTCTTTTGTATTACATCTGGTGAAGTTCACGTGTATAGCTGCTGTTTATGTTGTTTAAAAAAGTATTTCCTGGATTCAGAATGGAGTCTGATCAGTAAGCACCATGCTATTTCCCTCTAGCATCTAAGTGCTTGAAAAACTAGGTACAGTAGTTTGAATTAGGGATTTTGGTGCTCTGAACAGCTCACTGAATCAGACTGCACCAAACACAGAAGAACAGAATTAGAGGAAAGGCACAGAGAGATTATTTAAGAAAGAGCTACCTGGTGGAGTATGGATGGGCAGCCAAGAGAGGCCATTGGAAACTTCCCTGGGGCAGTCACTGACTGGTGGGCGAGGGCAGCCACCTGAGATCCCCGTAAGCCAAGAAAGAAGACACCCTATATGAGCATACCAGCAACCACTCCAATATCCCAGCGGGCAACCCCAGGGATCTGCCTCTAGCACCTGATTTTGTCAGTAATTTGGGTCATCTGGGTGAAGGCGGGCTTAGGCACCACTGCTGAGACTCAAGCAGAGAACTCACTGTTGCACCAGGAAGGCGAGCTCCCTCCGCTCTCAGCGGGTCACTGAGTGGGCTTGGGACAGCCTGGGAGATAGCGTGCTTATCTTTGTCACGGACATCGGGACCACAGTTTACTAGCAGGTACTCCTCCAACTCCAACACAGCTGAAATTGCGCACATCTTTGATGCCGCAGGTGGGCAGTATCACAGACAAGCTCCAGAGCCATTAGAGGTTTGGCGTGATTGCACCAGCACCGCAGGCAGACGGCAGGGAGAAAGAGGAAGCCGTGGCTGAGTGCGGTCCCAGAATTTGCCTTGGATCGGCTCTTTGGCACTGAGGGGCCTCGGAAGCAGGGTCTTTGAGTGTGCCTGAGACTGGCAGAAAGTTGCGACTCCCTAACAACAGGAATCTTTCCTGAGATTGAGCTGTGGTCTTGTAGATAACTACGTCATCAATACTAGCCTGCGCAAAGCCCTAGAAACCGACCCTAGCAACACCAAGCTTTCCTTCTTCTGCTCCCACCTTCTCCGCCAATAACTTCACTCATTCAATAGAAGAAACCATATTCAGCCAATTACAATAAAACCTCCCGCTTCGAACTCTAAACCCTCTTTATGACAAACAGAAACACATACGCACATTCCACACAGTTCTTCCATCATCACAAAGAAAACGGCAGAGCAACCCAACATACCTGAATCAATAATAAAATAAAATACACCAGCTTCCGCTTTTCAAAATATTAAACCATAAAACCAAGACAAAACAAATCAACATGTAACCAGCAGCTAGAGACAACCTAAAGAGACAGCACTCTACCAGATTCCAAGGGGTTAAGAAGAGGTTCTGCTCTCCAGTAACCCCAAGAACTCTCCAGACCTACACGACTGAAAAGGTCCTAGTTTACACCTTTTTTTTATTTCTTTTCCCAGTTCTTGATTAAAATTTTTTTTTCTTTCTTTTTTTCCCTTTTTTTAATTCTTGCGGTTAACCCTGATCCTTGTTGTTGTTTTTTTTTCTGCGTTTTTCCCATTTTTTCTTCTATTCTCCTTCTCTACCTTTTTGCTCTTAGTGCCCTATCTCCAGATACTGCAGTTTTTCCTGTTTTCCTCCCCTTTTTCTTTTTTTGGGTTACCGTTCCTATGTGATTTCATGGTGTATTTTTTTATGTATGTATGTGTTTACAGGACTGTAAACAGGGAACCAGAGACATCAATTGGCAAGTGAGGACAACTACAAACAAAATGAGTGTAAAGACTGTGTAGTTACAGAACTTCTAAATGGTGAGGAAGTTAAGAGAGTTGCAAGACAGAATGGACTGTACTAAATAAACTCAGGGAGAAAATTATAAATCATAGGGTAGACTCAAAGAAAAATGATAAACCATCATATCACAATAAAAAAGAGGACAAGCACAATACTCAGCAAATACTAAAACAACAGCAATGAAGGAAATGATTACAGGACTCATAAACATAATGAGCTCAGCACAGAAAATAACATGGAACAAAGAAACCAGGGACACCAGGAAAAAACACATACCAAATTGACAGCAATCAATTCATACTTGTCAATAATTACACTGAATGTTAATGGATTAAATGCACCACTCAAGAGATGGAGACTTGCAGATTAAATAAGAAAACAAAACCCATCAATATGCTGCCTAAAACAGACACACCTTAGAGATAAAGACAAAAATAGACTAAAAATCAAAGGTTGGAAAAAGATATATCAAGCAAATAACAACTGTAAGAGAGCAGGAGTAGCAATATTAATTTGTGATCAAATTAAGACAAAAACCACCATACGAGATAAGGAAGGACATTACATAATGATTAAAGGATCAATTGAACATGAAGATATAAGCATAATAAATATCTGTGGACCCAATGAAAGAGCTCCAAAATACATAAATCAGACTTTAAAAGAGTTGAAAAGCCAAATAGATGACTCCACTGTGATAGTGGGAGATTTTAATACACCACTTTCTTGGAAAGACAGAACAACTGGAAAGAAACTCAACAAAAATGCAGAAGAGCTAAATAATACA
>NW_006921645.1:13112859-13150829 GCF_000298275.1 Orycteropus afer afer | reverse complement strand
AAAACATTGTTCCACCTCCTACTGTGGTGAGTAGCGACTGGGATCTTAAAAGCTTGCAAGCTGCCATCTAGATGCAATGATGGGTCTCTCCTTGTCCAGAGCCAAGAAGAATGAAGGAAACCAAAAATTCATGGAAACAATTAGTCCTTGCACTGGTACACCATCTGATCTGCAGCATATACGACTATGAGACCAGAAGAACTAGATGGTGCTCAGCTACTGTCAACCACTTGGAAAAGGATCTTTGTAGGAGATCCTGGATAGACAGGGAGAGCAATGTGGAACAAAACTCAAAATCATTTGGATAAAAAAGGGGGAGGACCCGGTTTGCTGGCCCAATAGAGCCTAGTGGAACCACTGAGACTATAGCCCCTAGCTGCCCCTCAGGTCTGGACTTGAACCCACGCCTGTGGCTTCCAGCCAAACAATAGACAGGCATATGAGTTGAACATTTACCTGAGGTAGATACATTCCTTGGAAAGAACAATCATGGGAGAAAGAAGGGCTGCTTATGCACAGGGAAACAGCTCAGGGGGCAGGAGAGCATAGAGGGATGGACACCAGGAAGAGGTAACTATCGGCAGGAAGTAGGAAGGGAGATGCTGCATTGTGGTAAACTGTGGTCAATGTCATGAGACAAAATGTATATGAACTGTTGTATGGAAAGTGTATTTGCTCTGTAAATTTTCACCCAAATCACAATAAAAAGGAAAAAAAAAAAAAGTATTTACTATGAATAAGTCATTGGTCTTGCAAAATTCTATCATGTAGTCTCTGGCATCATTTCTATCACCAAGGCCATATTTTCTAACTACCGATGATTCTTCTTTGTTTCCAACTTTTGCATTCTAATCACTAGTAGTAATCAACACATCTTGATTGCATGTTTGGTCAATTTCAGACTGCAAAAGTTGGTAAAAATCTTCGATTTCCTCATCTTTGGCTTTGGTGGTTGGTATGTAAATTTGAATAATAACAGTATTAACTGATCTTTCTTGTAGGCATATAGGCATTATACTATCACTGACAGCACTGTACTTCAGGATAGATCTTGAAACCTTCTCTGTGATGACGAATACCACACCATTCCTCTTCAATTTGTCATTCTTGGCATAGTAAATCATATGGTTTTCTTATTCAAAATGGCCAAAACGGGTCCATTTCAGCACGCTAATGTCTAGGATATTAATCTTTATGTGTTCCGTTTCATTTTTGACAACTATCAACTTTCCTAGATTTATACTTCATACATTCCATGTTCCAATTATTAGTGGATGTTTGGAGCTGTTTTTTCCCCATTTTGAGTTATGCCACATCAGCAAATGGAGGTTCCTTAAAGTTTTACTCCATCCACGTCATTAAGATCTACTCTACTTTGAGGAGGCATCTCTTCCCCAGTCATATTTTCAGTGCCTTCACAGCTCTTCCCCTTCCAATCTGAAGGGCTCATTTTCTGGCACTATTCTTTGAGAATTGCATTGGGCAAATCTGCTGCAAAAGACTTCTTTCAGGTGATGAAGAACAAAGGTTTCTCCTTGAAGACTAAGGTGTGCCTAACCCAAGCCATGGTATTTTCAGTCGCCTCTTATGCATGTGAGAGTTGGGCAGTGAATAAGGAGGACTGAGGAAGAGTTGATGCTTTTGAGTGGTGGTGCTGGAGATGAGTGCTAAGAGTACTATGGTCTGCTGAAAGGACTAACACATCCTGGAAGAAATGCAGCTGGAATGCTCCTCGGAAGTGAGAATGGCCAGACTTCATCTCACTTACTTTGGTCATGTTGTCAGAAGGAACCCTTCCCTGGAGAAGGATATCATGCTTGGTAGAGTGGAGGGTCAACAAAGAAGGGGAAGGCCCTCAATGAGATGGATAGACACAGTGGCTGCAACGATGGGCTCAGGTATGGCAAGGATCATGAGGCTGGTACAAGACCGGGCAGTGTTTCATTCTGCTGTGCATAGGATTGCTATGAATTGGAGATGACAGCACCTAACAACAAAAATTCTTTGGGAAGTGGATGGCCCCTTCCTCTGTCTTAGTCTGAAATTTCTGCTGAAACATGTCCACCATGGGTGACCCTGCTGGTGTTTGAAATACTAGTGGTATAGCCTCCAGCCTCACAGCAACACGCAAGCCACCACAGTATGACAAACTGACAGATGAGTGATGTAAGAAAACTATGTTGGTGGAATTAAATAAGGAAAAAAATGGTGGGAGATGAGGTCAAAGATGTTAAAATGGCCAGATGGAATAGGGTCTTAGCAACTATTGTACAAACTTTGCGTTTGTTGTTATTTTAACTCTTGTTGATGAGCATATACACAGCAGACATACACCAATTTAATGATTTCTGCACATATAATTCATTAAAATTGAATTTTTCAAGTTGTGCAACCATTCTCATCCTCCTTTTCAGAGGCCATCCTCCCCCATTTGGATAATATCGCCCCTTAAATTATCTGTCTCACCTGTTGAGTTGCTGTTGTCAGTTCAGTTCCTTACTGATAGATCTTAAAAGAGAACAATATTCAAGGTAGACATCACTAGTTAAGCTATACTATTGTTTGGTTTTATGACATCAGGCAATAATTTTGGTTTAAGGATGATCTCAGGGCAATAGTTGCAGGAATTCCTCTAATCTCTTTGGCTCCAGAAAGTCTGTATTCCATGAGCATTTAAAGTTCTGTTCTGCATTTTTCCCCATATGATCAGATTGTACTATAGAATAATTTATCAAATTTTTTTTTAATTCTAAGTGAGATGAGGCATTTGGATGGTTTTCACTGATCTGACTTCCATTTTAAAAGGATCCGTTTGATGCTGTAGAACATAGACTGTAGAAAAGTCAGGATGGAAGTAAGGAGACTAGTTAGGTAGAGTTTGAAAAAAATTCAGGTGAGAGATGAATTTGGGTAGTCAAGGTGAAAAATAGTAAAGGTAATGAGATAAGATAAGGTTCTGAATGTATTTGGGCCAAGAGTATTTGCTGACAAATTGGATGTGCAGCGTGAGAAAAAGAGAGAGGTCATTTGGTCTGAACAACTAGAAGGAGGAAGATGGGGGTTATTATCAATAGAAGAGTTTTGGGTGGGATGAGAGAATTCCATTTTGGACATGTTATTTTTATAACATCCAAATGGAGATATCAAATAGGCAGTTTATGTAAATCTGGAAGGTTTTGGTGGAATAAGTGTGCTTTGGAAATGTAAATGTGGGAACTGACAATTTATAAATGGAGCTTAGAGAAGAGAAAATATGAAAGGCTCAAACCCTATTACTAGTTTCTTGGTTAGGTCACTATTCATTAATTTTTGAAAATTCTTTTTTTTCTAATATGCAGTTATAGGCAATTTTTTTAAATTTCCAGACACATGAGAGCTTTTCTTTTTTTGGGGGGGGGTATTCTGTGATGCTTTCTGGTATTGTGTCCCCCCAAAATACGTGTCATAAATTCTAACCCCTGTGCCTGTGGATTTGGGCATAGGGTTTCTTTGTTATGTTAAAGAGGCCATAGCAATATTGAGTATGTCTTGAACTAATCATGCTTGACATAAAATAGCAGATTAGGCACAGATTAGAAGCAAGCAAGCACACATGGCAGAAGTAGATGCCAGCCACATGAAGATCACTATCACCAAGGAACAAAAGCTGAACAAAGACAAAGACCTTCCCCCAAGCTGATAGTGAAAGCCTTCCCTTAGAGCTGGTGCCCTGAATTTGGACTTCTGTCCTCCTAACTAGGAAGGACGGTTGGAAAATCTACTTCCATAGTGATACCGCCTCAGAAACCCATGCAGAGGTCGCTGTGAGTCGGGTCTGGCTTGACGGCACATAACAACAACAACAACAATATCCTCCTAACTGAGTAATTTCTGTTCATTAAAGCCACCCACTTACGTTTCTGTTATAATACCATTAAGAAACTGTTGCTGTTGTTATGTGCCGTCGAGTTGGACCTGATTCATAGTGACCACTCCTTGGGCTTCCGAGGCAGTATTGCTATGGAAGTAGATTGCCCAACCTTCCTTCTGAGGAGTGGCTGGTGGGTTTGAACCTCCAGCCTTCTGGTTAGCAGTCAAGTGCCTTAGGGACTATGCTAAACTAAGACATATAATATTATATATGGTATTGATTCTTTGGTAGAGTCATGATTTCCTTTAGGGCCAAGTTTTAGATAATTTTCTAAACATCCCCTCTGTGCCAAAAAGATTCTCAAATTGTTGAGTGCAGAGTTCCTCATATTCCCATTAGTTCAGGTCTACTACTTATGTATTCAAAAACATTAAAGAAATAACATGGCTTTAAGTGATGTTCACAAATATTAATTCTGGTGAAGGAAAAGGCAATACACACTGGAGGGCAAGTCAGCACAGTATGACCAAGGCCAAGGAAGACACTGGAGGTACACAAGAATAAAGGGCAACTACAGCAAATGCTATAAAATATGCAGCGTACAGCAACAGTAATAGCAAACAATTTGTGAGTAGATACATAGGTAAATGTGTATGCTAACTAGGTAAAGGAGGTCATACAGAGTAGAGCCATGTAAATATATATGTATGGTTGTGGATATTTCTACATACGTTTGTAAATGCTGTATACTCAAAGACATGAGGACTGAACTACTGACTTGAAAGCTTAGGACCATAGTCTTGAGGGACATCTAGGTCAGTTGGCAAAACACAGTTCATACATATAATGGTGAGTATAGTCTGATGAGTAGTGTCTGGGGTCTTAAAAGTTTGAGAGCAGCCATCTAAGAAACAACTACTATTCTCTTACCACCTGGAGCATAGGAAAATGAAGAAAATCAGAGACTCAAGGAAGGAATTAGTCCAAGGGACTAATGGCCCACATGAACCACAGCTTCTCTAACCTGAGACCAGAAGAATTAGATGGTGTCCAGCTTCAACTACATAGCACCCTGACCAAGACCACAATAGAAAGACCTGGTTAGGATGGGTAGAAAATGTAGAACAAAATTCAGATTAGAAAAGACCAGACTTAGTGGTCTTGAAAAGACTAGAGGAACCTTGAGATTATTGTCATAAGACAGCCTTCTAAGTTGAAACTGAAGATACTTTTGGAGGCCACCTTTCAGCTAAATAATAGACAGGACTGTAAAACAAACATAACACCCATGAGGAATGTGCTTCTTAGAATAATCAACTATACGAGGCACGAAGGGCAAGATTTTCCCAAAGCAAAGATGAGAAGACTAGGGTGGACATGAGAATATGGTGAATGGAAACCCTGTGAAGAAATGAGGAGAGTGCTCACATATTGTGGGGATTGCAGCCAGTGTTACAGTGTATAAATTATTGATTGCAAGCTAACTTGCTTTCCTAATTTTCACCTAAAGCACAATAAAATGGTTTTAAAAACTGCATTAAGTAATTGTGGATGTAAAGGCCAGCTGGCCTAATGTTATGGGAAAGCCTTGGGTAAAATTTCCATTGAGAGCATTACATACAGAATAATTGTTTCTAAACCATTTGAATAGAAATGAAGATGATGTACTCAGGAGAACTCTGATGACTCAGACAACCATTAGTGATGACAAAGACACTGATGTCAGAGATACATTTTAAAAGTTTGGATGAAATTGAGTCATGAAATGTGAAAGTGAAATAAAGCTACATTTCTAAATTTTTGTCACTTTGAATGTTATAGGTAGCAGTGGTAGGAAGAGGAGAAATAGATTTCAGTGGGAGATGTAAAAGTGGCAACAAGCTTTTGGTATTTTTTTCTTTCTAAAAGCAGGGGAAGCAAACCCAAATATAAGGTGATCTTTCCCAGAAAGGAGCTCCAAAACCTAACGTGACTATGTAAACTTTGAGGGTTCTAAAAGAGCCCTGGTTGCTCAGTGGTTAGAGTGCTTGACTGCTAACCAAAAGGTCAGTGGTTCAAACCCACCACTGCTCCACAGGAGAAAGATGTGGCAGTCTGCTTCTGTAAAGACCTACAGCCTTGAAAACCCTATGGAGCAGTTCTACTCTGTCCTGTAGAGTTGAAATGAGTTGGAATCGATTCACCTGGCAGTTGCTTTTTTTGGTTAGGGTTTCTATAATGAATCAAATAAAATGTCATGTTGATGTGAATACATTGGAGTAAGTTACCAATGATAAAAGTGTTGGTAGGTCCAAAAGTTTATTATCTTTAAAATGGAAACCATTTTAGTTCCCTTCCAACACATCACTGAGGGAATTTTCAGCTATCTGCAGCAGCATTCTTCAGCTTCCTGTAAACACATCTATTTGTCAGTTTCTCCGAACTTTGTATGAAGGCAAGGGAAAAATGGTGGCAGTGAAGACCTTAAGTACAGAGGCAGTACAATTATCATGAGCTCCTTCTACTCCTCCTATTCTGGGTATTCCTCTCCCAATGAAAGGAAGAGGAGGGGGAATGTGGGTGAAGTAGAGCTCATAGCAGTGACAGACACCAGTTTGAAGAGCAACTTAGGCCTCAGGATCTGTTGGTCAGTCTTTACACAAGATTTAAACTTTTTCAGAACCAATATTTTTAGATATTAATTAAAGATTTCTGTGTAACTTGAAAGAGAAATGGATGATTTTTTAATATCTGTGAACCTTTGGAAGTAAAGCAGACTAGACCACTTTGAAAGCAAAGACTTTATTTAAGTAGTGTTATCTTGAGGTGCTGAAGAGCAAAGATATCTCCTTGAAGACTAAGATGCGCCTAACCCAACCCAAGTCGTGGTATTTTCAGTTACCTCATATGCATGTGAGAGCTGGACAATGAATAAGGAAGACCAAAGAAGAGTCGATGCCTTTGGGTTGTGGTGTTGGCGAAGAATGTTGAAAGTACTGTGGACTGCTAAAAGAACTAACAAATCTGTGCTGGAGGAAGTGCAGCTGGAATGTGCCTTGGAAGCGAGAATGGCCAGACTTTGTCTCTCCTACTTTGGTTGTGTAGTAAGAAAGGACCATTCCCTGGAGAAGGATATCACGCTTGGTAAAGTGGAGGGTCAACAAAAAAGGGGAAGGTCCTCAACAAGATGGATTGACACTGTGGCTACAACAATGGGCTCAGATATAGCAAGGATCATGGAGCTGGCACAGGACCAGAGAGTGTTTCTTTCTGCTGTAGGTTTGCTATGAGTCGGAGATGACTTGATGGCACCTAACAACAACATCTTGACCTTTTGTGAATTTCTGTTTCTTGAGTCATCATATTTAATCCTTCACCATTTTGTGTGCAGAAGGACCTAGAACTCCCCAGACAACCAGGAAACCTATGTCCATGGATACTTGTTAATTGCTCAGTTTTTCACTCTCAAATTTGATGTTCCAACATTCTTTCTTTTTTTTTTTTTAATACTACCATTTTCCAGAAATGCAATTTCCATACCATACAGTTCACCCATTTAAAGTGTACAGTTCAATGCTTTTTAGTGTATTTACAGAGCTGTGCAACCATCATTACTGTCTCATGACAGAACATTTTTATCACCCCAAAAAGAAACCCTGTATCCATTCATAGTTTTCATTTTCCCCCACCTCCTCCAGCCATAAGCAATCTCCTTTTCTCT
This sequence comes from Orycteropus afer afer, assembly GCF_000298275.1. Lineage (NCBI taxonomy): Eukaryota > Metazoa > Chordata > Mammalia > Tubulidentata > Orycteropodidae > Orycteropus > Orycteropus afer. Next base: position 13,143,279 of record NW_006921645.1, on the reverse strand, counting down.
GTAGAATATGTCCCTATTCTGGACATCTCACATAAATGGAATTACCCAATATATGGTCTTTTGTGTCTGGCTTTTATCACTTAGCTTAATGTTTTCAGGGTTTATCCATGTTGTAGCATGTGTTAGTATTTCATTCCTTCTTATAGCTGAATAGTATTGAATTGTATGGTACACAGAATTTTATATGTCCATTCATCATTTGATGGACAGTTGAGTTGTTTCCACATTTTGGTTATTATCATGCCGCTATAAATATTCATGGACAAGTTTCTGTATGGACACATATTTTCAGTTCTCATGGGTATATACCTAAGAGTGGAATTGCTGTGATATGCAGATGACACAACGTTGCTGACAGTGAAGATGACTTGAAGCATTTACTGATGAAGATCAAAGACTCCAGTGTTCTGTATGGATTGTACCTCAACCTAAAGAAAACAAAAATCACAGCTGGACCAATAAGCAACATCACAATAAATGGAGAAAAGATTGAAGTTGTCAGTGTGGTAGTTAAGGTTGTGTGTCAACTTGGCTGGACTGTGGTTTTGAGCAATTTGGCAGAAAGGTATAGTTATTCCCCATAATGAGAATATAATCATCTTCATGGTAGAATCTACTGTGAGCAAGTAAGTAACTGAAGGGGAGTTACTTTAGGGGTATGGCTGGCTTCTAGTATATAAGGGGAAGCTTTGAGAAGGGTCCTTAGCTTTTTGATACACTTGGATCCTGCATTTGGCCAAGTCTTCATCTCCAGTTCTGGACTTGAGTCAGTGGCCTACTGTGTTGCCTGCAGATTTTGGGATTATGCCATTTTACCTGTTAATCTTGGGTTCCTCAGCCTTAGCATCTTGCAGCTGCATAAGTCAGAAGAACCTCTAGCTTGCTTCAGTGGGCCTGAAATAAGAGGCAGAGCTAAAGCTCAAGGTCAGGGGGCCTTCACCCAGCCCCTAGAGCCAGTGCTCTGAATTCAGACTTGTAGCCTTCTAAACTGTAAGATAACAAATTCCTATTTGTTAAAACCATCCACTTGTGGTATTTCTGTTGTAGTAATACTAGAGATCTGAGACAGGAATTTCATGTTACCTGGATCCACAGTCAACACCCACAGAAGCAACAGTCAAGAAATCAGACATTGTATTGCATTGGGCAAATCTGTTGCACCTCTTTAAAGTGGTGAGGAGCAAAGATGTGACTTTGAAGACTACGGTGCACCTAACTCGAGCCTCATATGCATCTGAAAGCTGAACAGTGAATAAGGAAAAATGAAGAAGAGTTGATGCCTTTGGATTATGTTGGCAAAGAATACTGAAAATGCCATGGACTACTAAAAGACCGAACAAATCTGTCCTGGAAGAAGTGCAGCTGGAATGCTCCTTGGAAGAGAGAATGGCCAGACTTCATCTCTAGTACTTTAGTCATGTTGTCAGAAGGGGCTGGTCCCTGGGAAAGGAGATCACGCTTGGTAAAGTAGAGGGTCAGTGAAAAAGGGGAAGACTCTCAGTGAGATGGATTGACCCAGTGGCCATGATGATGGTCTCAAACATAGCAACGATTGTTAGGATGGCACAGGAATGGACAGTGTTTTGTTCTGTAGTATGTAGGGTCACTAGGAGACAGAGCCAACTCAACACCTAACAACAACAACATCTTAACTCTGTGCTTAACATTTTGAGTAACTTCCAGGCTATTTTTCCAAGTAGTCACATTTTACATTCCTGCTAGCAGTATTAAGGAGCTCTGGTGGTGTAGTGCCTATAGGGCATTTGACTGCTAATAAGAAGAGTGGCGGTTCAAACCCACCAGCTCCGCAGAAGGAAGATGAAGCAATCTACTTCCGTAAAGATTTATTGCCTCGGAAACCTAATGGGGGTCGCTATGAGCCTAACAGTGTATAAGGGTTCCACTTCATATCTTCTCAAACATTTGTTATTGTCCATTTGTTATTGTTTTGGTTATAGCCATCCTGTTGTTGTTGTTGTTATGTGCCGTTGAGTCAAACCCAACTCATAGCGACCCTTCCTTGGGTTTCCGAGGCAGTATCACTACAGAAGTAGGATTGCCCAACCTTCCTTCCGAGGAGTGGCTGGTGGGTTTGAACCGCCAGCCCTATAGCCATCCTAGTAGGTGTGAAAAGAGAATTAATTGGGTTTGGTTGTCCATTTCTTTAATGATGATACTAAGCCTCCCCTTTTTTTGTGTACTTACCCCCTTTTATATATCTTCTTTGGAGAAATAATCTATTCAGATCCTTTGCCCATTTTATTTGTCTTTGCTGTTGAATTTTAAGTGTTCTCTGTATAATCTAGGTATAAGTCTTTTACTGGATATATGATATACAAATGTTTTCTTCAGTTCTGTGGATTTTCTTTTCACTCTTTTGATGGTGTACTTTTATTGCATAAAAGTCTTAAACTTTAATGAAGTCCTAATCATATTTATTTTCCTTTGGTTGCTGGTGTTTTTATGTCATATCCAAGAAACCATTGCATAATCCAAGGTCACTCAGACTTTCCTGTGTTTCCTTTTAAGAATTTTGTAGTTATATTAGGTATGTCTATGCAGGGGAAAGTGTACCCAAGCCATGTATAGGGTTGGCAGACAATGTTTCTACAAGTGTCTTGCTATGTTTTGCAAGAATTCCCAGGGGTATAGTAGAGCTGACAAGGGATAAGGTAGTAGTCACTTCTTGGGCACAACCACCTACCCAGAGGGAGTGAGTAATTGGACCTGTGGGCTCCGGACCATAGTCACAGGGGACATCGAGGTCAATTGGCGTAACACCCTTCACAAAACATTGCTCCACATCCTGCTTTGGCAAGTAACGACCGGGATCTTCAAAGCTTGCAAGCAGCCATCTAGGTGCAACGATGGGTCTGTCCTCATCTAGAGCAAAGAAGAATGAAGAAAACCAAAGATTCATGGTAACAATTAGTCCAAGTGACTGGTATACCATGGGATCCTCAGCCTATATGACTGTGAGACCAGAAGAACTAGATGGTGCCCGGCTACTACTGTCAGTCACTCGGAGGGGGATCTGTGTAGGAGATCCTGGATAGAGTGGGAGAACAGTGTGGAACAAAACTCCAAATCATTTGAAAAAGAAAAAAAAAGGGGGGGGGATCAGGTTTGCTGGTCTGATGGAGCCACTGAGACTAGCTGCCCTTTAGGTCTGGAATTGAGCCCACACCTGTGGCTTCCAGCCAAACAAAAGACTGACATATGAGGTGAACATTTACACAAGGTATATACACTCCTTGGAGAGAACAATCATGGGAGAAAGAAGGGCTGTGTATGCACAGGGACATAGCTCAGGGAGCAGGAGTGCATGGAGGGAAGGACACAGAAAAGAGGTAACTATGAGGAAGAAGTGGGAGGGGAGCAGTTGTATTGTGGTAAATTGTAATCAATGTCATGAGACAAAGTGTATGTGAGCTGCTATATGGGAAGTGAATTTGCTCTGTAAACTTTCACCCAAATTACAATTTTTAAAAAAATGAAGGAAAAAAAAAGATTGTTCTTTTAATTAAAAAAAGAAAGAAAGAATTTTGTAGTTATAGCACTTACATTTAGGGCTTAGGTCTATTTTGAGCTAATTTTTGTATTAAGATGTGAAATTTGGGTCCAAATTTATTCATTTGCATGTGAATAAATGCCTGTGTCCCAGCACTATTTGTTGAAGAGACTATTCTTTCCCCATTGAATGCTCTTGGTGTCTTTGTCAAAAATTAATGAATGATGGATGTATTGGTTTGTTTCTGAACTCTTATTCTTTTCTATTTATGTCCATCTTGTGCCATTACCACACTATCATGATTTCTGTCACTTTGTAATATGTTTTGAAATCGGGTAGTATGTGTCCTACAACTTGGTTTGTCGTTTGCAAAATTACTTTTGCTACTTTGGGTCTCTTTTATTTTTGTAAGGAGCTATGGTGGTGCAATGGGTAAAGCTTTCAGCTGCTAGCCAGAAGTTGGGTGTTTCAAACTTACCATCCACTCCGTGGGAAAAAAAATGAGGCAGCCTGCTTCCATAAAAATGTACAGCCTGGGAAACCCTATAGGGCAGGTTTACTCTGTCCTATAGGGTTGATGTAAGTCAGAATCGACTTGATGGCAGTGAGTTTTCATTTTCGTATGAATTTTAACAGCAGTTGGTCCATTTCTGCAAAAAGCAGCAATTGAGATTTTGATAGGAATCACATTGAAAGCATGATCATTTTGGCGAGCACTGCTATCTTAACAATAGTAAGCCACTCATGATGTCTTTCATTTATTTAGATCTTTAATTTCTTTCTGTGGTGTTTTGTAGTTTTCAATGTACAGGTCTTACACTTCTTTGGTTAAATTTATTCCTAAGCATTTTATTATTTTTGATGCTATTGAAACTGAAATTGTTTTTAGTTTCATTTTCAAATTGTTCATTGCTAATATATAGAAATACAACTGATTCCCACCTTCCCATCCCCAGTTGGGGGAGAAGGTGAAATAGGCCTTTATATCTGCCCAATAGGGATTTGCATATTGCTGCATATATTATGTGTTTTTTTTTTTTCTTTAAGCAATAACTTTCCCTGCTCCTCTCTCTCCAGCCCGTAGCAACTACCAGTCAACCTTTATTCTTGTGCATTTGCCTGTTCTAGTGAAATCATACAATATTTGTTATTTTGTGACTAGTCTATTTCATTAAGCATAATATTTCCAAGGTTCATATATGTAGTAGCATGTATCAGAACTTTATTTCTCTTTATGACTGAATAAGATTCCATTGCACATATATACAGTTGTCTCTCAAAATGCATAGGATATTGGTTGGGTCAAACTGAGGATGCAGAACCCACGGATACAAGGGCCGAGTGTACCACATTTTATTTATCCATTAATCTGTTGATGATCAGTTGGGTTGTTTCCACATTTTGGTTATTGTGAATACTGCTGCTATGAACATAGGTGTCCATGTATCTGTTTGAGTCTCTGATTTTGAGGTTTTTTTGGTTTATATGTAGGAGTGGAATCACTGAATCATATGGCAACTCTATATTTAGGGAGCTGCTAGGCTGTTATCCTAAGTGGTCACACCATTTTACATTCTTACCAGCAATGCACAAGTGTTTCAATTTTTCTATATCTTTGCCACCATTTATTATTTTCTTTCTTTCTTTTTCTTTTTTTTAAATAATGGCTACTACCTTGGGCATAAAGTTGTATCACATTATGGTTTTGATTTGCATTCCTCTAAATATAATAATGCCAAATTATATTGACCATCTTTTCATATGCTTATTGGTCTTTTGTATATCTTCTTTGGATAGATGTCTACTCACAACCGTTTCCCTTTTTAAATTGCATTATTTGTAAGGAGCTTTTGTTGAGTTGTACAAGTTCTTTATGTATTATGGATGTTAAACCCTTCTCTGATTTATGGTTTCCATATATTTTCTCCCATCCTTCAGGTTATATTTGCACTTTCTTGGTAATGTCCTTTTAAAAAAAATGTTGTTGAGACTATACACAGCAAAACATACACCAATTCAACAGTTTCTACATGTAAAATTCAGTGACATTGATTACATCCCTCGAGTTGTACAATCATTCTCTACCTTCTTTTCTGAGTTGTTGCTCCCCCTTTAATATAAACGTATTACTCTCTGAGGTTCCTATCTAATCTTTTAAGTTGCTGTTGTCACTTTGATCCCATATGGATAATTCTTAAAAGAGCATAATGCTCAAGGAGGACATTTTTTACTAATTGACCTAGACTGTTGTTTCATTTTAAGAAGATGTCAGGGAATATTTTGGGTTTAAAGATTTTTCAGGGCAGTAGTTTCAGAGGTTCATCCAGCATTCATGGGTCCAGAAAATTGGGAGTTTGTGAGAATTTGAAGTTCTGTTCTGCATTTTCTCCCTTTTGATCAGGCTTCATCTCTACAGTCCTTTATCAAAATATTCAGTAATGATAGCCTGGCACCATCTAGTTCTTCTGCTCTCATGGTAAAAGTGACAATTGTTCATGCAGGCAATTAGCCACATATTCCATATCCTCCTATTCCTGATTCCCTTTCCTCCGTTGCTTCAAGGGAATAGAGACCAATTGTTGTGCCTTGGATGGAGGCTTGCAAACTTTTAAGACCCTAGACACTGCAACAAACTAAGAAGTAGAACAGTAGCACTAAACACATTATTAGGGCCAGTTAACTGGGATTTCCCAAGAACCCGTGACCCTAAACCTCCAAACCAAGGAACCAAATCCCATGAGGTGTTTGATTATACATAAGCAGCCTCACAGCTACTTTCTTTTCTTTCTTTTTTTTTTTTTAATCATTGTTTTAAATAGCTATCACACAGCTTTTCCCAGTTCGACTTTTTGCAGGTGTACAACTTCTTGACAGCGATTACAGTAATCGAGTAGATGCACAAAAACTTTTGATAAAGTTTAAACTATCTATTTTTTCATTTGTTGTTTATGCTTTTGGAGTTATATGTAAGAATTCATTGTCAAAAACAAGATCCTCAATTATTAAACCTATGCTTTCTTCTAAGTGTTTTATGATCTTAGATCTTATATTTAGGCCACTGATCCATTTTGGGTTAAATTTCTTATATTATGTGAGGTATGGACCCCACTTAATTCTTTTACATGTGAAGATCCACTTGTTCTAGCACCATTTCTTTCTTTTAAATTGTTTTAATGTGATTTGGGTGATAGTTTACAGAGCAAATTCAGTTTCCATTCAATAGTTCATACTCATTTTGTTTCATGACAATGATTGCAATCCCCATAACACAACAGCTCTCTTTCCACTTCCTCCCTGCAGTTAACCTTTGCCCTGTGTCCTCCTTTCCTATGCATTCCTGCCCTCTAAGCTATCTCCCCATGCAAATACTACTCTTCTGATCTCCCATGGTTGATTGTTCTGAGTATACTACCTGGTGTAATTGTTCACCTTGTAGGTCTGTCTGTTATTTGGCTGGAAGCTATAGGAGTGAGTCCAATTCCAGTCCCAAAGGCTGAGTAGAGACCATCTCTATCAGACCAGTAAGTCTGGTCTATTTTATGATTTTGAGTTTTGTTCAATATTTTCATCCCACTCTATCCAGACTCTCCTAAACTGATTGCTTTCCTAGTGATTGACAGTGGTAGCTGGGGACCATCTAGTTCTGGTCTAATGATCACTAAAGACTGAGGTTTGCATGGTCCACTAGACCCTTGGACTAATTGTTTCCATACATCTTTGATTTTCTTCATTCTTCTTTGCTCTGTACTAGGAGAGACCAATTGTTGCATCTTAATGGCTACTCGCAAGCCACTACTCACTAAAGGAGGATGTAAAACAATGTTTTCATGTAGTATGTTATGCCAGTTGAACTCGATGTCCCCTGCAACCATGGACTACAGGCCCAGGGACTCGTTCCCTCAAGGTGCTTGGCTGTGGCTAAGAATTTATCATAACTTTGCCCCTGTTAGCTCTATTATATCTATGGACATTCTTTCAGCACAAGAAAATGCATATGTAGAAATATCATCTGCCAAACTTATATATTGTCATCAGTATATTCCCTTTTGCCTAGATATACCTGATCATTCAGCCTGTCTATCTACATATGCACCAGTAGTTTAATGTTTGTTATTATGGATAATGCAGTATTGTGTATGTAAAAGTGTTTATCTTTGTAGTCTGTACCTCTTGTGCACCCCCGTGTCTTCCTTTTCCTTAGTGGTACTGTGCTGATCACTTGCATTTGGTATAGGGCCTTTCTCTTCACCCAAATCAATACTTGCCTCCTACCTAGCTAGCAATTTTCCCTCCTCTTCCATCCCCTCCCATCCCTGGTAATCGACATAAGAAGTTTCCTTCCATATGTAAACCTTTCCTTGACGTTTTACAATGGTAGACTTATACAGTATTTGTCGTTCTGTGATTGACTTATTTCACTTAGCATAATGTCCTCCAAGTTCATCCACGGTTATGAGGTGTTTCACAGATTCTTTGTTATTCTTTAATGTTACATAGTATTCCATTGTGTGTATGTAGCATAGTTTAGTTATCCATTCATCCATCAATGGGCACTTAGGTTGTTTCCGTCTCTTTGCTATTGTAAATAGTGCTGTGATGAACATGGGTGTGCGTATATCTATTTATGTCCCCCCTCTCACTTCTTTAAGATGTGTACCTAGTAACAGCATTGCTGGATCAAATGGTATTTCTGCTTCCAACTTCTTAAGGAAGTACCCTACTATTTTCCACTGTGATTGTATCATTTTGCAGTCCCACCAGCAGTGTATGAGAATCCCAATCTCTCCACAACCTCACCAGCATTTGTTATTTTCTGTCTTGTTGAACGTTGCTATTATTGCTGACTTGAGATGCTATCTCATTGTTATTTTGATTTGCATCTTTCTAATGGCTAATGATCATGATTATTTCTTCATGTGTTTGCTGGCCACCTGAATATCTGCTTTGGTGAAGTGTCTGTTTATGTGCTCTGTCCATTTTTTAATTAGATTGTTTGTCTTCTTAATGTTGAGTTGTTGGAGTTTTCTGTAAATTTTAGAGATAAGTCCCTTGTCAGACATGTCTTTGCCAAATATTTTTTCCACTCTGTAGGTTCTCTTTTTACTCTTTTGGAGAAGTCTTTTGATCTGCATAAGAATTTAATTTTTAGAAGGTCCCAATCACTTCGTTTATCTTCTGCTGTTTGTTAATTTTCGGTTATATTTAATAGTCTATTCATACCATGTATTAGGGCCCCTAACTTTGCCCCTAATTTTGATTTGACAAACTTTATACTTTTAGGTTTTACATTTAAGTCTTTGCTCCATCTGGAGTTAGTTTTTGTGTATGGTGTGAAGTATGGATCTTGTTTCATTTTCTGCAGATGGATATCCAGTTTTGCCAGCACCATTTTTGAAAGAGACTTTCTCTTCCCCATTTAATGGATTTCAGCCCTTTGTCAAAGATCAATTGACCATAAGTCAATGGATCTATTTCAGGGTTCTTGTCCACTGGTTTGTGTCTTGTACCAATACCAGGCTGTTTTGACTACTCTGGCTGCATATTATATTTTGAGGTCAGGGAAGGTGAGACCTCTTACTTTGCTCTTCTTCATAGTGCTTTGCTTCTCCAAGGTCTCTTTCCTTTCTATGTAGTAATGATTGATTTTTTCCTTGGCCTTAAAGAATGCTGATGGAATCTGGATTGGGCTTGCATTGACTGTATAGATTGCTTTGGGTAGTATTGACATTTTCACAATATTTGGTCTTCCTATCAATGAGCACAAGGGACTTATCTCTAAAATTTACAGAAAACTCTAACACCTCAACATTTATGTAGCTATCTTAGAGTTTCTTGAAGTAGTATTTTGTAGTTTTCTTTGTATAAGTCGTCTGTGTCCCTGTTAAGATTTATTCTCAAGTATTTTATCTTTTTGGTAGCTATTGTAAATGGCATTGTTTTCCTTATTCCCTTTTCAGAGATCTCTTTGTTGATGTAGAGGAATCCAATTGATTTTTGTAAGTTGATCTTGTATCCTACCTCTATGGCTGAATCTTTCAGTTAGTTCCAGGAGTTTTCTTGAGTCTCTGGGATTTTCTATGTATAGGATCATATCTGTAAATAAGGATAGTTTTACTCCTTCCTTACCAATTTGGATGCCTTTTATTTCCCTTTCTTATAGCCCTGGTTAGGACTTCCAATACAATGGTTATAGAGAGCATCTTTCTCTGGTTCCCTTTTGCAAGGGAAATGCTTTCGGTCTGTCTCTGTTGAGAATAATGTTGGCTGTTGATTTTGCATACCAAAAAAACAAACCAAACTCACTGCCAGTGAGTCGGATCCGACTCATATGACCCCTCCTTGGGTTTCTGAGGTGGTATCACTACAGAAGTAGATTGTCCAATCTTTCTTCCGAGGAGTGGCTGGTAAGTTTGAACCCCCAGCCTTCTGGTTAGCAGTCATATGCCTTAGGCACTATGCCACCAGAGGTCCTGTTGATTTTGCAAACATGCCTTTTATTATGTTGAGCAATTTCCCTTTTATTTCTATTTTTCTGAGAGTTTTTATCAAGAATGGGTATTAGATTTTGTCAAATGCTTTTTCTCCATTGACTAATATAATCATGTGGTTCTTTTCCTTTATTTTACTAATGTGGCAGATTATATTGATTGTTTTTCTAATGTTGCACCATCCTTGCATACCTGGTATGAATCCCACTTGGTCATAATGATTATTTTTTTGACATGTTGATATCTATTGTCTAGCACTATTTCTAGAAGAGACTATTCTTTTCCTATTAAATAGTCTTAGCACACTTTTCAGAAATCAGTTGACCACAGATAGGCTGGTTTATTTGTGAAGTCTCAATTTTATTCCATTGGTCTGTATGTCTGTCCTTCTACCAGTGCCACACACTATTTTGATAACTATAGCTTTTAGTAAATTTCAAAATTGAGAAGTGCAAATCCTCCTGCTTTGTTTTGCATTTTCAAGATTGTTTTGGTGATTCAGGGACCCTCGCAATTCTATATGAATTTGAGAATTAGCTTTTCCATCTGCAAGAAAAGCTGTTGGAATTTTGATAGAGATTGTGTTGAATCTGTAAATCACTTTGGGTCAGTTGACATCTTAACAATAATGTCTTTCAGTCCATGAACACAGGATGTTTTTCCATTTATTTAGGTTATTCTGTTTATTTTGCTCTGGTTTGTGTATATTGATCATATATTCTGTAGCTTTGCTAAGTTAATTTATTATCTCTAGGTAAGCCTATGTCATCCTCATATAGAGATAGTTGTATTTCTTCCTTTATTATTTGGATACTTTTTATTTATTTTCCTTGTCTAATTGTCATGCTCCACCCTCAATCTTTAATTATAATTTGACTGGAATTTGAATCCAGCCAAACATTGTTTTCCTTCGGTCTTTGAAGGTATCACTCCTTTGTTACCTTTTATTTTATTTAATTTTAATTTTTGCAGTGTTTCCTTCCCCCCACCACCACCACCCCGGTAACCAACAAAGAAAGTTCCCTTCTGTATATAAACCTTTGCTTTACTTTTTACAATAATGAACTAATACAATATTTGTCCTTCTGTGATTGACTTATTTCACTCAGCATAATATCCTCCAAGTTCATCCATGTTATGTGGTGTTTTGCAGATTCTACATTATTCTTTAGTGTTGCATAGTATTCCATTGTGTATATGTACCGTAGTTTGGTTATCCATTCTTCTGTTGATGGCCCCGTAGGTTGTTTCCATCTTTTGGCTATTGTAAATAGTACTGCGATGAACATGGGTGTGCATATATCTGTTCTTGTCCTGTCTCTCACTTCTTTAGGATATATACCTAGTAATGAGATTGCTGAATCAAATGGTATTTCTAATTCTAACTTTTTAAGGCCTAATCATAGTGCTTTCCACAGTGGTTTTATCATTTTACAGCCCTACCAGTAGTGGCATTTGTTATTTTCTGTCTTGGTGAACTTTGTTACTAGTACTGGGGCAAGATGGTATCTGTTGTTTTGATTTGCATGTCTCTAATGGCTAGTAAGGAGCTCTGGTAGCATAGTGCCTAAGCCTGCTAACCAGAAGGCTGGCAGTTCAAACACACCAGCCACTCCTTGTAAGGAAGATGGGGCAATCTACTGCTGTAGTGATACTGCCTCGGAAACCCAAGGAGGGGTCGCGATGAGTCCGGTCCGACTCCATGGCACATAACAACAACAACAATGGCTAATAGGGAGCTCTGGTAGTGTAGTGCCTAAGGCACTTGCCTGCTAACCAGAAGGCTAGCGGTTCAAACCAACCAGCCACTCCTCAGAAAGAAGGTTGGGTGATCTACTTCCGTAGTGATACTGCCTCGGAAACCCAAGGAGGGGTCACTATGAGTTGGGTCCAACTCAGTGGCACATAACAACAACAACAACAGTGGCTAATAATCGTGAACATTTCTTCACGTGCTTGTTAGCCACCTGATATCTTCTTTGTTGAGGTGTCTATTCGTGTCTTCTTCCCATTTTGAATTGGATTCTTTGTCTTTTTGTTGTTGAGGTGTTGAAGTTTTCTATAAATGTTAAAGATAAATTGCTTGTCACATATGTCATGAATGAGTATTTTTTCCCAATCTATAGGTTCTCTTTTTATTCTTTTGGAGAAATCTTTTGAAGCACATAAAAATTTAATCTTTAGAAGGTCCCATCCATCTAGTTTATCTTCTGCTGTTTGTGCATTTTGGGTTATGCTTGGCAGTCTATCTGTGCCATAAATTAAGGTCACCTAAATTTGTCCCTAGTTTTTCCTTGAGGAACTTCATAGTTTTAGGTTTCACATTAAAGTCTTTGATCCATCCGGGGTTATTTTTTGTATATGGTGTGAGGTATGGATCTTGTTTCTTTTTTCTGCAAATGGATATCCAGTTTCACCAGCACCATTTGTTAAAGAGACCATCTCTTCCCCATGTACTGAATTTCAGCCCCTTGCCAAAAATCAGCTAACCAGGGGTCGATGGATCTATTTCTGGGTTCTCAGTTCTGTTCCAGTGGTCTCTGTGTCTGTTGTTGTACCAGTACCAGGCTGTTTTGACTAGTGTTGCTGTATAGTAGGTTTTGAGATCTGAGAGTGTGAGACCTCCTACTTTGCTGTTCTTCAAGAGTGCTTTGCTTATCCAAGGTGTCTTTCCTTCCATATAAAATTGGTAATTGGTGTTTCCATATCCTCAAAGAATGTTGACAGGATTTGGATTGGGATTGCATTGAGTATATAGATTACTTTGGGTAGTATTCACATTTTCACCGTGTTCAATCTTCCTATCCATGAGAATGGTATGTTCTTCCATTTATGTAGACCTCTCATGGTTTCTTGAAGTAGTGTTTTGTAGTTTTCTTTCTACTGGTCTTTTGTCTCCCTAGTGAGATTTATTCCCAAGTATTTTATTTTTTAGGTAGCTATTGCAAATGGTATTGGTTTCCTTATTTCCTTTCTAGCAATCTCTTTGCTGATGTAGAGGAATCCAACTGTTCCACTGGTCTTTGTGTCTGTCATTATACCAGTACCAGGCTGTTTTGACTAGTGTTGCTGTATAGTAGGTTTTGAGATCTGAGAGTGTGAGACCTCCTACTTTGTTGTTCTTCAAGAGTGCTTTGCTTATCCAAGGTGTCTTTCCTTTCCAAATAAAATTAGTGATTGGTGTTTCCATCTCCTCAAAGAATGTTGATTTTTGTATGTTGATCTTGTATCCTGCTACTATGCTAACTCTCCCAATTAGTTCCAGTAGTTTTTTTGCTGAGTCTCTTGGGTTTTCTAGGTATAGGATCATGTCATAAGCAAATAGGGATAGTTTCACTTCTTCCTTATTGATTTGGATGCCTTTGATTTCTTTTTCTTGCCTTATTTCCCTGGCTAGGACTTCCAATACAGTGTTGAACAGAAGTGGTGATAGAGGGTATCCTTGTCTGGTTCCTGTTCACAAGGAGAATGCTGAAACCAATATTGAAAATAATGTTGGCTGTTGGTTTTGCATGTTGTTGTTGTTATGTGCCATCGAGTCGGGCCCAATCATATAGACCCCTCCTTGGGTTGCCGAGGTAGTATCACTACAGAAGTAGATTGCCCAACCTTCCTTCCGAGGAGTGGCTGGTGGATTTGAACCGCCAGCCTTCTAGTTAGCAGTCAAGTGCCTTAGGCACTGTGCTACCAGAGCTCCTTGGTTTTACATATATGTATTGTTGAGCAATGTCCATTCTTTTCCTATTTTGCTGAGAGTTTTAATAAGGAATGGGTGTTGGATTTTATCAGATGCCTTTTCTGCATCAATTGATATGATCATGTGGTTCTTTTCCTTTGTTTTATTTATAGGCTGGGTGATGTTGATTGTTTTTCTAATGTTGAACCATCCTTGCATACCTGGTATGAACCCCACTTGGTCATGATGTTTTATTTATTTATTTATTATTTATTTATTTAGTTGGAGTCTGTTGGCTAGGATTTTGTTGAAGATTTTTGCATGTATATTCATGAGAGATATTGGTCTATAGTATTCCTTTTTAGTGATGTCTTTGCCTGGTTTGTCTATCAAGGTTATGCTTGCTTCATGAAATGAATTTGGGAGGGTTCCATCTTTTTCTATGTTCCAGAATAGTTTGAGTAACATTGATATCAGCTCTTTGAATGTTCAATAGAATTCTCCAATGAAACCAGCTGGGCCACGGGTTTTTTTTTTTTGCTTGTTTGTTTGTAATTTTTTTATGACCTGTCCATTTCTTTTTTTGTTATGGGTCTGTTCAATTTTTCCACATCAGTCCATGTTAGTTTAGGTAAGTAGTATGTTTCTAGAAGTCAGTCTATTTCTTCTAAATTTTCAAATTTGTTGGACTGTAGCTCTTCATAGTATCCTGATACTATCCTTTTAATTTCTGTTGGTTTTGCTTTGATGTCACCTAATTCATTTTTTATTCATGTTATTTGTATTCTCTCCCTCTTTTCCTTTGTTAAATTAGCCAGTGGTTTGTCCATTTTATTAATCTTTTCAAAAAAACAACTTCTAGTCTTATTGGTTATTTTCTGTTGTCTTTCTAGTTTCCGTTTCATTTATTTCTGCTCAAATCTTTATTTATTTATTTTTTTTTTCTGGTGACTATAGGCTTTTTTTGCTGCTCTTTTTCTAATTGTTGGAGATGGTGGGTTAAAGTGTTGGTTTTGGCTCTTCCTTCTTTTTTGATGTGTGCATTTATTGCGATAAATTGGTCTCTCGTCACTGCTTTTGCTGTGTCCCAAAGATTTCGTTATGTTGTGCTTTCATTCTCATTTGATTCAAGGAATTTTTTTATTTCATTTTTTATTTCTTCCATTACAGAGTCATTTTCAAGGATGGTGTTATTCCATTTCCATGTGTTTGCTCTTTTTCCATTGATCTTCCTGTTTTTAACTTCTAATTTGATAGTATTGTGATCTAAGAAGATGCTTTTCAGTATTTCAGTGTTTTTAAATTTATTAAGGCTTGTTGGATCAAAGCCTTAAATGTGAAACCTAAAACTATAACGTACCTCAAGGAAAAACTAGGGACAAATTTAGGGGCCCTAATATATGGCATAAATAGACTATCAAACATAACCCAAAATGCACAAACAGCAGAAGGGAAACTAGATGAATGGGACTTTCTAAAAATTAAGTTTTTATGTGCTTCCAAAGACATCTCCAAAAGAGTCAAAAGAGAACCTACAGATTGGGGAAAAAAAATATTTGGCAATGACATATCTGACAAGGGACTTATCTCTAGAATTTATAGAAAACTCCAACACCTTGATAAAAACACAAATAATCCAATGAAAAAAAATGGGCAGAAGACATGAAAAGACACTTCACCAGAAGAGGATATTCAGGCAGCCAACAAACATATGAAGAAATGCTCATGATCTTTAGCCGTTAGAGTGATGCAAGTCAAAACAACAGTGAGATACAATCTTTCCCCAGCACTTGTGGCAAAGTTCAACAAGACAGAAAATAACAAATGCTGGCGAGGTTGTGGAGAGATTGGGACTCTCATACACTGCTGGTGGGACTGTGAAATGATACAACCACTGTGGAAAGCAGTATGGTGATTCCTTAAAACATTGGAGTTAGAAATACCATTTGACCCAGCCATTCTATTACTAGGTATATATCCTAAGAAGTGAGAGCCATAACAAGGACAGGTATATGCACACCCATGTTCATCGCAGCACTATTTACAATACCCAAAAGATGGAAAGAACCTAGGTGTCCGTCAACTGAGGAATGGATAACCAAACTATGGTACATACACACAATGGAATACTGTGCAACCCTAAAGAATAACATAGAGTCTACAAAAAACACCGCATAACATGGGTGAACTTGGAGGACATTATGCTGAGTAAAATAAGTCAATCACAGAAGGACAAATATTGTATTAGTCTATTATTATAAAAGTCAAGGAAAGGTTTATATATGGAAGGAAATTTTCTTTGTTGGTTACCAAGAGTGGGAGGGAAGGGTAGGCAACACTGTTAGATAGGTAGAGATAAGTATTGATTTGCATGAAGAGAAGGGCAATGTACCAAATGTGAATGATCAACGTGGTGGCACTGAGGAATAGACATAGAGAGGTACATAGGAGATACAGACAACAAAGATGAACCCTTTTGCACATACAGTGCTGCATTGTCAGTGAAAGCAAACATGAGTATATGGGTGGATAGATGGGTGGACAGGCTGAACTAGTAGGTATGTCTATGAAGTGGGGAGTGTACCCAAGATCATGTGTAAGGTTGACAGACAATGGTTCTATAAGTGTATTTGTATGTTCTGTAAGATTTCCCAGGTGTATAGTAGAGCTGACAAGGCACAAGGTAGTAGTCACTTCTTGGCCACAGCCAGCTACCTGACAGAGCGAGTAGTTGAACCTGTGGGCTTGGGACCATAGTCACAGGGGACATCAAGCTCAATTGGCATAGCATATTACACAAAAACATTGTTACACATCCTAATTCGGCGAGTATGACTGGGAACTTAAAAACTTGCAAGCAGCCATCTAGATGCACTGATGGGTCTCTTCCTTGTCCAGAGCAAAGAAGAATGAAAAAAACCAACGATTCATGGAAACAGTTAGTCCAAGTGACTGGTACACCATGCGATCTCCAGCCTATATGACTATGAGACCAGAAGAACTAGATGGTGCCTGTCTACCACTGTCAACTACTTGGAGGGGGATCTATGTAGGAGATCCTGGATAGAGAAGGAGAGCAATAAGGAACAAAACTCAAAATCATTTGGGGGGAACAAAAAAAAGGACCAGATTTACTGGTCTGATAGAGCCTAGTGGCACCCCTGAGACTGTGGTCCCTAGCTGCCCTTTAGGTCTGGAATTGAACCCACACCTGTGACTTCCAACCAAACAAAAGATATGAATATGAGTTGAACATTTACCCGAGGTAGATACACTCCTTGGAGAGAACAATCGTGGGAGAAAAAAGGGCTGTTTATGCACATGGAGACAGCTCAGGGGACAGGAGTACATGGAGGGATGGACACAGGGAAGAGGTAACTATCTGGAGGAAGTGGGAGGAGAGCTGTTGCATTGGGGTACATTGTAGTCAATGTCATGAGACATAGTATGTGTGAACTGCTGTATGGAAAGTGAATTTTCTCTGTAAACTTTCACCCAAATAACAATAATAATAATTTTTTTTAAATGTATTAAGGCTGCTTTGTGGCCTAACATATGGTCTATCATGGAGAATGTTCCATGTGCACTGGAAAAGAATGTATACTGTGCTGTTGTTGGGTGAAGTGCTCAATAGATGTCTGTAAGGTCAAGTTAGTGAATTGTATTGTTTAGTTCTTCTGTATCTTTGTTGAGCTGCTTTCCAGTTGTTCTGTCTATGATTGAAAGTGATGTATTAAAGTCTCAGTCCCTAAGGCACTTGACTGCTAACCAGAAGGCTGGCAGTTCAAACCCACCAGCCACTCCTCAGAAGGAAGACTGGGCAATCTACTTCCGTAGTGATACTGCCTCAGAAACCCAAGGAGGGGTTGCTATGAGTCGGGTCTGACTCAACGGCACATAACAACAACAACTATGACTGTGGAGTCATCTGTTTGTCTTTTCATTTCTGTTAAAGACTGATTTATATGTTTGGAGGCTCTTTCACTGGGTGCATATATATTTATTATGGTTATATCCTCTTGTTCAGTTGATCCTTTAATCATTATATAATGTTCTTCCTTGTCTCTTATGGTGATTTTTGTCTTAAAGTCAATTTTATCAGAAATTAATATTGCCACTCTTGCTCTTTTTTATGGTTGCCATTTGCTTGATACATCTTTTTTCAACCTTTGATTTTTAGTCTATTTTTGTCTTTGTTTCTAAGTTGTGGCTCTTGTAGACAACATACTGATAGGTTATGTTTTTTTATCCAGTCTGCACTCTCCATCTCCTGAATGGTGCATTTAATCCATTGGCGTTCAGTGTAATTATCAGCAAGTATGAATTTATTGCTTTCATTTTGTTATGTGTTTTTTTTGTGGTGTTACTAATTTCTTTATTCCATGTAATTTTCTGTGCTGAGCTCGTTTTGTTTATGAATCGTGTTACCGCTTCCTTTGTTGCTGCTGTTTTAGTATTTGCTAAATATTTGTGCTTATCCTCTTTTTTATTTTGATGTGAAGGTTTATCATTTTTCTTTGCAGTTACCCTGTGATTTATAATTTTCTTCCCAAGTTTAGAACAGCCCATTCTATCTTGCAGTTGTCCTGACTTCCTTATCATTTAGATGTGCTGTAACTACACTGTGTGTGTCTTTTCCCCCTCTTTTTTGGTTTGTAGTTGTCCTCATTTGCCAGTTGATGTCTCCAGTTCCCTGTATACAATCATGTAGACTTGTATTATTTACTTCCATAACTGGGTTGGTTTCTGGGTTATGTCATCATATGTGTTAATGGTCAGTTATTGATTGATGTTGTTGGTTCTCTGTCCAGAGGATTCCCTTTAGCATCTCTTGTAAGCTTGGTCTGATTTTAATAAATTCCCTTAATTTCTGCTTATCTGGAAATGTCTTAATTTCACCATCATGTTTGAGGGACAGTTTTGCCAGGTATATAATTCTTGGTTGGGAGCTCTGGTAGCACAGTGCCTAAGGCACTTGACTGCTAACCAGAAGGTGACAGTTCAAACTCACCAGCCCCTCCTCAGAAGGAAGGTCGGTCAATCTACTTCCATAGTGATACTACCTTGGCAACCCAAGGAGGGGTCGCTATGAGTCAGGTCTGACTCGACGGCACATAACAACAGCATAGCAACAACATAATTCTTGGTTGGAAATTATTTTATTTCAGGGTTTTATACATACCATCCCATTGCTTTCTTGCCTGCATGGTTTCTGCTGAGAAATCAGAGCTTTTCTTATTGGCTGCCCTTTGTAGGTAACTTACTGTTTTTCCCATGCTGCTTTCAGGATTCTTTCATTGTCTTTGGTTTTGGTGAGTTTGATGATGATGTATCTTTTTTTTGAGATCTATCCTTTTTGGGGTTCGTTAGACTTCTTGAATGGGTGTATTCTCATCTTTCATCATATCAGGGAAATTCTCTTCTAACAAATCTTCGATAATTTTCTCTGTGGTTTTATTTGTCTCCTCCTGTTCTGGAATTCCAGTTACACATAGGCTATTCCTTTTGATGGTATCACACATGAACCTTAGGCTTTCTTCATTCTGTTTTGATCTTTTTTTCTGATTGATCCCTTTCCAAAGAAGTATTGAGGTATTTCTCTTCAACCTCACTAATTTTGTCTTCCATTGATTCAGTTCTACTCCTTTGCCCGTTCAATGTGTTATCTATTTCTGAGAATTTACTATTAATCTTCTGGATTTCTATTTGTAGATTTTGTGTCATTTCTAATTTTGTCATTTATTTTGTCATTTTGTTATTGTATTTTCTTCTGAAATTGTTCTAGTGTTTTTTCTGTGTTTTCTTCAATTTATCAGTGTTTTCCTTGATCTCTCTCTCAGCCCAAGGTACCTAAATATAATTCTTTTGAATTTCTTATCAAGGAGTTCCAATGCTGCTTCTTCCTCAGGGATGTGTTTTGGGTCTGTATCCTGCTCCCTAGTTTCTACTGCTTTATGTTGCTTCTTTGTGTGGACCGTGATGATCTCTTGTCTTCAAGACATTGTGATGTTTTTTTGTGTTTATATTTAATTGGTAATTGTATGTTGGAGTGATTCACCTAAGATTTTTGTTTTCTTTGTTTTGTCTGGATGTATCTGAGTAAGCAGGGAACTGGGCTACTCTGTTTGCTAGTTGGTAGCACTTACGCATTCACCACCTATGTCCTTTCCAGTCATCAGTGTTCTGTATGTCCATACTGTCTTTGCTACGTGGAGCCTATTCTTAGGTTCCTGGAATCTGAATAAGAATGCTGTCACTTTAAATATCCAAATGGCCACCACTTGTAAACATTCAGAATGTCTGCACCCTCCACACTGCCAAAAGTCCACAGCTCACTTTGTCTCCTTATTTGCTGTTTTGCTATTCAGTTACCATCTACCTGTGCAGTAGTCCATGTAGCCCTTGGTGAGCAGAGCTGATTTTTAGGTTAATTCTGAGATCCTAATACCACTTGGAAATAGTCAGGCTGTCCATGCCATTAGGAAAGCTGACAGTCTGCAGCTCTGTTTGTCTCCTTACTCACTGTTTTCATTCAGGTTCTTCTACTAGTTGGTGTTTAATCCACTTTTGTATCCCTCTTTTCAAAGCTCAGGGCTCCAGGATTATCTTCTGTATCTGTGTCAATTGTTCTCTCTTTTCTTTGTTGAAGAGGGTCTACGTAGTTTGTCTGTCTATTCCGCCATCTTACTGGAAGTCACTCCTGTGTTATCTTGTAACCAGTTTTGCTGATGAGAATCTGATTTTCCTTTCACTTTTGTAGAAGCTCTCATATCTTGATAACAGCTTTTAGGAATTTCTTTATTGTATCAGTAATCTGAAGTTTTATTATAATCCATCTGATTGTAAGCATTTTGTTTAGAGCTTTATTTCATTTATTTTTTTAATGCACAGAGAATTTTATTCCCTAAAGGCTGATGGCTTTTATCAGTGCTGAAAGATTCTCAGCCATTTCCTCTCTGTTCGGATACTATCATCTCTTCTCTGTTCTCTTGAATGTCTCTTTTTAGAACTCCAATGTAGAGTTTAAAACTTCTGGGTCTAGCTCTCTTGTTTAGTAGCTTTTTTCTTTTTTTAATGTTCCATTAATCATTAATCGTTAGCTGTATCCAGTCTTGTATTCAATTCTTCTGTGGAGTTCTTTTCTTTTTTTTTTTTAAATCTCAGTAATTGGAATTTTCATTTTTAAAATCTCTAGTTCTTTTTCAGAGCATTTTATGGCTGTTCCTCCATCCTTTAGGTGGGTCACGAGATTAGATATACTCATTTTAAAGACCTTCTTACTTTCTCTGTTTCCTCCCTTTCTTTGCATGCAAGTTCTCCCTTCTTCCTCACAGGTGGCCCAACCCCTGTGTGAGGCTGTGCCAGCTCGGCAGCAGCCCTTGCTCACCACTCTGGCTGCTCATTTACTTTCTTGGGAGGGTACGTCTCCATTTTTTTTTTAGGCTTAAAGGGAGTCTTTTTTGTTTTGAATCTAGCTGTCCATGAATTAATTAAATTTTTATCTTTAAATCCTTTTTCTTTGGTACAGTAGGGTGAGCTTTCAGCATGTGGTCAGTCACCACCTTAAGCCTGTACCTAGACAAATTCGGTAGCTGATTTATATTATAGTTCACTGTCATAGCACTGTCTCCAAAGGTCTCTGTGTGGCCTTTTCAGTGGAGACTTTGATACACATTTTAATGAAATGGTTTGTGGTTCTTTTTCCCCCCGGCAAACTCCCTAATGTATTAGGGCTTTTAAATTCTTTCAGCCCAGAAATTAAATGCCAAGACTGATTTAACGGGCATAGTTGGCCTGATGGATTTAGTACATATGAGGAGCACTGCTGCTTTCATGTGTTCAGGGATGCTCTTGGGTACATCATTTAGTCATCATTATTCCTCTTAGTCAAGACAGGCCATCCCACATGGCCTGTCTGTTACCTGTCCTTCTTTGGATTTCCTGTCTGGACACCTTTTCCATTTATAATTCAGTTCAGGTCAGTGCTTTGCCAATTGGCCCTCTTAGGTATCAGCAGATATGTGAAGTAAATGGTAATGCTAAATAGAACTAATTTCAGATTTGGTAGGGACTTATTCATAATTGAAAAAAGATTGCAGAGTAAATAATTGTGAGCACCATCATGTGCCATTCAGGGTATTGGGTCCACAGAGTGAAAACAGTGAATACAGAGGTGGAACAAACCTTATGATCCCTTCTCTCATGAAGCTTACAACCTCTTGAGTGAAATCAATCAAAAAGTAAACATTAACCATATGTTAACAAATTAACATTAACAAATTCAATGTGTGATGAGTACTATAATATAAAAGAATAAGGTACTATGAGAGAGTAGAATATGGAATTGTGTAGTCAGGACATGGGTTTTCAAACTTTTCTTAAAAGTTAAAATAAAAAAATCATTTTGTTTATGTGGAATACCAACTGTAAAATAAATAGAAGTGGAGCTGCTTTTATTGAAATGGGGGTTGGGGCCCAGTGCCCATTGTCTGTTCCCCTTGCTCTATACCATGGTTACTGAAGAATCTTCATAGAATCCTTAGATCTGCAGGGAGCAATATATGAAAACCACTGCTCTACAACCAACCTCCTCATTTCACAAGACAAACAACAGAAGCACAAAGGATTTCGTTGTCTAAAGTTGTATGTTGTTGTTGTTGTTCAGTGCTGTCAAGTCAGTTCCAACTCCTAGCGACCCTGTGTCAGCAAAACGAAACACTGCATGGTCCTGCACCGTCTTCACAGTCGTTGCTTTCCTTGAGTCCATTGTTGCAGCCACTGTATCAGTCCATCTCATCGAAGGTCTACCTCTTTTTCACTGACCCTCTGCTTTACCAAGCATGAGTTCTTTTTCCAGGGATTGATCCCTCAAAGTCGTATAGGTCCCATAATCTACTTAGTATCAGAATTGAAACAAGAACTCATTTATCCCAATCTTGAGTTCTTTCCACTGTCTACTATACTTTTTCTGTCTTGATGTGTTTTTATTATAAAGTTAGGACATTCTGTAGTTCTCTTTTCTTTCCTTGAAACTCATATCACCCATGATTGTCCACATTACCCCACACGTTTTGTGCTATACTCTTGTGCACTTTAGTGCCCCCTTAGAGTTTATACCTTTGGAATATATTGTTGCTGCTTGCTGTGTGCTGTTGAATTGATGCCGAGCTACCCTATAGATAGAACAGAGTAGAACTGCCTCATTGACTTTCCAAGGCTGGAATCTTTACAGGATAAGACTACCAGGTCTTTTCTTCTGTGGGGCCAGTGGTGGGTTTGAGCCACCAACCTTTCAGCTAGCAGCCAAGCTGGAGTTTAACCATTGCACCCTCAAGGATCCTTCTTGAAAGATATTACCCCACTGTTATTTTTTGGTTTGGTTTGGTTTTATCGTATTTCTGATATATCATGTAAATCAACTCTCATTTCTGCCAAACCTTCTAATACTTGTATATATTTTATTCTTTAGACTTCCATTATTGGTATCAAAGTGTTTATTCTGATTAGGTACCTGTTTGATTTGTTGCATTGGTTTTCTTTATCTCTTTACTTACCTAATCATTGGAAGAGTTCTTTCTACCTACCATTGGTAGAATTGTTTCTCAGGCACTTATATTAGTCTGGGTTCATTGGCTTCCCCTATTTTACTGTAAATCTGTGTGTACCTTTTTACCATTTTGTTTTCTTTTAGTGTGGCAGAAAGTTGAAGGTCTTTTTTGAACAGAGTAGAATATTTGCCAAGAACTCTTAAGGAAGTAGTGAAAATTAGGATGGACTGGAGATTGAGAGAAGGAGCTCTGGTGACACAGTGACTAAGTTATTTGTCTGCTAACCAGAAGGTTGACGGTTCAAACCCACCAGGCACTCTGTGAAAGGAAGACAAGGCATTCTATTTCCATAAAGGTTTACTGCCTCAGAAACCCCATTGGGGTTGCTGTAAGTTGGAATTGACTTAATGGTAATAAGTTTGGTTTTTTTTGGTTTGGGAGATTGAGAAGGATCCCTGGTAGCACAGTGGTTAAGCACTTGACTACTAACCTAAAGGTCAGCAATTTGAACCACCAGCCACTCCTGAGGAGAAAGATATGACAGTCTGCTTCCATAAAGATGTACAGCCTTGGAAATCCTATGGAGCACTTCTACTCTCTCCTGTAGCATCACTATGAGTTGGAATCAACCTGATGGCAGTGGTTTTAATGGGGATATTGAAACTAGGGTGTCTGGACAGTATCTGTCTAGAGAAGATTTCTGTCCTAATTTGGGAGAGTAGTAGAGATTCAAAGATTTGGGGCAGAATGTGATTTTACCTGTGGGAAATCAGGTGAATAACAATTGAAGGTTCTCTGGACACCAGCAAACTAATAGAAAACTGTTACATTAAGTCACAGTAGCCAAATGAAATGTGAGGATGGAGGTGAAAATGGAAACCAGGAGAAGAGAGATTTAAGAGCTCTTGAATAGATGAAATAGATAATAGGCCACAGAATGACTCAGTGTCAAGGACATTCTCATCATGTAAATGCCCAGCTAGTGCTATCCCTGAAAGCCTATTCAGCAGCACACATTGTATTCTGATTCAGTTGCCTTCTGCTGAGCTGTCTTTATGAATTAAGGAGATCTTTGTATCAAAGGGGTAGATAGACATCATTGTCCTTTTTTTTTTTTTTTCCTTTTATCCTGCTTATTATATTCCCATTAACTCTTGTTCAACAAAACAAAAAATCAAACCTTAGTAGTTCTCCCTTCCTCCCAATAGCTGCCTACTTACCTTGCTTTGGCAAACTCAGTACTGCAAGCTACTTTCTTTCTGAAGCATTTGGCAGTTAGCAGCAGCTGGTGGTGTGAGCAACCACAGAAAGGCCTTTGGAGGAGTGGTGAGGGAATGCTCCTTAAAGTCCCCATCAGAATGGAATTTCTGATTGGTTAACTGAGTTACTTGTTTGCAGCAAGGCTTGGCTTCTAGTGCACGTGAGTGTGTTCCATTCTTAAGCTTTGATGGAGTAGTACCTACTTTCTGTACTGCATCTGCCATCCTGTCCTTGGCTGCACTTGACTGCTTTATGGACTTGCTGACGAAGTGCAGACGTGTGCTTGCCATCTCATGAATTGTTCTCCTATAGCTGCTCTTTCCCAAAATGCTCTGAGGGATAAACTACCTTGTAAAGAAGATTCTTTGTCATGTGATTGTTCTGTTTCCTTAGAGACAACAGCTGTGTAGTGCATTAGATGCCAGATCCATAGAAAAAGAAGCAGCATTTGCTACAGAGCATAAAGGTTTGATAGCTTTTCCTTGCCTTTATATTTTTGCTGTTTAAGATACTGGGCTAACAATGATTGTGTTTATTTTTGGCAGGATGCTAGATCCCCTGGAACTTCCCAGGAAGTTATTATAAAAGGGCAGGCCAATGTATGTATTCTTGTCTGGTTAACTGTAAAAATACATGAGAGGCAGCTGTCTTCTATAGCACTGTACTTGTTTGCTTTTTAGAAAACAGATTTCAGTAATAACTTATAACAGGTAAGGAAAGGACATTGCACCGGGCATTTCATTGACCTTTTTGTTAGCAGTAACTTGTTGAAGCATTTTAAGTTGCCATCTTTTCTCATAATTCTAGAAATGCAGAAGTTGAAGTCTCTGTAAAGTAGACAACTTCTTCTGTAAGTCTTTAATGAGCAAGGAGAACAAGGACAAAGATTTATAGAAAGGTTTTAAAATTAAAACAATTCATGTCTATTGATTCTGTTATCTGTTTCAGTATAATGATATTAAATATAATGTATTATATTTACTGTTAATATAATATTAAATTGAGCAATTCTATTAAATATTTAATTTTCTAATTATTGCTTTATTTAACAATTCTGTGCTATTCCAGAGGTTGAGAGAGATACCTGTGTTCCTCTGGGTATCTCTAGACACTGTCCAGTAGTAAAAGTATTGTATAGGGATGTGTTTGTGGGAAACTTTTTCTTCCTGAGTATTTCATGTCTTACACATAAATGCCTGTAGTGAACTGCTAGGAAAGTAAATTGAGATACATGTGTCTTTTGATAGGTCTTTTTTACATAACAAATTGATTAAAACATGTTTAGATTATTAATTAGTTTTGGAAAACTTAAATATTTTTCTGTTGGTTAACTAATTATAAATGACCAATAAAGTAAATTGTACTTCCCTAGAAGTCAGAGAAAACTCATATGCTACATTTACAGAATCGTATGGTTATTTTTTTAAGCTTCTGATATTCCAGAAGATGGTTTTGTTTGCTTAACTTCTGGGCTTGGACACATAGCCATAGCACCTATTAGAGTGGTGGGAGGTAGTTGGTCTGCTCCACAGAGATAAATAAAGAGCGAAAGATTACACAAGGAGGGTACAGATGATCTGCACTTCTTATTCCTGTGCTTTTTGAGAGAGTAATAAAATCCTGAAGATGAAAAGGATCTTAGATTCTGCCTTCCTTGATATACTTCACTAGAGCTACAGAGTGCCAGCATTGATCTCAACGTAAATCTCATATTCTTTCTTCATCATAATGGAATAATAAGAGAGAAACTGGTTTCCTTTCTAGAACATACTTGAATTCTATGAATAGGTCACTAGACTACTAAATTAAGAAGGGTAGTGACTAAGAGAAACAAATACCACCTTCATTCCAAGACATGGTGAATCTGAGCTGGTTACCTCAGCAGAGATCCAAAGTAGTTCCTGGACACTGAGTCTGCCACTTTCCTTTTGAAGAATGTTAATCTCTAAGTCAATATATTTCACGATTTGCTCTGTAGCTTTCATTTTTTCTGGGAGCAACACCTGTTTCTTTGGAGAATTAATCCTCTCCCAACTCTATCCATGTGTTTCTAAGAGGACTACCAATAACAATACTGGGCTCTGCCACCAGAGTGGGTGGGTGTTCAGTCTTTCCTAGCAATTTTCAAGTTGGAGGGAAGAGGTTTTGTTCTTCTCCAGTGGTGAAGCTACCCAATGTCAAGCAGAAGCTATTTCTTGCTAAGTATAAAAAGCTGTTATGTGTAGACTCTGGCCCCAGAAAGAAATCTTAGCAAAGATAACAGTGAATGACCTAGTAACTTTCCAGTGTCCTTGAAGCCAGCTGCACCCTTACCCTTTGTGAAGTTTAGTTATCACACCTAGTAAATTCCTCCTCTTTTTCCTAAGCTACTTCAAGTTAGATGTGAATACAGCCTTCCTGAATTAGTACAGTATTTCTCAAATTTGAAAATTGTTCTCTGAGATACATAATCTGAAAAATGATTTAGACAATACAGAGATCCCTGGAATAGGATAGTGAATCTGTAACAGATGGTTTGATCTCTTCAATGGCTTTAGAACCAAATAAAAATGGGTTTGGATATTGGTTCTACCACTTACTAGCTTTGTGACCTTGGGCAAGTTAATTATCTTTTTTGACCCTTATTTCTTTGTTTGTGAAATAGAAATGCCACCATAGTTGGTAGTGAGAGTTAAGATAATGTATCTGAAGAGTACTAACACAATGTTCATACTCAAGAGATGTTAATTCCCATTTTTGCTTGTAATTGATAATTTTCAAATAAGTTTTAACCTAAGAATTTCAAATAAGTTTAACCTAAGAATTGTAATGTGTTAAGCTAAAGCTTAAATAACAACCATTTTGATGACTGATAATTATGAAGACTAATTGAATTATTGACTACTTGAAAGCAGAGACAGTCTTCAACTTTCTTCTTTCAAAGCCTCTAATAGTGCTGTTGTTGTTATGTGCCATCAAGTCAGACCTGAGTCATAGCAACTCCTTCTTGGGTTTCCGAGGCGGTATCACTACGGAAGTAGATTGCCCCATCTTCCTTCCAAGAAGTGGCTGGTGGGTTTGAAGCACCAGCCTTCTGGTTAGCAGTCAAATGCCTTAGGTACTATGCTACCACAGCTCCTGTAATAGTTCTAGGTACTAAAAAGCCTTGGATTCTTTTTTTTTTTTTTATGTTTTATTGTGTTTTCAGTAAAAGGTTCCATAGCAAATTAGTTCCCATTTACACACATTGTTCAGTGACATTGGTTACAATTATCACAATTTGTCTACATTCTCATTAATTCATTATTGAATGTTTTGTTTCCAGTAATCTAGTTTGCTTATTCCCTTATCCTTCCATCTTTGCTGTAGAGTAATGGTTGACCCTGTAGTCTCATATAGATTTTTTTAAAAATATGTGCAATATTCATGGGTGATATTCATTATTTTATGAGCCAATCCCTTATTTGGCTAAAAGTTGACCTCAGGGGATAGTTTCAGTTCAAGATTTAAAGAATATCGCGGGGCGATAGTGTCAGGGAGTCATCTAGTCTCAACTGGTCTAGTAAGTCTTGACTTATTAAAAATTTGAGTTCTTTTCCATGTTTTTCTCCCATTCTATCAGGATCCGTCTATTGTGCCCCTGATCACAAGGGTTCTTAGTGGTAGCTAAACACCATCTAGTTCTTCTGGCCTCAGGGTTAATCAGGCTGTGCTTCCTGTAGACAGTCTTATAGACTAGTTTCTTCTCTGAATCTTTGGTTTCCTTATTTTTCTTTTGCTCTGGACAAATAGAGACAAATAGTTATATCTTACATGGCCACTTGCCAGCTTTTCTGTTACAATATAGTCACTTCCATGATGAGATCTGCTATGAGCAACCAGTCAGTTGAAAGGGAGTTTTCTCAGGGATATGGTCTGCTTCCAATCTATGTGGATGTCTTGGCAAAGCTCTCTAGCTTTTTGCTCAGTCTGAATCCTGCATCTGTCTCGTCATGATCTGACCTTTGGTTCTTGGACTTGAACCAGTGGCCTGCCATATTGCCTACAGATCTTGAGATTATTAACTTCGTAGCCTGTGAGCCAACAATTTACCATCTTACCTGACAATCTTGGATTCATCAGCCTCTGCAGTATTGCTTGCTGATCTTGGGTTCATCAGACCCTGAAGTTACATGAATCAGGAGAAGCCTCCAGCCTGACATCAGACCCACAGACTTGGGACTTGCCAGTTCTACAACTTTGTGAGCCATTTCCTTGAGATACATCTCTCTCTCTCTCTCTCTCTCTCTCTCTCTCTTTCTATATATGTGTGTGTGTGTGTGTGTATGTGTATGTATGCTTTGCTGGTTTTGCTGTTGCATAGTGCCTAAGGCATTTGACTGCTAACCAGAAGTTCTGGCATTTCAAATCCACCAACCACTCTCAGAAAGCAGATTGGGCAGTCTACTTCTGTAGACATACTGCCTCAGAACCCCAGGGAAGGGTCGCTATAAGTCAGAAACAACTCAGTGGCAGTGAGTTTGGTTTTTTTGTTTTAGAGAACCTAGCCTAAGACAAGGACCAAGGTGCATCTGACCCAAGCTGTGATATTTCCAGTAGCCTTATATTCACGCAAAAGCTAGACAGTGAATAAGGAAGATCGTAGAAGAATTGATGCCTTTGAATTATGGTATTGGCAAAGAATATTGAATGTACTGTGGACTGCCAAAGAACCAACATATCTGTCTTGGAAGAAGTACGGCTAGGATGTTCCTTGGAAGTGAGGATGGCAAGACTTCATCTCACATACTTTGGACATGCTGTCAAGAGGGACCAATCCCTGGAGAAGGACATCATTCTTGTAAAGTAGAGGGTCAACAAAGAAGAGAATGATTCTCAATGAAACGATTTGACACAGTGGCTACAACAGTGGGCTCAAGCAGAGCAACAATTGTGAGGATGGTGCAGGACCAAGCAGTGTTTATTCTGTTGTACATAGGGTTGTTATGAGTTGGAACCAACTCAACAAAACCCAAACTAAACCCATTGCCATCAAGTCCACAGAACAGAACCATTCCATAGGGTTTCTAAGGGTGTAAATATTTAACCACTGTATCACACGGCCTCAACAGTACCTAACAACAACAGCAAATATATATAACAGGTGACTACTATCTACAGAGTGGTTCCCCACCACCACCACCACCAATCCCTACTAACCATTAATGAAAATTTCTCTCTGTCTGTATACCTGTTCTTGTCTTATAATAAAAATGAAATCGTACAGTATTTATCCTTTTGTAATTGATTTGTTTCACTCAGCATAATGTCCTCTAGGTGCGTCCATGTTATGTTTCAGGAGCTCATTGTTACTCTTTATGGCTATATAGTATTCCATTGTATATACCATATTTTGTTTGTCCATTCCTCCAGAGATGGGTATTTAGATTGTTTCTATCTTTTTGCTATTGTGAATAATTCTGCAGTGAACATGGGAGTGCCTGTGTCTATTTTTTTTAATAAATGGAATTATTTTTTATTTCAAGGGAATAGAAAAAAAATAAAGGTACACAGACACATACACAAATTTTCTCGTAGATTATATTTTGAGCTACTTGGACACCCAACCCAATCTTTTAGATCCTCTACATCCATCACACAGCACAATGAATATTTATGTTCATACTGATGTTTCTGGACACTGAAAGGGCATCATCACACAAAGATTCAATTACATTCACCACTTATGCTCTCTAAGGTATATTCTTTTCTTTTCTTTTTTTTTTAATTGTGATTTGGGTGAAAATTTACAGAGCAAATTCACTTTCCATACAACAGTTCACATACACTTTGTCTCATGACATTGACTAAAATTTACCCCAATGCAACAGCTCCCCTCCCATTTTCTCCCAATAGTTGTTCTTCCCTGTGTCCATCCCTCCATGTACTCCTGCCCCCTGAGCTGTCTCCTTGTGCATA
>NW_006921645.1:13110108-13112309 GCF_000298275.1 Orycteropus afer afer | reverse complement strand
ACTTGCCAAAGTAGGAGGTGGAACAATGTTTTGTGTAGTATGTTATGCCAATTGAGCTTGATGTCCCCTGTGACTATGGTCCCGAGCCCACCAGTTTAACTACTTGATCACTCTGGGTAGCTGGCTGTGACCAAGAAGTGACTGAAACCTTGTCCTTTGTCAGCTCTACTATACACCTGGGAATTCTTAAAGATCATACAAATACACTTCTAGGACTATTGTCTGCTCCCCACTTCATAGACATACCTACTAATTCAGCCTGTCTACCCATCTGTCCACCCGTATACCCATGTTTCCCTGCACTGACAACAGTATTGTTTATGCAAAAAGGTTCATCTTTGTTGTCTGTACCTCCCATGTACCTCTCTATGTCTTCCTCTTTCCCAGTGCCACCATGTTGATCACTCACATTTGGTACATTGCTCTTCTCTTCCCCCAAATCAATACTTATCTCTACCTGTCTAACAGATTTCCCTACCCTCCTCTCCCACCCCTGATAACAAACAAAGAAAATTTCCTTCCATATATAAACCTTTCCTTGACTTTTACAATAATGGATGAATACAGTATTTGTCCTTCTGTGATTGACTTATTTCACTCAGCATAATGTCCTCCAAGTTCATCCAAATTACGCAGTGTTTTGCAGATTCTATATTATTCTTTAGGGTTGCATAGTATTCCATTGTGTGTATGTACCATAGTTTGGTTATCCATTCCTCAGTTGATGGACATCTAGGTTGTTTCCATCTTTTGGTTATTGTAAATAGTGCTGCAATGAACATGGGTATGCATATGTCTGTTCTTGTCATGGCTCTCACTTCTTTAGGATATATACCTAGTAATGGAATGGCTGTGTCAAATGGTATTTCTAATCCCAACTTTTTAAGGAATTGCCATACTCCTTTCCACAGTGGTTGTACTCTTTTCCAGTCCCACCAGCAGTGTATGAGAGTCCCAGTCTCTCTACATTCTCGTCAGCATTTGTATTTTCTGTCTTGTTGAATTTTGCTACAAATGCTGGGGCAAGATTGTATCTCATTGTTGTTTTGATTTGCATCTCTCTAATGACTAATGATCATGAGGATTTCTTCATATGTTTGTTGGCTGCCTGAATATCCTCCTTGGTGAAGTGTCTATTCATGTCTTCTGCCCATTTTTGAATTGGATTATTTGTCTTTTTGTTATTGAGGTGTTGGAGTTTTCTACACATTCTAGAGATAAGTCCCTTGTCATATATATCATTGCCAAATATATTTTCCCAATCTGTAGGTTCTCTTTTGACTCTTGGAGTCGTCTTTGGAAGCACATAAAAATTTAATTTTTAGACGGTCCCATTCATCTAGTTTCTCTTCTGCTGTTTGTGCATTTTGGGTTATGCTTGAGAGTCTATTTATGCCATATATTAGAGCCCCTAAATTTGTCCCTAGTTTTTCCTTCAGGAATTTTATAGTTTTAGGTTTCACATTTAAGTCTTTGATCCATCTGGAGTTTTTTTTGTGTGTGTATGGTGTGAGGAACAGATCTTTTGTCATTTTTCTGCCAGTGGAAATCCAATTTTGCCAGCACCATTTATTAAACAAACATTCTCTTCCCCATTTAATGGATTTCAGCCCTTTGTCAAAGATCAGCTTAAGGAACTATTTCTGGGTTCTTAATTCTATTCCATTGGTCTGTGTGTCTATCATAATACCAATACCAGGCAGTTTTTACAACTGTTGCTGTCTGTGTAGTAGATTTTGAGATCCGGCAGTGTGAGACCTCCTACTTTATTCTTCTTCTTCAATAGTGCTTTGCTTATCCAAGGTATCTTTCTTTTCCATATAAAGTTAGTGATTGGTTTTTCCATTATCCCTAAAGAATGTTGATGATACCTGGATTGGGATTGTATTGAATGTATAAATTGCTTTGGGTAGAATTGACATTTTCACAATGTTCAATCTTCCTATCCACGAGCATGGTATGTTCTTCAATTTATGTAGATCTCTTATAGTTTCTTGAAGTAGTTTTTTATAGTTTTCTTTGTACAGGTCTTTTGTGACCCTGGTAAGATTTATTCCTAAGTATTTTATTTTTTTGGTAGCTATTGTAAATGGTATTGATGTCCTTATTTCTTTTTCAGCAATCTCTTTGCTGGTGTAGAGGAATCCAACTGATTTTTGAATGTTGATCTTGTATCCTGCCATGATGCTAAGTCTCTTAAT
>NW_006921645.1:13104762-13109243 GCF_000298275.1 Orycteropus afer afer | reverse complement strand
TCCTTTTTATTTCAGTTGGTTCTGTTGTGATGTCGCTCATTTCATTTCTTATTTGTGTTATTTGTATTCTCTCTCTCTTTTCCTTTGTTAAGTTTGCCAGTGGCTTTTCAACTTTATTAATCTTTTCAAAAAATCAGCTTCTGGTCTTGTTGATTTTTTTCTATTCCCCTTCTGTTTTCTGTTCCATTGATTTCTGCTCAGATTCTCTATTATTTCTTTTCTTCTGGTGACTGTAGGTTTTTCTTGCTGTTCTTTTTCTAATTGTTGAAAATGTTGGTTTAGTGTTGATTTTGGCTCTTCTTTTTTGCTGTGTGCATTTATTGCTATAAATTGGCCTCTGATCACTGCTTTGGCTGTGTCCCAAAGATTTTGGTATGCTGTGTTTTCATTCTCATTTGAGTCAAGGAATTTTGGTATTATAATTTTTATTTCACCTCTTACCCAGTCTTTCTCAAGGAGGGTGTTGTTAAGTTTCCATCTGTTTACTCTTTTTCTGATGATCTTCCTATTGTTGATTTCTAATTTGATAGCATTATAATCTGAGAAGATGCTTTGCAGTATTTCAGTGTTTTAAAATTTATTAAGGCTTGCTTTAGGGCCTAACATATGGTCTATCATGGAAAATGTCCCATGTGCACTGGAAAAGAATGTATATTGTGCTGTTGTTGGGTGAAGTGCTCTGTAGATGTCTATATGGTCAAGTAGGTGGATTGAATTGTTTAGCTCTCCTTTATCGTTGTTGAGTTTCTTTCCAGTTGTTCTATCTTTCATTGAAAGTGGTGTATTAAAGTCTCCCACTATGACTGTGGAGTCATCTGTTTGACTTTTCAACTCTTTCAATGTCTGATTTATGTATTTTGGGGCTCTTTCATTGTGTCCTTAGATATTTATTATAGTTATATCTTTGTGTTCAATTGATCATTTAATCACCATATAGTGTCCTTCCTTGTTCTATGTGGTGGTTTTTGTCTTAAAGTTAATTTGATCCAAAATTCATATTGCCACTCCTGCTCTTTTACAGTTGCCATTTCTTTGATATATCTTTTTCCAACCTTTGATTTTTAGTCTATTTTTGTCTTTGTATCTAAGGTGTGTCTCTTGTAGACAGCATATTGATGGGTTTTATTGTTTTATCCAATCTGCAAATCTCTGTCTTTTGAGTAGTGCATTTAATCCATTAACATTCAGTGAAATTATTGACATGTATGAATTGGTTGCTGTCATTTTGTTATGTGTTTTTTCATGGGGTCCCTTGTTTCTTTGTTCCATACTATTTTCTGTGCTGAGCTCATTATATTTATGAATCGTGTTATCATTTCCTTTGTTGCTATTGTTTTCATATTTGCTGAATATTTGTGATTGTTCTCTTTTTTATTGTGATATGAAGGTTTATCGTTTTTCTTTGCAGTTACCTGTGATTTATAATTTTTTCCCTGAGTTCAGAACAGTCCATTCGATCTTACAACTCTCCTGACTTCTCACCATTTAGAAGTTCTCTACCTACACGGTGTTTTCCCTTTTTGGTTTGTAGTTGTCCCCACTTGCCAATTGACGTCTCTGGTTCCCTGTTTACAATCTTGTAAGCTCATTTTATTTTGGCTGTGTCCATAGCTGTGATTTCTGGGCTATATCATCTTGTGTATTAATGGTCAGATATAGTTTGCTATTTTTAGTTTTCTGTTCAAAGGACTCCCTTAGTATCTCTTCTGAAGTTGGTCTGGTTTTAACAAATTTCCTTAGTTTCTGCTTATCTGGAAATCTCCTAATTTCACCATCATATTTGAGGGACAGTTTTGCCGGGTATGTAATTCTTCATTGAAAATTTTTCTCTTTCAGGGTTTGATATATACTATCCCATTGTCTTCTCACGTGTATGGTTTCTGCTGAGAAATCCAAGCTTATTCTTACTGGTGGTCCTTTGTAAGCAACTCTTTGTTTTTCCCATACTGCTTTTAGGATTTTGTCTTTTTCTTTGGTTTTGATGAGTTTGATGATGATATTTCTTGGTGATTTTCTTTTGGGGTCTGTCCTGTTTGGGGTTCATTGGACTTCCTGAATGCATATATTCTCATCTTTCCATCATATCAGAGAAGTTCTCTTCCAAACAATTTTGGACAATCTTCTCAGTGGTTTTATTTTTCTCTTCCTATTCTGGAATTCCAATGACATGTAAGTTATTCCTTTTGATAGTATCCCACATGAACCTTAGGCTTTCTTCATTTTGTGTTGATCTTTTTTCTGATTGATCTTTTTCAGAAGTATTCAGGTATATGTCTTCAATCTCACTAATTCTGTCTTCCATTGCATCAGTTCTACTCCTTTGCCCTTTCAATGTGTTATCTATTTCTCAGAATTTAGTTTCAATCTTCTGGATTTCTATCTGTAGATTTAGTATCATTTCTAATTTTTCATTTATTTTGTCATTTTGTTCTTGTATTTTCTTCCAAAATTCTTTTAGGGTTTTGTCTGTGTTTTCCTTGGTCTGTCTTTCAATCCTTTGAAGATACGTAAATATAATTCTTTTGAATTCCTTATCAGGGAGTTCCAGTACTCTTTCTTCCTCACGGATGTGTTCTTGGTCTGTATCCTGCTCCCTTGTTTCTACCACTTTATTCTGCTTCTTTGTGTGGACTGTGATGGTCTGTTGTCTCCGAGACATCATGGTATTATTGTATTTAGATCTCTGTTAATTGTAAAGAGCAGCTAAGGGTGAGTCAGGCTCTTCTTGGTGGTTGTTCATCATGGGCCCATTGGTGGAGAAGGAAGTGGTGGCTCTCAGTAAGTGAAGTTGCAGGAGGTGGGGGTGTATTTGTGTCATGTGGGGACTGTTGCTGTCTCCCACTCAGTTAGAGAAAAATAACAATTGAATAACCATCAGAAAAGTAAAAGCACATGGAGGAAAAACACACCATGTAATCACACAGGAACACTAACCAAAAAAAAGAAAGAAAAGAAAAGGAAAAAGAAATGCAGTATCTGGGGAGAGAGCAATAAGAGAGAAAAGGTAGAGAAGGAGAATAATGTAGAAAAAAATTGGAAAGATGCAAAAAGAAAAACAAGTACTGGGATTAACCACGAGAAGGAAAAAAAAAAATTGCAACCAAGAACAGGATAAAGAAAAAAAGCTGAGAACTAGAACCTGTGAGGGGAAAATAAAGAATAATAGTAAAAAGGAAAAAAGTAATAATAGTAGTAGTAGTTTTAAAACAGACAAAAACAAACAAACTAAAAAACAGAATAAAGAAAAAAAAAAAATCAGGGTGGGACAGGGCACCCAAGCTCAATCTGAGCACACAGACTGGGATGGAATTACTGCCGGCCCAGAAGGCGGGTGGGAGGGAGGGATGGCCGCACCTCCATTCACCAAGAGTAACAAGGGGAATGTCACACCTTTCCAGTCATCTGGGTCCAGAATTTCCTTGTGGTTCCTGGCAAGTAGAGCCTGTTCTTAAGTCTCTGGAATCTGGGAGAATATTGTCACTTTAAATATCCAAAATGGTCAAACTGCTTGTAAACATTCAATATGGCTGCGCCCTCTGGCTAGGTAGAAATCCACAGCTCAGCCCGCCTTCCTCTCTGCTGCTTCCCCTTTTATTCACCAGCCACCAGAGCAGTCCTCTGTGAAGTCCCTGGCTTTCAGGGCTGAGTTTTAGGTTAATTCTTAGGTCCTTCCTCCACTCGGTAGTATCCAAGCTGTCTGTGCCATTGGGATCGCTGCCAGACCGCAGCTTCATGTGTCTCCTTTTTTAGTGTTTCCATTGCATATTTTTCCACTAGTTGGGGTTTAGCCCACTTCTGTATCCTTCCCTTCAAGGCCCAGGGGTCCAGGATTATCTTCTGTATCTATGTTAATTGATTCTCCTTTTCTTTGTTGAAAAGGGTCTGTGCAGTCTTTCTGCCTATTCCACCATCTTCCTGTTATTATCTTTACTATTAGATCTCTAGAGTATATACCTAGAATTGAGATCACTGGATCATAAGATAGTTTTCTTTCTACTTTTTCAAAGAAGCGCCATACTGTTGTCCATAGTGGATGTATGAAACCATGGATTCTTGTTTGTTATGTACTGATAAAAGATTACAGTTTAGGAAACCTTTGGGGCAGCTTTACTCTGTTATATGGGGTTGCTAGGAATCCACATGATGGTACACAACAACAACTACAAGGCCTATGTTTAATTAAATGGAGCTATTGAATGACTTTAGGGAGTCATTGAAATTTCAGGGACTGTTTCTCTATTAAGTGAGGAAAGAGTATAATCTTGGCAAGTCTAAGAAGAAGGACTAGGCCAACAAACATATGAAGAAATGCTCATGATCATTAGCTATTAGAGAGATGCAAATCAAAACAGCAGTGAGATACCATCTTGCTCCAGCACTAGTAGCAAAGTTCAGAAAGACAGAAAATAACAAATGCTGGCGAGGTTGTGGAGAGATTGGGACTCTCATACACTGCTGGTGGGACTGTAAAATGGTACAAC
>NW_006921645.1:13098022-13103092 GCF_000298275.1 Orycteropus afer afer | reverse complement strand
AAAAAAAAAAAAAAAGAAGAAGAAGAAGAAGGACTAGCCATGATAGGGTACCTGGGAGAAGTTTTGAAAGCAGTGGCCTTAGGAGAAGCAGATGAGTTGGAATCAACTCATTGGCAGTGGGCTTGGTTTGATTTCTGCTTGAGAGATGTAGAAGACTTAAATAGTTCCATAGAAAAAAGGATAAGGTAGTTAAATATAGTTTAAACATTGGTGAAATCTGCATAACCTTAAAGAAGAGAAAAATATTATCAAAGTGAGTAGGAAAGATAGTTTTAGAAGTATAACATAAGTATTGAAGACTGAAGGGAAAATAGCTGGCTATAAAAAAATTAATATGAGATTGAATATGTTTAATTAAAATCGTTAAATACCTCATGTAAAGCATTATGGTGGGAAATGCAAAAAATAATAAGTAAATAAAAACATTACTAAAACCAAACCAAATACATTGGCATGGAGTCCATTCCGACTCACAGCGACCCTGTAGGATAGACTAGAACTGCCCCCTAGGATTTCCAAGGCTTTAATCTTTATGGCAGCAGAGTGCCTCATCTCTCTCCCATGAAGCTGCTGGTGGGTTTGAACTGCCAACCTTTTGTTTAGCAGCCATATGATTTAACCACACACCACCAGAGCCTTAAATAAAAGCATTTGGGCACAGTAAAATCTTTCTCTCTTTCACATTAGTGGTAATAAACAGGCATAACCTTCACTAGTGCATGATTGGCAGGTAGCTGTCAAGGTAAAAGTGAAATGCAGAACTGTGACTTTCACTTCTATGACTTAGAAAGAATTCTGGAGAGGAAGAGAGCAAGTTAATGAGCAAATTTTAATAGGATAGCGATAAAACAGCAAACTGTTGCATTGATTCCAATTCATAGGGACTTGGCTATAATCTTTGTGTAATCTTAAGCAGATGTCTACATCTTTCTTCTGCAGAGTAGCTTGTGTATTCAGATCATTTGGTTAGCAGCCATGCACTTAACCACTGCACCACCAGAGCTTCCAGGATATGGATAAGTATCCAAATATCTTAAGACATTACAGAAGACATCTTTTGGAGAAGGGCCCATAGAAGAGTGACAGCTCTTTGAACTATGGTTCTCACTTTTCTCTCAGGCTTCAGAGTCCACTTTGTTTGTCATCCACAGCTTTTCAGGAGAAATTTTGCCTGAACAACATCACTATTATACTTTAACATACTTGATTAAAAGGGTTCGATCCAGAAGTGTTTAGCTTTCCATCTAAGTCAACTGAGAAAGCCAAAACAAGTAATAACACTCACTCTTGGTCCTGAGCCCAGTGTTTTTGTTTTGTTTTTATAAATCAACAATCTTATTGTTAGAATAAATAATTTGCTCATTGAAGATATATGTTATATTAGGCTGAGCTGAGGAGCTTTTTGAAATTAAGATTAGATTTGAAAATCCTCCTGGTAAATTATTTTTTTCAAGGAAATAATTCATTATAGTCTTACCTAGTTTTCTTTGGGGAAGCGTAACAGTGGTTAGGAACATGAGCTTTGCGGGACCATGGTCTCTGGGGACATTACACTCAATTGGCATAACATTCTACACAAAAACATTGTTCTACATCCTACTGTGGCAAGCAGCAACTGGGATCTCAAAAGCTTGCAAGCAGCCATCTAGATGCAACAATAGGTCTCTCCTTGTCCAGTACAAAGAAGAATGAAGAAAACCAAAGACGCATGGAAACAGTTAGTCCAGTTATACCATATGATCCTCAGCCTATATGACTATGAGACCAGAACTAGATGGTGCCCAGCTACCTCTGTCAACCACTCGGGGATCTATGTAGGAGATCCTGGATAGAGTGGGAGAACAATGTGGAACAAAACTCAAAATAAAAAATAAAAAAAGGGGGAGAGGACCAGGTTTGCTAGAGAAACCCCTGAGACTATGTCCCCTAGCTCCCTTTCAGGTCTAGAATTGAACCCCCTCCTGTGGCTTCCAGCCAAACAAAAGACAGGCTTATGAGCTGAACATTTACATTAAGTAGATACACTCCTTGGAGAGATGAATCATGGGAGAATAGAAGAGCTATGTATGCACAGGGAGACACCTCAGGGGGCAGGGAGTGCATGGGAGAGAAAGACATAGGGAAGAGGTAACTATGGGGAGGAAATGGGAGGGGGGCTGTCGCAATTGTGGGAAACTGCAATGTTACGAGACAAAGTTTATGTGAACTGCTATATGTAAGATGAATTTTCTCTGTAAACTTCCACCCAAATCACAATGAAATTAAAAAAAAAAAAAAAAAATGAGCTTTGGAACCAGATGGTTTGAGTTCAGATAGGCATTTATAATAAAACAAAACCAAGTCCATTGTCATCAAGTCAATTCTGACTCATGGTAAACCCATGTGTTACATAATAGAACTACTTCATAGGGTTTTCTTGGTTATAATCTTTATGGAAGCAGATCAGTAGGCCTTTCTTCTGGGGTGCTGCTATGTGGGTTTGAACTGCCAACTTCTAGGTTAGTGGTTAAGGGTAATAATGTATTAAGGGAAAGAATAATTCATCCAAAAACTGTCCACTTGGACTATGGCTTCACTTCCCTCTAGAAGCAGTTTCAATAGAACTATAGTCTAGCATCATGCTATTGTTCTTAGAGAACAAACAACCTTATTTAGAGGTTTAATTTAGAGAATAAACAACCTTAAAAAGAACAATTAGGTTTATTTGTTATAATATAGTTAAGTTTTCCTAAGAATGTAGCAATCAAAGGTAGTAGAGATTACACCATGCATAGTG
The DNA here is from genome assembly GCF_000298275.1 of Orycteropus afer afer. Classification (NCBI taxonomy): domain Eukaryota; kingdom Metazoa; phylum Chordata; class Mammalia; order Tubulidentata; family Orycteropodidae; genus Orycteropus; species Orycteropus afer. Next base: position 13,100,316 of record NW_006921645.1, on the reverse strand, counting down.
ATTAAGAACATAAGTGTGAGAGCTATATTATCACAGATTTGGCTGTGTGATCTCTGTACAGTACTTCTCTCCATTTTCTGTAAAATGAGGATAATAAGAATATCTACCCCATTGGGTTACTGTAAGGTAAAAATGAGTGAATTCATAGAGAATCTTTGAACTGTGGATAGCAGATACTAAGCACTCACTAACTGTTGCTAACTGGTGATTATACATGTGGACCTTACCAGATGGAATACATAGGAATCAAATCAACTGTATCTGTGGAGGTAGGCAAAGGAGAAGCTCAGTATCATAATTTAAGACATGGCCAGGAGCTTATGTGGAATAGATCATCAGTTGCTCATATACAAGTTCACATTGAAGCTGAAGAAAATTAAAACAAGTCTATAAGAGCCAAAATACGACCTTGATTATATCCCACCTGAATTTAGAGACCATCTGAAGAATAGGTTTGATGCACTGAACACCAGTGACTAAAGACCAGATGAGTTAGTTATGGATGACTTAAGAAAATCATGCATGAAGAATGCAAAAGAAAAGACCGGAAAAGAGAAAAGACCAAAATGGATGTCAGAAGAGACTCAGAAACTTGCTCTTGAACAGAGAGTAGCTAAAGCAAATGGAAGAAATAATGAAGTAAAAACTGAACAGAAGGTTTCAAAAGGTGGCTTGAGAAGACAAAGTAAAGTAGTATAATGAAATGTGCAGAAACTGAGTTAGAAAACCAAAGGAGAAGAACAAACTCAGCATTTCTCAAGCTGAAAGAACTGAAGAAAAAATTCAAGCCTCAGATCGTAATAGTGAAGGATTCTTTGGGTGAAATATTGAACAATGCAGGAAGCATCAAAAGAAAATGGAAGGAAAACACAGTCACTGTACCAAAAAGAATTGGTCAATGTTCAACTATTTCAGGAGGTAGCATGTGACCAAGAACCAATGGTATTGAACAATGAAGTCCAAGCTGCACTGAAGGAATTGGCAAAAAACAAGATTCCAAGAATTGACAGAATATCCCCTGAAATGTTGCATCAAACAGATGCTGTGGTGCAGGCGCTTACTCATTTATGCTAAGAAATTTGGAAGACAGCTACCTGGCCAACTGACTGGAAGACATCCATATTTGCATCCATTCCAAAGGTGATCCCACAGAATGTGGAATTTATTGAACAGCATTGTTAATATCACACACAAGCAAAATTTTGCTGGAGATAATTCAAAAGCAGTTGCAGCAGTTTATTGACAGGGAACTGCTAGAAATTCAGAAGAGAACAAGGAACAAGCAAGGGATATCATTGCTGATGTCAGAAAGATCTTAGTTGAAAGCAAAGAATACCAGAAAGATATATACCTGTGTTTTATTGACTGTGCAAAGGCACTTGGCTGTGTGGATTGTAACAAATTATGGATAATATTGAGAAGAATAGGAATTCCAGAACACTTAATTGTGCTCAAGAGGAACCTGAAAGTAGACCAGGAGGCAGCCATTTGAACAGAACAAGGGGATACTGAATGGTTTAAGATCATGAAAGGTGTGTGTCAGGATTGTGTCCTTTCACCATACTTATTCAATCTGTATGCTGAGCATATAATCCGAGAAGCTGGACTATATGGAGAAGAACACAGCAGTAGAATCGGAGGAAGATTCATTAACAGCCTGCGATAAGCAGTTGACACAACCTTGCTGAAAGTGAAGATGACTTGAAGTACTTATTGATGAAGATGAAAGACTTTCCAGTATGGATTATACCTCAGCATAAGGAAACCAATAATCCTTACAACTGGAACAATAAACAACATCACAATAAATGGAGAAAAGTTTGAACTTGTCAGGGATTTCATTTTACTTGAATCCACAATCAACAGCCATGGAAATACCAGTCAAGAAATCATACAGGAGTTCCAGCAAGATGGCGGGCTAGGCAGAAGGACTGCACAGACCCTCTTCAACAAAGAAAAGGGAAACCAATTAAAACAGACACAGAAAATAATCTTGGACCCCTTAGCCTTGAAGGGAAGGATACAGAAGTGGACTAAACCCCAACTAGCAGAAGAATTTGCTTGAAAATACCAAAAAAGGAGACATATGGAGCTGTGGTCTGGCAGCGACCTGAGTGACCCTGACGGTACAGACGGCTTGGACATTCCCAAGTGGTGGTAAGACAAAAGAATTAACCTAAAAATCACCCTGCTAGCCAGGGACTGCACGGAGGACTGTGCACGGTGGCTGGGGAACAAACAGAGAAGGTGAAGAGAAAGGTGGGCTGAGCTATGGACTTTTGCCAGTCCGGAGG
>NW_006921645.1:13080930-13091457 GCF_000298275.1 Orycteropus afer afer | reverse complement strand
AACTGTGGTCAATGACATGAGACAAAGTATATGTGAACTGCTGTATGGAAAGTGAATTTGCTCTGTAAATCTTCACCCAAATCACAATTAAGAAAAAAAGAAAGAAAGAAATCATACAGTGTATTGCACTGGGCAAATCAGCTACAAAAGACTTCTTTAAAGTGTTAAGAAGCAAAGATTTCACTTTGAAGACTAAAATATTCCTGGCCCAAGCCATGGCATTTTCAATCGTTACATGTGCATGTGAAAGCTGAACAATGAATAAGGAAGACCAAGGAAGAATTGATGCATTTGGGTTGTGATTTTGGCAAAAAATACTGAAAATCCCATGGGCTGCCACAAGAATGAACAAATCTGTATTGGAAGAAGTACAGCCAGAATGCTCCTTGGAAGCAAAAATGGCCAGAATTAGTCTCACATACTTTGGTCATATTGTCAGAAAAGACCAGTTCTTGGAGTAGAATGTCATACTTGGTGAAATAGAGGGTCAGTGGAAAACAAGGAGACCCGAAATGAGATGGATTGATATAGTGGCTGCAGCGATGAGCTCAAAGATAGCAAATATTGTGAGGAGGGCATGGGACCAAGCAGTGTTTCATTCATTGCATCACTATGAGTTAGAGCCAACTTAACAGCACCTAACAGGTGTTGCTATTGTTATTAAAGACACTCTCTCCTCGGTTGTTTCCATTACGAAGTCACAGAAGGTAGACTGGAAGGAAAAATGGCACAGGTCAAGTAGTAGCCATTCTTAAAAGATGTTGTTGTGTTGTTGTTATGTGCCGTCAAGTCGGACCCAACTCATAACGACCCCTCCTTGGGTTGCTGAGGCAGTATCACTACGAAAGTAGATTGCCCAACCTTCCTTCCAAGGAGTGGCTGGTGGATTTGAACCGACAGCTTTCTGGTTAGCAGTCAAGTGCCTTAGGCACTATACTGCCGAAGATAGAGAAGAATATACTGCCATTTCCAGTAACCAACCTACCCCCTACTGCCAACAAGTCCCACTCATAGCAACCCTATAGGACAGAGTAGGACTGTCTCATGGGATTTCCAGGGCTGTAAATCTTTATGGAAGCAGACTGCCTCATCTTCCCCTTCTTGAGTGGCTGGTGGGTTCGAACTGCCAGCCATCTTAGTTAGCAGTCGAATGCCTTATCTGCACCACCAGAGCTCCTTTTATTTCCAGTAAAAAGGGTAGGGAAGCCTATGGCTGCAAACATTACAAACATACTTGGTGTCTTACTAAACATATAATACCTAATAATGTCATTAGAAGGAGCTCTGGTGGCATAGTGCCTAAGGCACTTGACTGCTAACCAGAAGGCTGGCGGTACAAACCCACCAGCCACGCCTCAGAAGGAAGGTTGGGCAATCTACTTCTGTAGTGATACTGCCTTGGAAACTCAAGGAGGGGTCGCTATGAGTCGGGGCCGACTGGATGGCACATAACAACAACAGCAACAATGTCATTAGGAGCTCTGGTAGCGTAGTGAGTAAGACCAGGAGGTTGGTGGTTCAAACTCACCAGCTCCTTTTCAGGAAAGCTAACAGCTTTGGAAATTCAGCACGGATTGCTATGAGTCAGAATCAACTCAGTGTCAGCGGGCTTGGTTTTGGTTTAATAATGTCATTATTCCATCCCTGGAGAATAGTCTCTCAAAAGCTAAATATAGAGAGACTAGTTCTTACACACTCTTGCACTCCTATATATTCTACAGCATGGTCCTAGCTGATGATCAACAAATATTTACTCTATGCCTAGCATTATGGCAGGTACTTGGAATAGAATAATTAACAACAACCACAAAAGTCATACAAATACCTCACAGTCTAGTAATGTAGACTACTCCAAGATGTTTTATTTTGTTTTTTTGGGGAATGGGGTGGGGTGATTGTGGAACTTCTGATTGGTTCAAACCTTTCAGTAGATCTTCTGCAGAAAGTCTCAAAGCTCTGTGCCACAGTTCCTCTCCTCTCTATGTTCTTATGAAACTCTTCAGTTTGCTTTATTATTATTATTATTATTTTGCTTTATGTGCAAATTTACAGAGCAGAATTTGTTTTACAGTCAACATTACGTATATGTTTAGTTTCACTCCCCATTTACCATGCCCAACCCTAACCTAATCTTCTCCCCTCCCTGCCCAGTATGACCCCACACACACCATGCCCCTCATAGTTATGCACTCCTGTGTGTCTTGCATTTCCTCCATGTGAATGTTGCCCCTCTGGTGCCCCGGGGTCAATTTCTCCAAGGGATGCATTTCCATAGAGTATGTGGGTGCACCATCCTTGTTGAGTGGTCTGCGTGTACATATTGTTTACTATTGGGCTGAGAGCCAGCCCCTAGGAATGAGTTTTATTCCAGGCCCAGAATGTATCCCAGGGCCATACCATTGGGGGTCTCACCAGGCTCCATCCAACCAGTAATTCTGGTCATTACTGAGTTAGTGGATTTTGTTCCACATTTTTCCTCCCCCTCTATCCAGGATCTCCAGATTTGATCCTTTCCTGAGTGGTTGGCATTGGTAGCCAGGAACCATCTAGTTTTCTGGTCTCGGTTTACTTTCTTAATGACTTTATAGGTTTACTTTAGAAAATTTGTCTCAGTGGACTATACATTATTTTTTCTGGGTTTTTTCCTACTTTCTAATTTTTTAAAATATGTACTAAGCATCTTTGTGTCTGAAATTCAGGAAAAATTGAACTGGAAGATTTGGGGAAGTACAAGAAAGTATAAAGAAGTAGGAAAAAATACTCATAATTTCACTTCTCTTAATATTTCGGCATATTTCCTTGAGATGTTTTGTGCTGATTATATTATTTTTATTAAGACCATACTGTGTGTGTATATGTGTATATAGTTTTATATTTTGTTTCATAGGGTGTTTGTTAAGATCAAACAAATACTATAATTAAAGCTCTTAAAACACAGTGTCTGATTTTATATATAGATAGATAAGGGAGCTTTGGTAGCATATTGCCTAAGGCACTTGACTGCTAACCAGAAGGCTGGCAGTTCAAACCCACCAGCCTCTCATCTGAGGGAAGATGGGGCAATCTACTTTTGTAGTGATACTGCCTCGGAAACCCAAGGAGGGATCACTGTGAGTCAGGTCCAACTCGACGGCACATAACAACAACAATAACATATATAGATACATATGCAGATATGTGTGTGTATGTGTGTGTGTGTGTGTGTCTGTATGTATATTAAACAGTCAGTAAAGGTTGCTGTTATTACAGTTATTATATTGCCCTTGTTTTTTCAGCTCTCACACACTAAGCATTTTCCCATGTAATTAAAAAGCTTTTATAAGCATTATTTGTTAATGACAGCATATAGTATCCTATAAATAGATGTGTCTTGGTTTACTTTTTCTTTCCCTTGAATTTAAACATTTCATTTGCTTTCAAAATTATCCTTTAGAAATAATGTTTCTCTGAATATTTTTTAATATAAGTACATCTATCATTTTACTTTTGACTAATTCTTTGAAATAGATTACTAGAAAGGTTGTTACTGTGTCACAATGTTTGAATACATTTTAAAGTTTTTGGTATATATATTGCCAAATTGCTTTCAAAAATACTGTGTGTGTGTGTGTGTGTGTGTGTGTGTATTATTTGGGTGAAAGTTTACAGAGCATATTTGTTTTCCTTTCAATGATTCATACGTGTTTTGTGACATTCATTGCAATCTCCACGCCCTCTTCCCATTTCCTTACTATGTCTACTATTTCTATTCATCCTTCTTTCCTGTTCCTTACTGCCTTCTGAGCTTAATCCCTGAGCAGATGCTGCCCTTTTGATCTCGTATGGTTGATGTTGATTGTTCTATTAAGTACATTTCCCTAGTATTGTGGTTAACCTTATAAGCCTGTCTGGTGTTTGCCTGAAAGTGGAGCCACGAGAGTGAGTTCATCTCCCAGCTTGAAGAGTTGAGGGCCATACAGTCAAGTGTTCCATCAGTCTCTATTAGACCAGTAAACCTGCCTTTTTTTTTAAGATTTTTATTTTCGTTCTACATTTTTCTCCCACTGTGTCTTGGACCTTCTGTTGTTATCTTTCACAGTGGTCAGTAGTGGTAGCCAGGCACCGTGTGGTTCTGCTCATAGGGTCTAGAGGCTGGAGTTCACATGATCCATTAGCTCTTTGGACTGTGTTTCTCCTTGCATCTTTGATTTTCTTCACTTTTCTTTGCTCTGGACAGGGAGAAAGCAATAATTGCCCTGAGATGGCTGCTCACAAGCTCTTAAGACCTGCAATTGCTACTCACCAAAGTAGGATGTAAAACATTGTGGACTGTGTTATGCTGGTTGACTGCAGTGTCTCCTGAAACTATGATCCTCAGTCCCTATGCACAGTAATTCATTCCCTGAGAGTGTTTGATTATAACTAAAACATTTGCATAACTTTGCCCCCTGTATGCTCTACTATATTCGTGGACATATTTACAGCACATATAAATACATAGGTAGAGATATCCTGTGTGAAATCTGTATATATTCATGAGTGTAGTTCCATTCACCTTTCCACCCCTGTTCATCTTGAGTGTCTATCTGTGTATCCACTCACAGTTTACTGTTGTTACTATTATTGCATGATTGGCTATAAGATAATAGTATTCATCTTTATTGCCTTTAACTTTTTTGCACCTCCCAGTGTCGTCTTCTGCCTGAATCATTTTGTGTTGACCTTCCCTTATTGTATATTGCCTTTTCCTTCACCCAAGGTAATATGTGCCTACCCCCTGATTAATGATTTACCCTCCTTTCCCTTCCCACCCCTGGTAGCCTTCAAAGAATGAATCTTTATGAATATAAACATTTTCTTGACTTTTGACAGTAGTGGTCTCATACAGTACTTGTCCTTTTCTCATCAACTGATTTCACTCTGTCCTGGGGACCAGAACAGAGCAAGGAAGCAGAAGCAATGATCCAGGTAAGGCTGGGGACCCAGGCAACGGCCCTCCCAAGCAATGGGAAAGCCAGGGAAAGCAGATAAAAATCGTGGGTGGGAAGGACCAGGACAGAGCAAGGAAACAGAGGCAGGGATCCAGATAAGGCCAGGAACCCAGGCCATGACCTTCCCAAGCTGTGGGAAAGCAAAGGAAAAGCCGGGGATGGGGGGGACAGGACAGAGCAAGGAAGCAGAAGCAGGGATCCAGGTAAGGCTGGGGACCCAGGCCAAGCCCCTCCCAAGCAGCAGGAATGAGGCAGGGATCTATGTTAGGGAAGGGTGGGGAAGGTAAAGAGGTTTTGAACAGCTAAGGGAGACAAACTTGTCTGTCAGTTTGTCCTACTACGGTGGCATGCTGTTGTGAGGCTTGAGGCTGTGCTACTAGTGTCTCAAACCCAGGAAGGTTGCACATGGTGCACAGGTTTCAATAGCTTACAGATTGAGACAGACTAGGAAGAAGGAGGAGGCCATCCACTTCTCAAATAATTGGCCAAGAAAACCTTATGAATAGCAGAGAAACACTGTCTGATACATTACTGTACAACTTTATGAATATCCCGGAAACATTGTCCAATACAGTGCAGGAGGATAAGCCATTTAGGTTGGAAGGCTCTCAAAACAGGACCAGGAAAGTGCTGAATCATCAGAGTAGAACCAGACTTAATGATATGCATAAGGTAAAGCTTTCAAGACCTCCATTTGCTGACGTGGCATGACTCAAATTGAGGAGAAGCAGCTGCAAACATCCATTAATAATCAGAACATGAAATGTATGAAGCATGAATCTAGGAAAATTGGAAGTTGTCAAAAATGAAATGGAGCATGTAAAGATTGATATCCCAGGCATTAGTGAGCTGAAATGGACTGGTTTTGACCATTTTGAATCAGACTACCATGTGGTCTACTCTGCCGGGAATGACAGTTTGAAGAGGAATGGTGTGGCATTCATCATCACAAAGGATGTTTCAACTTCTGTCCTGAAGTCCATTGCTGTCAGTGATAGGATAATATCTATACACCTACAAGGAAGACCAGTTAATACAACTATTATTCAAATTTATGCACCAACTACCAAAGCTAAGATGAGGGAATTGAAGATTTTTATCAGCTTCTGCAGTCTGAAATTGACTGAACATGCAATCAGGATGTGTTAATTATTACTGGTGACTGGAATGCAAAAGTTGGAAACAAAGAAGAATCACTGGTAGTTGGAAAATTTGGCCTTGGTGACAGAAATGATGCTGGAGGTCACATGATAGAATTTTGCAAGACCAATGACTTATTCATTGCAAATACCTTTTTTCAACAACACAAATGGGAGCTATACACATGGACTTCACCAAGTGGAATACACAGGAATCAGACTGACTACACCTGTGGTAAGAGGCAATGGAAAAGCTCAATATCTTTAGTCAAACCAGGCCAGGACCTGATTGTGGAACAGACCATCAACTGCTCCTATGCAAGTTCAACTTGAAGTTAAAGACAGTTCAAACAAGTCCACAAGAGCCAAAATAGGATCTTGAATATATCCCTCCTGAAGTTAGAGACCATCTAAAGAATAATTTGATGCATTGAACACCAGTGGCCCAAAACCAGAAGAATTGTGGGATGACCTCAAGAACATCAACCATGAAGAAAGCAAGAGGTCACTAAAAAGACAAGAAAAGAAGAAAAGACCAAAATGAATGACAGAAGAGACTCTGAAATTTGCCCTTGAGCAGAGAGTAGCTACAGCAAATGGAAGAAATGACAAGACAAAAGAGCTGAACAGAAGATGTCAAAGAGCAGCTCAAGGAGACAAAGCCAATTACTATAATGAAATATGCAAAGACTTGGAGTTAGAAAACCAAAAAGGAAGAACACACTTGGCATTTCTCAAGCTGAAGGAACTGAGGAAAAAATTTAAGCTTTGAGTTGCAATATTGAAAGATTCTATGGGCAAAATATTGAATGATGCAGGAAACATCAAAAGAAGATGGAAGGAATACACAGAGTGACTATACCAAAAAGAACTGGTAGATCTTCGTTCATTTCAGGAGGTACCATATGATCAAGAACCAATGGTATTGAAGGAAGAAGTCAAAGCTGTGTTGAAGGAATTGACGAAGAACAAGGCTCCAGGAATTGACGGAATACTCATTGAGATGCCACTGGAGGCACTCACTCGGTTAAGCCAAGAGATTTGGAAAACAGCTACCTGGCCAACTGACTGGAAGAGATCCATATTTATATCCATTCCAAAGAAAGATGATCCCACAGAATGTGGAAATTATCAAACAATATCATTAATATCACACACAAGTAAGATCTTACTGAAGATAATTCAAATATGATTACAGCAGTATATTGGCAGAGAGCTTCCAGAGGTACAAGCTGGATTCAGAAGAGGACATGGAACAAGGGATATCATTCCTGATGTCAGATGGATCCTGGCTCAAAGCAAAGAATACCAGAAAGATATTTACTTGTGTTTTATTGACTATTCAAAGGCATTTGATTGTGTAGATCATAACAAATTGTGGATGATATTGAGAAGAATGGGAATTCCAGAACACTTGATTGTGTTCATGAGGAACCTGTACATTGACCAGGAGGCTGTTGTTTGAACAGAACAAGGTGACACTGCATGGTTCAAAAATCAAGAAGGGAGTGTGTCAGAATTGTATCCTTTCACCATACTCATTCAATCTGTATGCCGAGCAAATAATCCAAGAAGCTGGACTGTATGAAAAAGAACATGGCATCGAGATTGGAAGAAGACTCATTAACAACCTGTGATATGCTGACAACACAACTTTGCTTGCAGAAAGTGAGGATGACTTAAGGCACTTACTGATGAAGATTGAAGTCTGCAGTATGGATTACCTCTCAATGTAAAAAAAACAAAAGACCTCACAACTGGACCTATAAGCAGCATCATGATAAATGGAGAAAAGATTGAAGTTGTCAAAGACTTCGCATTGCTTGGTTCTACAATCGATGCCAATGGAAGCAGCAGTCAGGACATTAGACGATGTATAGCAAGCACTGGGCAAGTTGGCTGCAAGGGACCTCTTTCAAGTGCTGAGGAGCAAGGACTCCTTGAGGACTAAGGTATGCCTGACACAAGCCATGATATTTTCAATCACCTCGTTTGCATGTGAGAGCTGGACAATGAATAAGGAAGACCAAAGAAGAGTGATGCTTTTGAGTTGTGGTGCTGGCGAAGAATGCTGAAAGTACTGTGGACTGCTAAAAGAACTAACAAATCTGTGCTGGAGGAAGTGCAGCTGGAATGCTCCTTGGAAGCGAGAATGACCAGACTTTTCATCTCACCTTCTTTGGTCATGTTGTCAGAAGGGACCATTCCCTGGAGAAAGATTTCATGCTTGGTAAGGTGGAGGGTTGACGAAAGAGGGGAAGGCCCTCAACAAGATGGATTGACACAGTGGCTGAGACGATGGGCTCAAGTATAGCATGGATCATGGAGCTGGCACGGGACCGGGCAATGTTTCATTCTGCTGTGCATAGGGTCGCTATGAGTCAGACACAACTCGACGGCACCTAACAACAACAAGAATTTCGCTCAGCATAATGTCCTCTGCATTCATCCATGTTATGAGATATTTCACAGATTCATTGTTATTCTTTAACAATGCATGGTAATCCATTGTGTATACGCATCACAGTTTTTTTATACATTCACCCATTGTTTTCATCTTTTTACTATTGTCAGTAGTGCTGTGATGAGCATGGTTGTGCATGTATCTGTGTCATGGCTCTTGTTTCTCTAGGATATACACACAGTAGTGGGATTGCTGGATCATATGGTATTCCATTTCCAACTTTTTAAGGAAGTGCCATACTATTTTCCACAGTGCTTTTACCATTCTACAGTCACAACAGCAGTTTCTAAGTTCCATTCTTTCCATACCCTTGCCAAAGTTTGTTGTTTTCTGTTTTTTTGAACTTTACTATAGATGCTGGGGTGAGATAATATCTTATTGTTGTTTTCATTTGCATTTCTTTAGTGGCTAATGATTGCAAGCACTTCTTCATGTGTTTGTTAATTGCCTGAATGTCTTTGTTGGTGAAGTGTCTGTCTGTTTCCTCTGCTCATTATTAATTGGATTGTTTATTTTTGTTTTTTTGAGGTGTTGAAGTTTTCTGTAAATTCTAAGATTGGTCCCTTGTCCAATATGTTGTCAAAAATTTATTCCCAATCTGTAGGTTCTTCTTTTACTTTTTGGCGAAGTCATTTAACACACATAAGTATGTAATTTTTAGGAGGTCCCAATCATCTAATTCATCATTTGCTGTGCATTTCAGTAATGTTTGATGTTTATCCCATGTATTAGAGCTTCTGAGACTTGCTCTTGAATGTAGAATAGTAAAGTTAAAGGAAGAAAGTCTGAAATAAAAGAGCTGAACAGAAGATTTCAAAGGGGTTTCAAGAAGCTGAAGTAAAGTATTAGAATGAAATGTGCAGAGAACAGTGTTAGAAAAATAAAAGAACACACTCAGCATTTCTCAAGATGAAAAAACTGAAGAAATAATTCAAGCTTCAAGTTGCTATATTGAATAGATTCTATAGGCAAAATATTGAACAATGCAGGAAACATCAAAAGAAGATGGAAGGAATACACAGAATCGCTGTACCAAAAAGAATTGGTCAATATTCACCCATTTCAGGAGGTAGCATATGTTCAAGAACCAATGGTATTGAAAGAAGAAATTCAAGCTGCACTGAAGGAAATGGTGAAAAAACAAGGCTCCAGGAGTTGATGGAAGAATACTCATTGAGATGTTTCAACAAATGGATATAACACTGGAGGCACTCACATGTTTATGCCAAGAAATTTGGAAGACAGCTACTTGGCCAACTGACTGGAAGAGATCAATATTTCTATCCATTCCACAGAAAAATGATCCAAGAGAATGTTCAAGTGGTCAAACAGTATTTGTACTATCACACTCAAGTAAAATTTTGCTGAAGATAACTCAAAAATGGTTGTAGCACTATATTGACAGGGAAGTTGCAGAAATTCAAGCTGGATTCAGAAGAGAATGTGGAACAAGGGATGTCATTGCTGATGTCAGATGGATCTTGGCTGAAAGCAAAGAATACCAGAAAGGTGTTTACTTGTGTTTTGTTGACTGTGCAAAGGCATTCAACAATGTGGATCATAACAAATTATGGATAACATTGAGAAGAACGGGAATTCTAGAACACTTAATTGGGCTCATGAGGAACCTGTACATAGACCAAGAGGCTGTCATTCAGACATAACAAGGGAATACTGAATGGTTTAAAATCAGGAAGGGTATGTGTCGAGGTTGTATCCTTTCATCATGCTTATTCAGTCTGTATGCTGAGCAAATAATCTGCTAGGCTGCACTACATGAAGAACATGCCTTTGTTGGAGGAAGAATCATTTACAACCTATGATATGCAGATAATGCACCTTGCTTGTTGAAAGTGAATAAGGAGGGAGGCGGGGCAAGATGGCGGACTAGGCAGAAGGATTGCACAGACCCTCTTCAACAAAGAAAAGGGAAACCAATTAACACAGACACAGA
>NW_006921645.1:13060963-13074672 GCF_000298275.1 Orycteropus afer afer | reverse complement strand
GAAGATCAAAGAGTACAGCCTGGATTACACCTCAGCATAAAGAAAACAGACATCCTCACAACTGGACTAGTAAGCAGCAGCACAATAAATGGAGAAAAGATTGAAGTTGTTCAAGAGTTTCATTTTACTTGGATTCACAATCAACATCCACGAAAGCCAGCAGTCAGTAAATCAGACATCATATTGCATTGGGCAGATGATCTGCAAAAGACCTCTTTATAAAGTGTTAAAGAGGGAAAATGTCAGTTTGAAGAATAAGGTACACCTGACTCAAGCTGTAGTATTTTCAGTTGCCTCATGTGCATGTGAATGCTGAACAATGAATAAGGAAGACCAAAGAAGAATTGATGCCTTTGAATTGTGGTGTTGGAAAAGAATACTGAGAATACCCTGGACCTCCAGAAGAACAAACAAATCTATCCCAGCAGAAGTGTGGCTGGAATGCTCCTTAGAGGTGAAAATGGCCAGACTTTGTCTCACCTGTTTTTGTCATGTTGTCAGAAGAGACCAGTCCCTGGAGAAGGACATCATGCCGGGTAAAGTACAGTCAGTGGAAAATAGATTGACACAACGAGATAGATTGACACAAAGGCTGAAGGATGGGATCAGGCATAACAAGGATAGTGAGGATGTCACCAGACAGGGCAGTGTTTCATTCTCTTATCCATAGGGTCTGTGAGTTGGAGCCAACTCAGTGGCCCCTAACAACACAACAACATTAAGGCCCCTAAGTTTACTCCTTTTTTTTTTTTTTTTCTTTGATGATCTTTATAGTTTTAGATTTTATATTCAGGTCTTTCATCCATCTTGAGTTTGTGTGTGTGTGTGTGTGTGTGTGTATCTCTCACTATATATATATATATATATATATATATATATATATATATATATAGCAAGAGATATGGACACTGTTTCATTTTTCTGCAAATGGATATACAGTTTGCTAACACTGTTAAAGAGATTATCTCTTCCCCATTTAATGTGTTTCAGCCCTATGTCAAAGATCACCTGTTCATAGATTGATGAACTTACTTCTGGGTTCTCAATTCTATTTCATTGGTCTATGTGCCTGTTATTGTACCAATACCAAGGTGTTTTGACTACCATGTCTCTGTAGTAGGTTTTGAGATCAGGGAATGTGAGGCCTCCTACTTTATTCTTCTCTTTATTAGTGTTTTGCTTGTCTTGTCTGGGGTCTCTTTCCTTTCCATATAAGGATGATGATTAGTTTTTCCATGTCTTCAAAGAATGATGTTGGAATCTGGATCTAGATTGCATTATATCTGTAGATCGTATTGGGTAGTAGTGACATTTTCACAGTGTTAAATCTTCTTAGTCATGAGCATGGTATATTCTTCACTTTATGAATGTCTTGTTTGTTTTCTAGTAGTAGTGTTTTGTAGTTTTCTTTCTATAGGTCTTTTATGTCTGATTACGTTTATTCCTGTGTATTCATCTTTTGAGTGGCTATCATAAATGGTATTGCTTTCTTGATTTCCTTTTCACAGTTCTCTTTGTTAGTGTAGAGGAATCCAACTGATTTTTGCATGTTTATCTTCTACCCTGCCATTTTGCTGAATTTTTCTATTAGTTCCAGTAGTTTTCTTGTTGAGGTTCTAGGATTTTCTATGTATAGGATTGTTCTTGTTAGTTGCCATCGAGTTGGCTCGACTCATAGTGACCCTATGTAAAATGGAATGAAACTCTGCCCTATCATGTTCCATCCTCACAATTCTTGCTATACTTGAGCCCATCATTGCAGTCACTGTGTCAGTGCTTCTCACTAAGGGCCTTCCCCATTTTTGCTGACCCACTACTTTGCTATGCGTGATACCCTTCTCCAATGAATGGTCCCTCCTTAGAACATGACCAAAGTAGGTGACATGAAATCTGGCCATTCTCACATCCAGGGAGCATTCCAGTTGCAGCTCTTCTGAGACAGATTTGGTTGTTTTTTTTGGTAGTCCATAGTATTTTCATTGTTCTTCACCAACACCATAATTCAAAGGCACTCTTCTTCAGTTGTCCTTGTTCATTGTCCAGCTTTCACATGCATATGAGGCAGTTGAAAATACCATGGCTTGGATTAGGTGCACCTTAGTCTTCAAAGCAACATCTTTGCTCTTCAACACTTCAAAGAAGTCTTTTGTAGCAGATTTGCCCAATGCAATACACTGATTTCTTAACTGCTGCTTCCATGAATGTTGATTGTGGATCCAAGAAAATGAAATCTTTGCCAACTTCAATCTTTTCTCCATTTATCATGATGCTACTTATTGGACCATTTGTGAGGATTTTTGTTTTATGTTGAGGTGTAATCCATACTGAAGACTGTAGTCTTTAATCTTCATCAGTAAGTGCTTCAAATCATCTTCACTTTCAGCAAAGTTGTGTTATCTGCATATCACAGATTGAAGGAGTCTTCCTTCAATCTTGTTGCTGCATTCTTCACACAGTCCAGCTTCTTGGATTATTTACAGAGCTCTGGTAGCATAGTGCCTAAGGCACTTGACTGCTCACCAGAAGGCTGGTGGTTCAAACCCTCCAGCCACTCCTCGGAAGGAAGGTTGGGCAATCCTACTTCTGTAATGATACTGCCTTGGAAACCCAAGGAGGGGTCGCTATGAGTTGGGGCCAACTCGACAGCAAATAAATAACAACAACAACAGATTGAGTAAGTATGGTGAAAAGATACAACCCCGATGCGCACCCTTCCTGATTTTAAACCATTCGGTATCCCCTTGTTCTGTTCAAATGACAGCCTCTGATCTGTCATCTGATCTGTCACAGGTTCCTCATGAGCGTAAATGCTCTGGAATTCCCAGTCTTCATAATGTTATCTGTAATTTGTTATGATACACACAGTCTAATGCCTTTGCATAGTCAATAAAACACAAGTAAACACCTTTCTGGTATTCTTTGCTTTTAGGCAAGATCCATCTGACATCAGCAATGATATCCCTCTTCTGAATCCAGCTGGCATTTCGGGAAGTTACCTGTCAAAATACTGCTCCAACCATTTTGCAAATTATCTTCAGCAAAATTTTACTTGTGTGTGGTATTAATGATATTGTTTGATAATTTCCATATTCTGTTGGGTCACCTTTCTTTAGAAGGGGCACAGATATTAATCTCTTCTGGTCAGTTAGCCAGGCAGCTGTCTTCCAAATTACTTGGCATAGATGTCTAAGTGCCTCCAGTGCTACATCCATTTATTGAAACAACTCAACGGGTATTTCATCGATTCCCCGAGCCTTGTTTTTGACCAATTTCTTCAGTGCATATTTGACTTCTTCCTTCAGTACCATTGGTTCTTGATCATATGCCAACTACTGAAATAGTTTAACATCAACCAATTCTTTTTTTGTACAGTGACTCTATGTATTCCTTCTATCTTCTTTTGATGCTTCCTGCATCATTCAATATTTTGCCCATACACTCCTTCAATATTGCAACTTGAGGCTTGAATTTTTTCTTCAATTCTTTCAGTTTGAGAGAAATGCCAAGCGTGTTCTTGCCTTTTGGTTTTGTTTTACAACAAATCTTCTACTTTTTTTTTTTTTTTTTGCTTTATTTCTTTCTTTTTGTCTCTTTTACTTCTGGAATTCCAACCACATGTGTGTTGTTTTTCTTGATGGTATTCCACTTAATTCTGAGTCTTCATTTTTTTTTTCATTCTTCTTTCTGATTGCTCCTCTAGCAGATTAGTATTAATAGATTTGTCTTCAGTCTCACTAATTGTCCTTTCTACTCCTTTGTACTTCCAATGTGTTATCTACTTCTGAAATTTTACTGTTTATCTTCTGGATTTCTTACATGCTGTTTCTGTGTAGTTTCTAATTTTCCATTTATTTTGTCAACTTGTTCTTATTTTTTCTTGCTTGTTTGTTTTGTTTGTTGATTCTTCTAAAGTTTTGTCTGTGATTTCCTTGATTTACTCTGTAGTTTCCTCAAACTTTCTCTCAATCCATTGGAGGTACCTGATATAATTCTTTTGAATTTCTTATCAGGTAGTTCCAACAGCATTTCTTCCTCCATTACGTTTTCTGATCCTGTATCTTGGTCACTTGTTTGAGCCATCTTGTCCTCTTTTTTTGTGTTATTTCAAGTTGTCTGTTGTCTCTAAGACATTGTAGGGTTACTATATTAATTTGTTGATTATATGTTGGCTTGCTTTACCCTGATTTTTTGTTTTGGTTTAATATATCTGGAAACAGGGCAAGTGTGTTACTCTTGTTGATACTTTAGGAACCCTGGGGTTTTCACCACCTGTCTTTGGGTGGATTTGGTAGCAGGTAGAAGTGTAGACAGGAATCTCTGATCACTGATCATGCAGAGAAGCTGAGGGTTGGCTGGGCGCATGTTGGCTGCCATCTTTCATTGTTCCAGTGGTGCTGGAGTGGATTGTAGCACTGGCTGGGTATGGCTTGTTTGCTGGCTCCCAACTGCTGCAGAAATATAGAAAGAAAGGGGCAAACAAACACAGGTGGGAAAGGGGGTAGGGGAAAGAAAAAAACAAGGATGGAGAAAAGAGGAGACCTAAGAAGAAAGAGAAAAAGAAGAACAAACAAACAAAACAAATGTGGCAAAGTACCAGTGCAAGTGCTACATGCCACACACAGCTGCGGCAGAAAATGGCACTCTGCAGGAGCATGCTCCACTGATTACAAAGCACTAGGGAAGGTGCTGCTGCACATAAAGGTGCTGGGAAGTGAGGCACTCATTCAGCCAGATAAAAAAGGAAAACAAAGTTGAGGGGAAGAGAAAGAGAAAAAAAGAGAGAGGGAAGAACTGAAAAGAAAGAAAAAAGGAGAACAAAATACTGGCACAAGTGTTAGCCACCAAACACAGCTGCAGTAGGAATGGCTTTCTGCAGGAGTGCATACCTGCAACCAAGGAAGGGTGAGGGTGGGTGCTCCTAACCACGTGGTTAGCTAGGGGAGGGACTCCCACGCTTTGAGATCAAAAAAGTGGGGAGAGAAAAAGAGATGAAGAGAAACGAGAAAGAAAAGGAAGAAGAGAAAACAAGGAGGATAAGAGAAGAACTAAGAAGGAAAAAGAAGGAGAAAAAGCAGCACAGTACTGGCAGGAGTGCCAGGTTTATAACACAGCTGCACATGAACAGAGCACTCACTCTGTGGTAGCACCTGCCTCCAACCAGGGAGGGGTAAGGTCTGATGCTGCTAACTGCCTGGGCGGTGGGAGGTGGGGCTTCCATGCTAAACCATAAAAACAAATACTGCCATTGAGTCAATTCTGACTCATAGTGACCCCCCATTGGGTTTCCACGGCTGTAAATCTTCAGAGAAGCAGCCTGTTCTTTCTTTCTTCCGTGGAGTGGCTGGTGGGTTCTAACTACAAACCTTTTGGTTTGCAGCTAAATGCCTTAACCACTGTACCACCAGAGCTCCTTAAGCAGAGAGATAAAGAAGAAAAAAAAGGTGGCACAGCACTGGCATTGGTAGGAATTTGACCAACCACCAGGTGAATGGGGGTTAGGGAGACCATGCTTTTGGCTGGTCGTGCAAGTTAAGCAGGGAGGTCACACCTCTCTGGTTGCCCAACCACCAGTGTGAGTGTGGGTGCAGTCCTGGCCAAGTGGAAACAGTTATCTGGTTCCTGCTGTGATCAAAACACTGTTTGCAATAATTCAAAATGGCTCTGTTGTGCCAGTTGGGAGTTTACCACTTCTTATTCACTATTTTCACTCTGTTTCTTTCACAGAAGTAGTATTTGATCTACTTCTTTATCCTTTCTTTTGAAGGTCTGGATTCCAGGATTGTCATCTGTAGTCACTTCATTTGTTTTCATAGTAGAGGGTCTTGATAGTGCATCTGCCTAGTCTGCCATTTATACTTCCACTCTGCACTAGTGATAAATTTAAGACCTATGTCAAAACCCTCTGCAGCTTTAGGGATTACCTTCCCCCATTTTAAAAAAATCATTATTATTTTTATAAGGGATAATGGTCTCTCCTTTTTATACCAATTTCTTTACTTAACCATAATGTAAAATATTTTTTGTTTCAGCTATTTGTATTTCCTCTTTTTTTAAAAAGATATATTTCCCTTTGCCCACTTATTTAATTGAAATTTTAATATTTTCTTATAAATACATGTGAATCCTTTATATATTAAGGCTATTCCTGCTTTATCACATTGGATTACATATTTTCTTTGTTTTTTCTTTCTGATTTTTTTTTAACAACGGAAGAAATTGGTCTTTTTCCTTCCCAATTTTTGCATGCTTTTGAACTTCAAAAATCCCCTCTATCTATAAAACCCCAAAACCCACTGCCATCGCATAAACAGACTATCAAGTATAACCCAAAATGCACAAAAATCAGAAGAGAAACTAGATGAATGGGACCTTCTAAAAATTAAATTTTTATGTGCTTCCAAAGACTTCTCCAAAAGAGTCAAAAGAGAACCTACAGATTGGGAAAAAATACTCAACAATGCCATATCTGACAAGGGACCTATCTCTAGAATTTATATAAAACTCTAACACCTCAATAACAAAAATACAAATAATCCAATTAAAAAAATGGGCAGGTGACATGAATAGACACTTCACCAAGGAGGATATTCAGGTGGCCAACAAACATACAAAGAAATACTCATGATCATTAGCCATTAGAGAGATGCAAATCAAAACAACAATGAAATAGCGTATTGCCACAGCACTTGTAGCAAAGTTCAACAAGACAGAAAATAACAAATGCTGGTGAGGATGTGAAGAGATTGGGACTCTCTGATGGGACACTGCTGGTGGGACTGTAAAATGGTACAACCACTGTGGAAGGCAGTGTGGCGATTCCTCAAAAAGTTGGAATTAGAAATACCATTTGACCCAGCCATTCCATTATTAGATATATACCCTAAAAAAGTGAGAGCCGGGATAAGAACAGATATATGCACATCTATGTTCATTGCAGCAGTACTTACAATAGCCAAAAGATGGAAACAACCTAGGTGTCCATCAAAGAATGGATAACCTAACTATGGTACATACACACACAATGGCATATTATGCAACCTTAAGGAATAATGTAGAATCTACGAAACACCACATAACATGGATGAAATTACAGGACATTATGCTGAGTGAAAGAAGTCAGTCACAGAAGGACAAATATTGTATTAGTCCATTATTGTAAAACCTCAAGGAAAGGTTTATATATGGAAGGAAATTTTCTTTGTTACCAGGGGTGGGAGGGGAGGGGAAGGAACACTGTTAGGTAGAGACAAGTATTGATTTGAGTGAAGAGAAGGCAGTGTACCAAATGTGAGTGATCAATATGGTGGCATTGAGGAAAAAGAAGACATAGAAAGGTGCATGGGAGGTACAGACAACGAAGATGAACCCTTTAGCACATACTGTACTGCATTGTTTAGTGAAGGCAAACATGGATAGATGGGTGGAAAGCTGGACAATTACATACATCTATGCAGGGGGGAGTGTGCCCAAGACCGTGTATAGGGTTGGCAGATAATGTTTGTACAAGTGTATTAGTATGTTCTTTAAGAATTCCCAGGTATATAGTAGAGCTGACAAGGGATAAGGTTGTAATCACTTCTTGGGCACAGACAGCTACCCAGAGGGAGCAAGTGGTTGGACATGTGGGCTTGGGACCATGGTCACAGGGGACATCGAGCTGAATTGGCAATAACATCCTACACAAAACATTGTTCCACCTCCTACTTTGGCAAGTAGCAACTGGGATCTTAAAAGCTTGCAAGCAACCATCTAGATGCAACAATGGGTTCTCTCCTCGTCCAGATCAAAGAAGAATGAAAAAACCAAAGATTCATGGAAACAGTTAGTCCAAGTAACTGGTACACCATGCGATCGTCAGCCTACATGACTATGAGACCAGAAGAACTAGATGGTGCTGTCAGCCACTCAGAAGGGGATCTATGTAGGAGAACCTGGATAGAGTGGGAGAACAATGTGGAACAAAACTCAAAATCATTAAAAAAAAAAAAAAAAAACAAGAGGAAGAAGAAGGGACTAGGTTTGCTGGTCTGATAGTACCTGATGGAACCACTGAGACTATAGCCACTAGCTGCCCTTCAGGTTTGGAATTGAACCCATCCTGTGGCTTCCCGCCAAACAGAAGATAGACACAGGAGCTGAACCTTTACATTAGGTAGATGCACTCCTTGGAGAGAACAATCATGGAAGAATAGAAGAGCTATGTATGCACAAGGAGACAGCTCAGGGGGCAGGAGTGCATGGAGGGAAGGACACAGGGAAGAGGCAACCATGGGGAAGAAGTGGGCGGGAAGCTGTTGCATTGTGGTAAATTGTAGTCACTGTCATGAGACAAAGTTTATGTGAACTGCTATATGGAAAGTGAATTTGCTCTGTAAACATTCACCCAAACCACACTTAAAAAAAAAACAAAAACACTGCCATCAAGTTGATTCTGACTCAGTTACCCTTATTGGGTTTCCAAGCCTGTAAATCTTTAGAGAAGTAGATTGCCTCGTCTTTTTCCCACAGAGCATCTGGTGAGTTTGAACCACTGACCTTCTGGTTAGCAGCCAAATGCCTTGCCCCCTGTGCCAACCACAGCTCCTCTGTCTGTAAACCAAATCAAACTCACAGCCATCGAGTTGGATCCGACTCACAGCAATACCTCCTTGGGTTTCTGAGGCAGTATCTCTATGGAAGTAGATTGTCCCATCTTCTTTCCTATCTCTATCTATAGATCCATATATTTTCTCCTAATAAATATAATTTAAAATTTTACATTTAGTTCTTTAAAGCCCTGGATATATACTTTTCTGTATGGTCTGATGGTACAATGGTTAAGGCATTCAGCTGCAAATCAAAAGGTCAGCGGTTCAAATCCACCATCCTGTCCATGGGAGAAAGACATGACAATCAGCTTCCATAAAGATTTACAGCCTTAGAAACACTTTAGAGACTTTAAAGGAGCTCTGGTAGCATAGTGCTTAAGGCACTTGACTGCTAACCAGAATGCTGGCTGTTCATACCCACCAGCCACTCCTCGGAAGGAAGATGAAGCAATCTACTTCCCTAGTGATACTGCCTTGGAAACCCAAGGAAGGGTAGCTGTGTTTGTTTGTTTTTGCCCGACTCATAGTTACCCCTCCTTGGGTTTCTGAGGCAGTATCGTTACGGAAGTAGGATTGCCCAACCTTCCTTCTGAGGAGTGGCTGGTGGGTTTGAACCACCAGCCTTCTGGTGAGCAGTCAAGTGCCTTAGGCACTATGCTACCAGAGCTCCTAGGGTAGCTATGAGTGGGGTCCTATGAGTGGGGTCCAACTCGATGGCAAATAACAACAAGGACTTTAAGGTCTTTCCTGGCTACTCTTGCCTCTCACCCCTCCAGGCAGGATTAACTGCTCCTTATCTGACTTCTCCACATGATGTTTATGCTTGTATAGCTGTACTCATTATTTTGCATTGTGATTGCAGTATTTGTTTACTTACCTTTCTCTCTAAGTGTGGTTAGGTCATTGAGATAAGGAATAGTGTCTTTATCTTTGTATGAGTTGGCACCCAGTAAGAGTGTCTTTTTCTCTTTGATTAAAAACTAACAACACATCCTCTCCAAGTCTTTTTGCTCTGACGAGCAAATTACCTTCTACCTATATCATCCATCTGCTGCTATCTCATCAGACAAATGTCATGTCTTACTAACAGAGAAAGAACCTCCCAAATGCCTGTACCAGATGATAGTTGGCAGTCCTTTTGGTGTCATGGAAATCCTTAGTGTCTAAAAGTACCTTGCTGAACTGTTCACCAAAGGAAGATACAGAATATCTGGTAACATGTTTAAGGTATTCATCTGGCATTAAATATTGAAGATCAACAAAACTGACCTGATGAATTGTGTTGATTTACTGCCTTGGAAGTTTCTATAACTGGTCCCATTAATACCTACTTTACACCTGAAAGTATTCTGTTTGACAATGTCTTAGAAGAAACATGATGATGATTTTTTAGGCCAGAAATCATTTTTACTGTATTACATTTCTAAGACTACATTACATCTGAATTGTTGGCTTTCACAGTGAATTGTGTCTCTCATGCTAGATCCTATAGTACATATCTTCATTATGTTTTCAAATGCCTCTTCCATCTAAGATTGCAGTTAACCTTTTTCCCTAGCAAAACATGTTAGAAGTTCAGAAAGAGTACAAAACCTGGGGCAGTTATAATGATAAATTATAATATAATCATTAATATGTGGCTTTCAGTATTAGGGAAGAGGCCTTGATGTGTGCTATAAAATAATAGCTGAGCATGATACCTGTCAAGAGACAGAGATAATTATAAAGACTTGTGACATCAGATCAAACAAAATGCTACAGATCATGAAATTTTATCACATGGATCCATGTCGGAGGATTTTTTTTTTTTTTTTTTAATTTTCTGTGTCATTTTGCTTCTGAGAATGTCAAAAAGGAACTTGAATGCAATAGTATCTATTTTCAATATTGAAATTTACTAGGTGACTGCATTCATTTCTAAAAGCAGTATAAAAATGTCCCTATCTTAATTTGGAAATTGGTTGCTAATGGTAATAAATTAAAGAAACAAATCTTATTCTATTTCCAGGACAGTCCAGAAAGTTTCTGGTGCCTTCAAGTATGAAATGCTATGCTCTTAGGTTTGGTTCTTTGATGGGAGTTGTCTTCCCATTCTAATTGGTGAATTAATAGGGTCAGAGGCCAAAATGTAAATTTAGGATTCTAAGTGCGCTAATACCTTTGTTTACTTCCATCTTTAGTCAACCTAAAACAATTGATTAATTGATTATAACTCAGCACAGTCCCTGGGTTTGAAAGACTTGCAAGGTTGGAAGCAAAATTGGATATCTGTCTGTAAGACAAGCAGTGAGATAAATAACTTGGAGTTGAGTTCTAGCCTAGAAAGGCATATATCAGTTCTGAGTGTCTTTCTTAGGGACTTGCCACTCTAAGTTGTTGTTGTTATTATGTGCTGTTGAGTCAGACCCGACTCATAGCAACCCCTCCGATTTCCAAGGCAGTATCACTACGGAAGTAGATTGCCCCATCTTCCTTCCGAGGAGTGGCTGGTGGGTTTGAACCACCAGCCTTCTGGTTAGGGAAGAGTGTAAACAATAACCAGAGTGCTATGGCTTAAAAATCAAAAGACCAAGACCAAACTCTGTTCCCTGCAAATTACTCTCTATTTTTGATCCTCTCTATTAAATTGGAAATCATTATAAAAATTTCCCTGCCCAGAAATGAAATTACTTTAAAAAAAAAAAAGTGTAACTATAGCTGTCTGTGTACATGTGTGTGTGTGTGTGTTTACAGAGAGAGAGAGATGATAGAGACATAGCCCTCTCTAACCTTTCCTCTAGTTCGCTTGGCTCTCTGGGAAAAACTTCCACTTGAGCCTTTATTTGAATATACCATGAAATATGCAAAGCAGTGAAAGCTCTGGTCCCTTAATATTCACCAAGAATTGCTAAATATAACTTGTACAAAAATATTTTACATAATTAACTCAGCCCTTAAAAGTGCGAGAAACCAGGAGGCAGTTTCTGAGCACCCAAATATGAGAGGAATTTTCTCCTCATTGTTTTACTTTTTAATGGACAAATTCCTCTGAAAAGTACCTCTTTAATTTAGGAAGGAAGGGAGAGACTTCTCAGAGGGAATACTTAGCAAAGTCAAAAAAAAAAAAAAACTCACTGCCATCCCAGTCAGTTCTAACTCATACTGACCCCCTTTGGGTTTCCAAGGCAATAAATCTTTATGGAAGAAGATTGCCCACTCTTCCTTCTGTGGAGTAGCTGATGGGTTTGAACCACCAGCCTTCTGGTTAGCAGGCAAATGCCTTAGGCGCTACACCAACAGAGCTCCTAGCAAAGTCATGTGGTTCCAAATGTAAGGTAGATACCCTTTGTAGCTGAACATCACGGGGGCGGGAAGAGGAATTGAAGAATGGCAGAGAGGCAGAATGGCAGATTCTTTTTGATAAATTTGGATTGATTCATTCTGGGCTCTCCAAAAGGGAGAAGTAGACATTAAGCCCAGAAAACCGGCAGTTAAAGATACAAAAAAACGCTTGCCTTCGAATTTAAATTTGGATTCGATTATAAAAGATATCATTCCAGTTAGGATATGGGTATAAAATGTGAGTTTGTTGTTATGATTCTGGTAAAAGTTTAGTAATGATTAAGACAAGTTTACTCTAGAGTCTTATCTTTGAATTTAGTAGTTAACCAATTAATTATTTCAGTAGAAACTATGCAAACTAAATCTGAAGGAAGGCAATGAGCTCTCCCAAAATCTCAGGGAAAGCACACGTTGGTGCCATGACCTTCGTCGTATACCAGAGACAACAAGCACCTCCTCATCAACGCAGAGGAATTAAGTGGCAGAACTCAGATTCTTGTGCGCTCAGACTACAAAGCAAAAGCTACCAAGTTACAGCCTATAGCAACGTGTCTATAATCTGCTGCTTTTCCTGGTAGAGCATGGGCTCTGGGGTCCTATGGCTTTTTGAGAAAGCACCCCTCTCAGTGTATTTACTTGTGTTTAAAATATTGATTCTACTCCCATTCCCCATGGGTCCCTCTGTGCTTCTCAGGAATGACAGTTGGCTCTTTTGCCCTTGTCACTCTTCCATTTGTTTCCCCTAGTCATGTTAGCAGTTATTAAACTACCCCATAGGGTGTCCAAGGCTATAATCTTTAAGGTAGCAGACTGCTGGTGTGTTCAAACCTCCAACAGTTTGGTTAGCAGCCAAATGCTTTAACCACTATACCAGCAGAGCTCCTTGGTAATTATTAATGTAACATAAATGTCTTTTCTTCCAGTCCTCCTCGCCCTCTGACTAATATGAACGACACCATGGTTAGCCACATGTCCTCTGGAGTGCCCACGCCCACCAAGAGGTATGTATGTATATCTGTGCCTCACTGCTACTGCTTTGCAAACATTTCCCTCAGAACTGAGGCCCTGGGAGCAAAACATTCCCGAGGGCAGAAGGAGCTGGATTGCTTTCTCTTCTTTTCACTATCTTATCATTGTCTACTTTTTATTTTCCTTTTTTCTACCAACTCATAAATGTAGCATTTGAGGAGTATGCTTTTGAGTGGTGCCTTAGGTGGAAACTGTGTTTGTGACAAGCAGTGAACACAGTGCCAAAGCATATTAGGCATGTTTGACACTTTAAAAAAATAAATTTATTTTGGCAATCATGAGTTTCAACAATTTTGCATCTGAGTCTTTGAATGTCAGAGATCATTTCTGCTTTAAGATTAGACTATATGGATTGAATGACTCCCTTAAAAAATATTCTCCTGAATCATTCTGGATATGATTATGGCCATTTACGTTGACAAACCTGAGTCCTCTTATTTAAGCAAAGAATTTCCTTTAGGGTCTTTCAAGGAATTAGAATTGTGTATTCTTTTCTCCTTTTCAGTTAATTTACTCTTCAAAATTCTCTTAGGCAGGACATAAAAGAACTATATAAAATGGCTTACTTTCTATTTGATTAAGCTGTTCCAGGACCAGAGCAATGCAGAGACTCCCTCCAGGGCACACCACTCTTTCTAAAAGTCATCATTCAAAAAAAAAAAAATTCCAACCCACCCCCAAGTCCTTCTTAAAGAAAACCACTTTGTATCATATATACTGATTGCCTTGGATTAAATTAGCTATGGGAATGTTGCCTACTTAATAGCACTT
>NW_006921645.1:13052012-13060838 GCF_000298275.1 Orycteropus afer afer | reverse complement strand
CTTCCGTAGTGATACTGCCTCGGAAACCCAAGGAGGGGTCGCTATGAGTCGGGTTTGACTCGACGGCACATAACAACAACAACAACAACAGATATAGATACATGTTAATATATAATATGTAATACTTAAGGTCAACAATAATTTTTGTTCTTAGTGACTAAAACTCCTAGAGCAAACTTATTGATAATGAGAAAAACCACCTGGGTCATTTGTTAAAAACACAAAAATCCAGGACTATATCAGACCCAATGAATCAGAACTGCCAAGAAGAGGATCCTGATAAGCTGTATTTTTAACAAATATTCCAGATGATTCTTATTACCAAGCAGGTTTGGGAAATAACCTCAGAAGGAAACTAAAGAGTAAAGTATAGGGCTACCCTGGAATAGAGTATTTAAGGACTTGAACAATCAGAGTGACCTGATAATACAACATTATCCACATGAAGGCTCAACACCCTGACCAGGTAAGAGTATTGCCCTCAGCCTTGTTGGGACACTTCTGCCTGGGAAACAACCAGGTTGCTTCTTTTGGCAGCCTTATGTGGTAGTTAGTGTAGGAGCTCTGGTGGCATAGTGCCTAAGGCATTTGTCTGCTAACCAGAAGGCTGGCGGTTCAAACCCACAAGCCACTCCTCAGAAGGAAGGTTGGGCAATCTACATCCGTAGTGATACCGCATCAGAAACCTAAGGAGGGGTTGCTATGAGTTGGATCCAACTCAACGGCAGTGAGTTTGGTTTGGTTTAATTTTGTGGTAGTGTAGAGTGAGAATATAGATTTTTGAGCCAGGCTATCTGATTTTGAATCCTGGCCCTGCCCTTGAGCAAGCTTTTTATCTCCAATTTTTTATTTATAAACTAGGGACAATGAACAGAACAACCAGAATGGAAATAATGTGAATGTTTACATACTGACAAAAACATAATCAATGTCACTGAACAATGTGTGTAGAAATTGTTGAATGAGAACCTAAATTACTGTGTAAACTTTAACTAAAAATATAATAAAATTATATATATATATATATATATATATATATATATATTTTGTCCACAAGGACAAAACAGTTTCTACCTTACAGAGTTTATGTAAGGATTTAGTATATTATTTAGGAAGTAACTAACTTAGGAATGAGAGAGCAGGTGAGGAAGAGACAGAATAATATCCTTTCAAAAAGGAACAGAATTCTTCTGCAAGGATACAAAGCAATCAAACCTTTCCATCTACCTATATGTTTCAAAGACCCTTGCTATCCTTGGTCCTTAGTTTTTTTTTTTTTTTTTGTATTTAAACACATGTAGCATTGAGACCCAGACCCAAAAAATATCAACTCGAGATTTTTTCCATTTCAAATTCAGGAACACAAGGTTAATGATTGGAAGAAGTTAACTCACATCATGTGTGTTAATTTTAGAAACCCCCATCTACTAAATAGGATTTCATTTCACCTGTATTCTTCTTTTCATTTATTAGTTTCATCATTCACTGCTGAGCACCCAAGGGCCCTAAATGTATGGTGACAAAGAGCACATGTCAGATGCACTGCATTCAGTGACCAAGCTGAGTGTAGCTGCTAGAGCCTTTTAGAGGGTGTGGTCTTTTGGGCAGTGTTTATTGCTTGAGAAGATGGGAAGAAGTGACTCCAGAGCAAGAATAACCACAGCCGCCACTGTGAAAAGACTGACTTGTAGATTTGATGTTGCTGTGTTAAGCCCCAAGCTTAATCTAAGTGGCCAACTGTAGTTGCCAGTCACAAAGTGTTACCTGGCATTTTTAAAAGTTTCATCACATGTGTATAGTGTAGCCTGAGTTGAGATTTTGTTTTGCAGTTCAACATTTCAACTAATACCTCTTTCTGAGAGCAATCCTAGAAGTGGTTTTCGCAGACTCCTTAGGAGCCAGCCAACAGACTAAAGGCAGCCAAAACCCTTAGTAGATCAGAAAAGAAGGTTGAACTGTAGAATAGTTGCTTCAGTAGAGGCAATATAGGAATTATAACAATATAATCCTTAGAATTTTAGGATATTTCATTTATATTTGATATGAGATTATGACAGTACCATGTGGATATTAATTGCACAACTCATAGACTTCTTTTTAGGTTCTTCATGGCCCCAGTTACCAAGTAGTATAAATTTCAAGACAGTATTATTCTGTTTACTTCCTCAAGGACTCACCAGTTTTTCTTTCCTCCTCTGAACATCTTCAGACCTATATCTCCAGAGTCTGATGAAAGCCAGGGGCCAGCACGTCATCATAGTCGCAGAAACCTCACTCTCCTGAGGCAGGATGAATCCTCAAGGGGGATAAGACCTGTCTGCAAAAATAAGAGGTCTATTTTAGAACACAGCATAAGGTATAAGTCAGTGAATCAGACGAGAGTAAACACAGTAATAAAAATGCAAGAAAAAATTAAGAGATCCAGTTTCTACCTTTTCAGTAGATGCTTTGTATAAAAATGATAACCACAATGGTCAAAATAATAGTATATTTGTAAAAATAAAAAATAATCTCAAATGTAAGGGAACCCTACTTTTTATAGAAGAAAACACATGAATGACAAAGATGGTAGCCACTGTGTGATAATATAAATTATGTCCTGAGAAGATACTACTGTAGGGATTTGCCCTCTATGATGTATTCCTATATTGGTGTTTCTATACTTGAAAAGAAATTTTGTCCTTGCCCTAGGAATGCTTTCTTGGAACTTGCTTTCTTTGAAAAGAGTTAGAACAGTACATTTTGAAACAAATGACAAAAATAACTTGACAAAACATTAAAACAGAGGCGTAAAACCCCTTTCTCCCATATAATTTCCTCTTAGGCTTGCTTCTGTCTTCTTCCTCAAGATCCAGAATATGAACTGTGTTTTTATGCTCTGTACTTTGTACTATTTTAAGTTATACCATATATTCAGACCCTTATGGAAAACAAGACTAATATTTTGGATTTTTAAAATGTTTCATAATTATTTATCAATCCTTGCACTTTTACAATTCTGTGAGAATTTGATATAAACATAACAGTAACAAAAACCTTAAATATGAAACTCTTTTTGCTTTGTACATTCACTTGATACATTAGCTACAACTCTTTTAATATTAGGTTATTAAAACTAAGTTAAAAAGGCACAAACCCACAAGGACAAAGTCAGATGTATACAGGGATGGGCAGAGGTACACGTGGATCACAAAAGCAACTCGACAAATGGAATGTGGAACTAGTATAACAAACCGTATTAAAGTATGTCATCTTGGAACCTGGGGGAAGCACTTGAGTGCCATGAGGATGGCTCCATCTCCGTCTTTTGGCTCATTCTCTCAGGGTGCCATCTTCATTCCCTGCTCCTGTGGGACAGCTACTTCTAAATGCTGCCAAAGGCTTCAGAGACACACCTCACAGCTTTGCCATTCCAGAGGTTGCACCTTTCCTCCCTAGGTTTCAAGTGGAACAAACCAAGTAAGGAGTCTGATTGTCCTGGACTGTGTCATGGACCTTTTCTGTGTGTATATGATTGGCCGTGCCCCATAGATCAAGACTTTTTGTGATTCGTTAACCTAAGAAACATGATAATTTTTAGACACAGATGAGGGTAGAAATCTGAAAATAGGATAATAGCAATTAGGAAAATCTCCCGTTAAGAGAAAGTGGAGAAGGGAAGTATCAGATGACATGATATGTCTATGTCTGTGTTCTCTTCTGGGAGCTCTGGTAGCATAGTGGCTAAAGCACTTGACTGCTAACCAGAAGGCTGGTGGTTCAAACCCACCAGCCACTCCTCGGAAGGAAGATGGGGCAATCTACTTCCGTAGTGATACTGTCTCAGAAACCCAAGGAGGGGTCGCTATGAGTCGGGTCCGACTCGATGGCACATAACAACAACAACATGTTCTCTTCTGAAACACCACAAAAATGGCAGGGAATTTTTTAAATTTTATTTTATGGAGAAAACCCACCAAGACAATGTTAGAGAAGACTAGATTTTGGAAGCAGCAAAGCCGGTAGATTAGTGGTAACTGACTTCACAGACCAGAAAAAGCTAAACCTAAGCTGGCAGTGAGAATAGCTCAGAAAAAAGGCAACTCCAGGAAGCCTCAGGAATTAGAAGGTTCTGAAGATAAGGATACTAGAGAGGCTGTTGGGGGAGCTCTGGTAGCGTAGTGCTTAAGGCACTTGACTGCTAACCTGAAGGCTGGCGGTTCAAATCCACCAGCCACTCCTGGGAAGGAAGATGGGGCAATCTACTTCTGTAGTGATACTGCCTCGGAAACCCAAGGAGGGGTCCCTATGAGTCGGGTATGATTCGAGGGCATATAACAACAACAGACAGGCTGTTATCAGAACAATTGGCTGATAGTCTGTAGGGGAAGCACTTACAGTCCCATATCTACATAACTGAGCAACTGCCCCTATTCCAGTCTAGCAGAAGATAAAAAGTTTATGTTTCAAGTTTCCGGAACGACACAAGTGATAAAACAATACAAGCCATAAAGTCCAAATTGCCTTTGGTGGTCTGAGAATTGTCAGATTTTTGTTCTTTATTGGCTTTCAGACTACCCATTTCTATTCCTTGCAATATCATTCTAAAGACCTCAAGAAATCACTATGTTGTCATTTTGATGTTTTCCACTCAAGGGGCCTGCAGCTCCAACCATAAGGGGCACAAGATCCAAGTCCCAAAATCCTGGAGGCTGCAGTTTAAGTCATTGCTTTCCTCTATAACCATATAGCAAAGATTGATTTGTTCCTAACTTAGGATAGAATTTTGCTGCCAATCCTTGCTTCAACTTGACTCAGCTAGTTTCACTCAGTATTACACTCCACTTCTAGTATCCCTTTCTATTTTAGACAGAATTCTTGGCTGTGACAGAAACTAAGCTTGAATTAACTTTGGTGGGGGGAAAGTTGGGTTTTTTAAAAATTTTTTTCTTGTATTCGTAACCAAATTCAGAAGAACTGAACTGTGTGTGGCTAAACCTCAGGGATGACTACAGCAAGGGCACTCATACAGGTCTCTTGTTCTCGTTTCTGTTTCTCTCTCTATCTCCTACTTCTCTCTACAGTTTAGCTTTATTCTTCCCTAATATATCTAGCTTTCTCACACAGCGGGGGATGTAGCCATGACCACTGCACTCAACTTCATAATCTCACTACCCTAGAGAGATTGCCCTTTTTAGTTCCAATTTGAAAACTGCCAATGAAAGTTTTATTTGCTCCAGCTTGGATCATGTTACCCACCCATGGTTTTCTGTTTAGTGGCTTCTCCTAAAATAATGTAGCTGAATGTTTGGTGGCCAGTTCTCTAAAAGAAAGACCTGCTATTCCCCAGAGAGGTTTGAGGTGTTGGCAAGACTTTGCTGTAAGCTTCTATTTCAAGTGGTTCTTTAAAAAAATTACATACATGTGTGTAGGTATATTACATCATACTTTCATTTGCATAGATGCGTTTCAGGACAAACTGTTTTATCTTTGCCACCACATTTTCATTTCTCTCAAGGGTTATATTTTTGTTCAGTTTATAAAGATGGATTGTGTTGGGACATAACATATTTTGGTGGTAAATATTAGAGCCACCAATTCTGAGAGCATTCACTGATTTCTAGAAATCTTAAGGACAAGATTTTATCAGTTTGAACTTTTTTGCTTTAGTATATATGACACAAGAAGAAAAGACAGTTTTTAAAGGCCAGATGCCACAGTATAAATATTATTTCTAAGCCATGGAAACATGACCAAGTTAAGAGATGAGCTGCATTACGATAGTATTAAAATGGCTTTCTGACTAGGTGCCAAGATAAAAAGTTTATCTTGTTATCTGCAGAGTACAGTAGAATGAGAAGAACCACAATCTGCTTGCTGTTTTTTTAGACTAAGAATAACAGTGATGTTGGGGAAACTGAGAAAGGAGGCAACATGAAATTGGTCAAGCTAGAAACAATCTATACTTGGACTTAGTCCACTGATTCTCTTCCTTCCTGTGAAATGAGAAAAATAGAATTTGGTTGAAAAGCAAGAATGAATGTGGCTTTCAGCATGGTCATGAAACAACTAGCTTGTATGAATTCTTTATGAAGATCTTTCCAAGTCAACACAGAATTTTTTTTCCCCCAGCCTTTTTTATTTTTTGAAAGACCGAACACCAGAGTAATTGAAAATTAACACATAATCCTCTGGAACAGCAGGGTCCTCAGTGCTGGCAGATTTCCAGAGTCCATCTGAAGTCCTAGGCAGACTGCCAGTTTTCAGCTGCTTCTGGGTTGGGATTAAATTTCATTTCCATTCAAGCATTTAAGTCAAAACCTTTGCCAATTCAATTCAGGTTAGTACAAACAGAAAGCTTGAATATTTCCAAGTCCACACTTTAAAAATCTCAGTTTGAAAAATTGAAGCTGACAGAAGCATTGTAATTACTAGCTAGTTTTCTTCTCTCATCAGACTGAGGCTTGAGGTCCTGAAGGTAAGCAAGAATCACATCCATCATGAACTGTCAGCAGAGCAGTGGGGAAGGAGGAACAGGTTTGATGAGAAAGACCATGAGTTCAGTGTTGTCATGTTCAGATTGAGATCCTGGTGGGATGCTGAAAGTAAAGACAGTCTCTGTAGAGTTTGGACGCTGGGGAAGAGGAAGGATGATTTTTCTGGTTTCTTTCTGGCTTGAGTTAAGGACCTTTGATCAAAACACAGGAGGAGGATTAACAAGAAGATAATGAGGTTGTGTTGAATTAGAGGTACCTGTGTACCACCAGAAACCAGGCCATAGTGGGAGTTCTTGTCATCCAAATGCTTCCAGCTCCCTCAGATTCAGACATACACATGGGGCAAATGCATATGTACATCCGTCACCTCCACCGCTTACAGCACACACACATACATGCAAATAGGTGCACATACACACTATTTCTCTTCACCCTTCCACACATAGCACACTCTATCTCTCACAGACACAAATTCTCTCTTTCTTTCTCTCTTTCCCTCTTTCTCTTCCTCTCTCTTGCCCTGATCCACACACACACTTTTTTTAAAATTTTAACATATTTCTACATGCCTTTTAATTTCAGTTCCCCTTGACCTCTTGACCTCGTAAACTGACTCCTGTTGCGTGCTGCTTCCAGGTGATGGCTGTGTGCCACAGCCTTGCACACGTAACTGAAATTCCTGTAGTGATACTGAAATGCTTACACCTGTGCTTACACCTACAGTATTTAACCAGATAGTTTACATTCAATTTAATATCATGCTAATAAAATGGTTCACTTTAGTTTAAAGCAGAATTTTAAAGCAAATCAATGCTGTGACACAACTTTTTGCCTTTTTCATGAATTGTATTAGGAAACCTCTAGTCTGTTCCCCATCTTTTCTCCCCAGTCCCTTCTTTCCTATGCAGCCAGAGGGCTTCTTCTGAAATGTACATCTGATTGTTACTCTCTTGATTAAAACTTTCCAGTGGCCTTTCATGTGTACAGTAACACTGTCCAATAGCATGAAAATGTTTTGTGCTATCTAGTATGGTACCCATTAGGCATATGTGGCTAGTGAGCACTTGAAATGTGACTTGTGTGACCAAGGAACTGAATTTTTTATTTTATTTAGTTCATTTCAATTTAAACAGCCATATGTGGCTAGTAGCAGCACAGATGTCCAGGATAAAGTCCAAAATCTTCAGTGTGGCTTACAAGACCATTTATGGGCTGACCTTTGCTGGGCCCTCTAGCCTCACCATCCCACTCTCTACTTGGTATCTACACTGAGATTCCTTGAATTATGTACCATTCTCCATGTAGATTTTTGCATATGCAGCTTCTGCTTAATAGTACTGCCTCCTGTTACCCCTTACTCTCCCCTCTTCCTTCATCTAACTCTTTCTCAAGTTAGCTTTACCTTCTCTAGGAGGTCTTTCCTTACACCTTAAAACTAGATTGTGCTATTCTTCTGTGATCCATAACGTGTTTTCCATATCATTGTGTTGTCATTGCCTGTTTGTCAATGCCTTTCTGGACTAGAAACTAAGTCCTTCTCTCCAAATCTTTCTGCTGCTTGCCTCTTAATCAGTACTTCCTCTGCTGGGAATGGGATTTTCTTCTTCAGGTGTTTCAAACAAATAACATCTCATAATATTGCTTCAGTTCCACTCAAGGCAGGTAATGAAGATGAGAAAAGAAAGGTATTACTGCATTTACATAGCTAGCTAGTAGGAAATTTAATTGATTACCAGAATTTTACATAAATTAAGCCCAATCATTAATTGATAGTTGATCCTTATCCTCACTGAGCTTATTTATTCAAAAGGAATATAGATGAGGTGGAGGAAGAGGAAAAGAAGTAGGTATGTTTTCTCTTTTGTTAGGATTTTTAATTGGTAAAGAATTTTTTTTATGCATTTAGTAGGAAGGAGAGGTCATTTAGCTTTTGAATGCCAGATTCAGATAACATCATGACTCACCATTCCATCAAGATGAGACTCCTCTTGTTAGATAGAAGCAGTAGAGGTAAATGGTGTTGAAAACTCTTAACAAGCTCCAGGTGTCACTCCAGTTCCTTCATCCTCTCCGTGTTCTGGCTTAGCCCGAAAATGGCAGAGATCTTGCACGTCATCCTTAAGTTTATTTGTCTGTCTCACAGGTTCTCATTGGACCACAACATTTTTTCTCATCAGATTGTAACACAGTGAAGGCACAGACTTTTCTGTTTCCCCTGAACAGAGAAGATAGCATAATGCTGCAACCTGTGAGTCCCTGAGCTATTATAAGGAAGCATCCCCAATACACACTCCTTTTCCCTCTTTGTAGGTTATAGTCCTTTGAGGAGAATAATCCAGAGAGGGAATAT
>NW_006921645.1:13038730-13046332 GCF_000298275.1 Orycteropus afer afer | reverse complement strand
CTGCAGTGGCCACACAGAACTCACAGAATACGGGGTTTATTAGGAAAGCACCAGGCTACAATTCAAGTTCAGGAACAATGCTCAGTCTCTCTCAGCCCACCATCTCTCAGCCAACAGTCTCTCTTAGTCTCTCTCCCAGAAGCACTTGTCTCTCTCTCAGCAGTGTGTGTCTCTCGGTGCCTCTCTCTTAGCAGCATGTGTCTCTCAGGAGCGTATTTCAGGAGCACGTCTTTCTCAGCCAGCACTCAGAGAGACTTTTTCTGCCTCTAGAAGGCCTCCTTTTGAGCCTGGTAGAATGACCACTAACCAATCTCAACATCAGAATTCTGTATACCTGAGAGAGATAATGTCCCAGAAAATCACTTGGTGCTACACCCAACAAAAATACCCCAGGTGGATAACTTTAGCAATCAGGAGTTGCTCAGTTGCTCACAGCATATTCTACCATGAAGTTTACAAAGCCTTATGGCTAGAAAAGCCATACCAGGTAATTTACTACACTTCAGGTTACTATTGCCAGGCAATTCAGTTTTGCATTCCAACTAAAATTCCAACTATGACTACATTAAACTTGACACATTTATAGTTTATCCTTATAGGATGATTCATTATCCTGTTTCCTGACCTCATAAGAACAGTAGTCCCTCCTTATTCATGGTTTCACTTTCCACTGTTTCAGTTACCCAGCTGTGGTCCAAGAATATTTAAATTGCACACCATTCTGGGTAGCATGATGAAATCTTGCCCTGTCATGCTCCATCCTGAGCCAGTTTATTTCTCCTGTGCTGGGCATGAGCCTGGAAAACATAGTTGGGTGAGCAGCTGCTCTGGCCCTGCCAGCACTGACAGGTTAATGCTGCCCACCCAGGGCACCTTGGGTACCTATCATATGTATATATAGGAATAAACAGTTTATATAGGGTGTGGTACTATCTGTGATTTCAAGTATCCACTGGGGGTCTTGGACCATATCTCCCGTGGATATAGGGGACTACTATAAAACCTTTAGAGGTTATACTTATTTCTAAACTAACCACATCAGGGACAGTGTCATTAACCAAAAACACTTTCACAAGCTCCAAAGACAGCAGGAAAGGCAAAAGCATTGTTCCAAAATAGATTTCTGAGTATTACAGGCAGTGTTCACATCTAGTAACTACCTTGTTTTTCATTTGACCACTGCTTTAGCTTGTTACTCATGGCTTATTTCTTAAACCTTGGATTTTTTAACTTCATTTGACCTCTGGTCAGTCCTTAAAGGCCTGTTACTTCCTGTGGTTCCTTTTGGACATATGCTCTTGTGCTGTGACCCTAGGTCATTGTGTAGCTTTGTCCTCAAGATGTTATCATACTACCTTCTACTGTCTAGACCAAATGGAGGAGCAACTGAGACCTTTTTGGTCACCACACAACTATAAGTCTGACAGGGACAGTGCAAGAAAAGCATATTGCTGCCTGGAATGGTCCTGTTAGATTAAGAGAACCCTAGAGTTGATCCTGGGTTAGAAGGTTTATCAGGAGAAAAGGTTTATTAATTTCAGAGCTGCTTTTTTCCAGGTTGCTATATCAACGTGGAAGGCTACAGCCTTAATACTTAGTTTCCTTCCTCTATCAGGATAAGCCTTAGAGCTACCTAAAACTTACCTAAGACATAGAAAGATTCTGGAACCAGTTTGGAATCAAAGTAGACTTATTGATAATGGCTATAGGCCTAATACTGACCCAGATTCAGGAATATAAGACAAAGGGTACTGAGCCCCTCTCAGATATTGGTACAGTATTCAGGTATATACCTGATCTGAGAGCACTTCTTAGTCACTACACAACATACCCTAAGAAAAGGATTCACAAACTACAGCCTACAGGTAACAACTGGATTTTGTAAATAAAGTTTTATTGGAACACAGGCACGCCCATTGTTGACATATTTTTCTGTGGCTGTTTTCACTGTAGTGAGAGGTGTCGTGACAGAGATCCTATGGCCTGCAAAGCCTAAACAAATTATTTATTGTCTGACCTTTTGAGGCAAACAAGCATTTCACCTTTTCTTGGGTTTAGAATAAGGATGTTATAAAAGATGAGATTTAGCTCTAAAGACAAACTGTTCTTATTGCTTAGACTCATAGTATGTCAGAGATGTTAAAAGATGCCTTAGAGTTCAGCATGATGTGTGGTTCGTTATTGGACTCAACATCAAAACACAATGAAAAGTAATCACAGCAGTAGTAGACCTTTACATCTACTTAATTATTAGTGCTTGCTTCTGATTACTACAGTAGTAATAATCAGAGGTATAATTTTGAACTTTCTGAAATTTAGAATATCAAATGTGGAGATGAAATTAATTTCTCCATAGCATTTCAGCATATGCAAGGGCTTGGTAATGAGGACGATCAATGTGGCTGAGTGTTTGGCTTCTAGAGAAACAGAAGCATATAATTGATACGCTTATTCAGAAAGCTTTTGGTAATTAGCAATTGGAGGAAGAACTGCCTCTACAGAGGACTAAGGCTCAATCAGGACACTGGAGATCATTTTGACATAACCCTTTGGAGCTCTTCCTCTTCTTCAGAGTCTGGCCCTTAAACGGTTAACACTTCAAAACAGTGTTTGCCAGGATCTGTCTTATTGTTTGAGTAGAAATGAAAGAGTTGAGAAATGAATTATTGTGGCAGTTAAGGTTGTTTGTCAGCTTGCCTGGGCAGTAGTTTTGATTGGTTGGGCAGCTGGATGTAGTTATTTGCCATGATGAGATTGTAATCACTTCCGTGGTGGAATATGCTGTGAGCAGCTAAATAGTTGCCTTCAGGGTGTGGCCTGCTTCCAGTATATGAAGAGGAGCCCTAGTTCTTTGGCACATCTGGATCCTGCATTTGGCTGAGTTTCCATCTCAATGGCTTTCCGAATTGTCTAACAATGTTGGGATTGTTCCTGGACTTGACCCAGTGGTCTGCCATGTTGCCTGTTGATTGTGCCCATCTACTTGCCTGCGTTGGGTTTGTCAGCCTCAGCAACCAGCAGCTGCATAAGTTACGAAAAGACTTCAGCTCCAGTGGACCTAGGATAAGAGGCAAAGCTGAAGCCCAAGATTGAGGGGCCTTCACATAGCCCTAGAGCACTCTGAATTTGGACTTCTAGCCTCCTAAACAGTAAATGAATAAATTCATATTTGTAAAACCATCCACTTGTTGTATTTCTGTTAGAGCAGTACTAGAGAACCAAAACAATTATTATCTTGAAATCAGTCATAACAACACTTTGTATTAGTCCCCCAAATTCTCTGTTTTCACTTATTTTGCAAATTGAAAATTGAGATACTCTGAGAACTTAATTCATGGACAGAAATGAGGATTCAATCTAAACTTCTGCCTTAAGTTGTGTATTTCCCAAATACAGGTGAACTCCTAAGCTATAATCATTGAATACTTACCCTGCCATGAACTCACAACCGCCTCAACTGAGGACTTCCTTCTCTGAAAAACTCAGCTTCAGGAGCTCCCCTGCACCAATACAAATTGCTTACCTCTGTCCTTCACTGTGTAGAGCTCTGGTAGTGCAGTGGTTAAAGCATGTGGCTGCAAACTAACACTCCAGCAGTACAAACCTACCAGCCACGAAGAAAGATGAGGTAGTCTGCTTCCGTAAAGATTTACAGTCTTGGAAACCCTATGGGTCAGTTCTAGTCTGTTTTGTAGGATTGCTGTGAGTCAGAATCAATTGAATGGCTAAGGGCATGTCCTTCACTGTTGTCAACTCCATTTCACTTTTGGGGTTAGCTTGGTATAGTAGAAAGAGCTCTTAAGTCAAAGATTCCTGAGTTCAGGGTCTACTCTTGTCACTTACCTGTTTTAGAAACTCTTTACACTTAATTACTTTATCTTTAGAAAAAATTCATTAATTCAACAATGTTTTAGGAGGTGGTGATTTAGCTGTGCAAAGATAAATCCCTAAATACATGTAACTTCCATTCTAGTAGAGAAGGTAAAAAATAATTTTATAATAAAGGGATAAATACTATGCAAAAAAATAAAGTGTGATGGAGGAATAGAGAGTGGCTAGGGTAGAGAGCTATAGATTTTAGATTGGATCGTCAGAGAAGGACTCTGAAGAGGTGACATTTGATTAGGAAGTTGAGAAGAAAGAGAGCTATGCCAGGATCTGAGGGAATAATGTTCCAAATGAAGGGAAGTAAAGTAAGTACAAAGGTCCTGTGGTGGGAATGAACTTGGCTTTTTCTTGAAATAGCAGAAAGGTCACTGTGGCTGAGGCATAGTGAGCAGAAAGAAGGTCTGTAGGAAACTAGATTGGAGAAGTAGTTAGGCAAATCACACTGGGGTGATTGGACCTGATTTTTTTTGAAGAATATTTTTCAATTAACTTAATTTTAGAATAGCTTTATATTTAAATAAAAGTTGCAAAGATGGTACAAGAAGTTTCCATTTACTCTTTACTCTCTTTCCCTTGAGGTCAACATCTGACATTGCCATGCTACGACTAAGAAACCAACATCGGTACATTACCATTAACTATAGTTTAAAATTTACTTCAGATTTAATTAGCTCTTCCACTGGTGGCCTTTTTCTTTTCCAGATTACCACATTGCATTAGGTCATCATGACTCCTCTGGTCTACGATAATTTCTTAGTCTTTCTTTGTTTTAAATGACCTTGACAGTTCTAAGGAGCCCTGGCCCAGTATTTGTTCTCTCACGTTATTCTCATGATTAGACTGGGGTTGTGAGTTTTGGGGAACTATGCAGGTGAAATGACCATCTCATCACATCATATCAGAGGAGTGCATGCTACCAACATCACCTATCACTGATAATGTTAACTTTGGCCAAGATACTGTTAACAAGGTTTCTCTACTATAATATTACTTTTTTCCACATTTCCCTGCCAGCCTCTTTGGAAGCAGGTCACTAAACCCAGCCCACACCCGAGGAGGAAGATTAAGCTCTATGCCTGGAGGGGAAAATATCTACATACATTATTTGGAATTCTTACATAAGGAAGATTCAGCTGTTTTTCTCCCATTTATTTATTTATATCTGTGTGGACTTGTGGCTATTTATTTTATATTTTGGTTATAATCTAATACTACATTATTTAATTTGTTGCTCAAAATATTCTAGCTTTGGCCATTGTCAGCTCTTTGAGGTTAGGTCCTATGTCCCTTTGCCATACCCTCATAGTTTTGATTTTTGAGCGCTTCCTTATTTTTTGACATTACAATATGCTCCAAGCTTATCTTGTATATTCCCTGCTCCAGATCTAGACTAAGCCATTGCTCCGAGGTGCGCTGGTTCCTCTTACTGCACAGTGATATTAGAAACCAGTATCTCTGGGTACTGGCTGTCCTTACTGCTATTGGATGTCATTGCTTCTAGGTCCTAAGCAGATAGAGCTAGGAAATACATGTATGTGCAGTAACCTGTGTATATACATGAAATTATGTTTGTATTTATCCATCTTATATACATTAAGCTATACATGAATTATACTGAAGTTTCCAACTCTAATCCAGCACCACATGGTTTATTCTACTTACCCAACCCCCTTTTGTTTTGTGTAATTTCCTGCTCCAAAAGTGAAAAACCTGGTGGCCATCATCTGCTATCCGTTTACTCAGTCCTGGTATACATGCATAGCAGTTTTAGAACTGTTAATACCTTATTTTTCACACTTGAAGTGTACAATTCAGTGGTTTTTAGTATAGTTACAGAGTTGTCCAGCTATTACCACAATCAATTTTAGAACATTTCTTTCACTCCACAAGTGATTTATTTTTGAAAGATTACCCAGTGCAGTGTGGAGAATTGACTGTAGGGGACAACAGTGGAAGAAGAGAGACTAGTTAAAAGGCTATTGGAGTAGTGCAAGTGAAATAAGGTGAGAGATTCCAGATGAGAAATAATGATAATGTGGAGTAGTAGTGAAAAGTGGCTAATTTGAGGATATGTTATGAAAGTAGAGCCAACAGGACTTGCTAATGGATCGGATGTGGAGTTTGAAGAAAAAAGAAATTAAGACAACTCATAGGGTTTTGGTGCCAAGCTGTGTGATGGCAATGTTCACTTAAATTGGGGAGCCCAAAGGAGTAGCAACTTAGGGAATGGGTGGGGAGAAGCAAGAGTTCTATTTTGGACTTGTTAAGTTTAAGATACCTATTAGGCTATCAAGGGCAAATGTGGAATGAAAAAAATAAAATAAAAACAGTTGCTGTTGAGTCAACACCCACTCCTGGTGACCTCACATGTGTCAGAGTAAAACTGTGTTCCATAGGGTTTTCAGTGGCTGATTTTTTGGAAGTTTATTGGCAGGTCTTTCTTCTGAGGTGCCTCTGGATGGACTCGAAATGCCAACCTTTTGGTTAGTGGCCGAGCACATTAACCATTGTACCACCCAGTTACTCCAGATGTTGTTGTTGTTATGTGCTGTCAAGTTGAACCTGACTCACAGTGACCCCTCCTTGGGTTTCTGAGGCAGTATCACTACAGAAGTAGATTGCCCAACCTTCCTTCTGAGGAGTGGCTGGTGGGTTTGAACTGCCAGCCTTCTAGTTAGCAGTCAAATGCCTTAGGCACTATGCTACCAGAGCTCCCCCTCCAGATGTTGAATAGGTCATCAAATATATAATTCTGGAGCTCAAGGAAGAGATGAAGTTGTGAGGATTACAATAATGCCTTTCTTATTAGCTTGTTTTGAGAATAAACAAGAGACCGTATATGAAAGTACCTGGTAGATCATAGAAACTCTGCTGATAATGACTACGACAGTCTGTGTACCAGTGTTATATTGGCATTATTTTATTCAGTCTTCTCAACACTGAAGTCAATACTGCATGAGGTAGATTTTTGGTTATTGTTCCTATTTTACAAATGAAGCAACTGAGGCATGGAGGGATTATTGTCCAAATTCACACAGCTAGTGAGTATCACGTGTGGATTAAAACCCACAACTGCCTGATTGCAAAGCCTGTGATTCAACTGTTATGCTCTACTGCTTCCCATTTAGGAAATAAGTCTGCTGCCAGTGGCTGCATACTGCCACTTCAGACCCAGCTTCTAGCATGCTTGTACTGCTTATGACTTTGCCCCCATCACTTGCTCTTCATCCTCATTTTCCCCACTCAAGTCCCTCCCCCTTGCTCCCTGTCTCCTCAGAGTGCCTCTGAACTTCTGCCAGAGGCTCCTTGTCTTGCCAGCTACCACTAGACATTCTCCTGCAACCATGAGGCATTATCACTTAGACTCCAAAACTGCACCCTCTTAAAAACAGTTCTTACACTTTAGGGTGGGAGCTCTGGTAGCATAGTAGCTAAGACACTTGCCTGCTAACCAGATGGCTGGCGGTTCAAACCCACCAGCCAATCCTCGGAAGGAAGGTTGGGCAATCCTACTTTCGTAGTGATAACTGCCTCGGAAACCCAAGGAGGGGTTGCTATGAGTCGGGTTTGACTCGACGGCACATAACAACAACAACAACAACAACACTTTAGGGTGCCTCTGGGGTACCTAGGAATTTATGTCAAATGCAGATTCCCAGAGGGTCTGATTCAGTAGTGCTTGAACAATTTCTCTTAGAAAGATCAGCACGAGGC
>NW_006921645.1:13029737-13032736 GCF_000298275.1 Orycteropus afer afer | reverse complement strand
TCTCACGTAGTAGTGGTGGAGGCTGGCAGGCTGGCGAGTCCCGGGTCCATGAATAGGTCTGGTGGATCCTTCCAACTCTCGGGGTTTGATGAACCTCAATCAGCAGATCAGATGATGGCTGCTGTCCCAAATCCAGGGGTGAAATGAGGATGATCCGAGACACAAAGCTGAAGCAAGAGGAGAGGGAATCTTCCCAGGAGATTCCTAGGTATGCCCTCAGGGAAGCTAAGGGTGGTGATTTGAATTATACCATCCAGCAAGGCAGGACTCAAGATACATTCCACCTGTGTTGCCCCAACAGAATTCACCTAAATCCCATCACAGAGTTGATTGCCAGTCATTATAGGGAATGACTACCACCAGCTGCCCAGCCAAGTTGATACCTGACCTTAACTACCACAGGACCCCAAACAGGCATGGATAATGGGATTTACAAAACATCACAGAATGGAGGACAATGGCTAGAAGGGCCACATCAAGCAATTCACTGCAAGTAGAAACCTGGGATTTCTGAAGGAGGTGATTTGGGGAAACACATTTTTAGTAATCCTGCTCTAGACTCTGCCAGTCTCATCGGGATGCTTTGTCCCCAGCTATGGTCATCTTTACTTTGGGGGAGGCCTTGGAGGGAAGGAACAGTCTTAGAGTGCCCAGGGGGGAAATGTGTTCCTTTCATTATTCCTCTTCTTTCTAACTCTGAGGTTCATTATATTCACCTTTGCTTTGCTGATCTCCCTAATTGGATAAAATTCTACTGTTACATTCTCTCAGAGGACCTTGTCCTTCTCATTGCTACACTTACTACATTTGCAGTTTTACATTTATTTGTGTAACTACTTGATTATCTCTTTTCCTACTAGACTGTTAGTGCCAAGAGAGCAGCAACTGTGTTTGGGTTCTGCTAGCTGTGGTGTCCCCAGCTCCTGGCACAGTGCCTGTCACCTAGTCGGAGCTCATGCAGTTCACTGAATGAATTAAGTTGAAACTCTTGTATATTTTCTCATAGATACATTATTTCAAATGCCCAATTCATCTCAGAATTGTTATTAGAACTATTGTATAATTAGAAATTTAAATCACTTACTTGTATAGGTTGAATCACCATTTGACAGCTTAAAAACAAAAGAGTTATTTCTATGCTATTGTTTTTATGGGAAAACATTCTGCAATCCAAACTATTGACTTGCTTTAAAATATATATATATATATATATATATATATATTTTTTCTAAAGCAAAACCTATCATGTAAGTTGGGTATTGCATATGTTTTGTGTGTGAGTGTGTATGTGTGTGTGGAGTTTGAGATATTTTATCAACAAAGGAAAGAGTTTAAATTCAAAAAGCAAATCCAGGGAAATAGGTACAATTCTGAATGTGAATGAAATAGCATAAACTCCACACCCCAAACAAAATTCATGAATACTTACATTCCTTTTCTGCCATAGGCAGCTACTAATAATGGTTTTCATTTGGTCTAGATCCTAATGATTTGGCAAACAACACTAATTCTGCATAGCAGTCTTCCAGTAAACCTGAAATGGAGTTCAGTGAGCTATTGTTTTTCCTGAGAAGAAAGTAGCAATCAGGGGAAAAAACAAAATTCCATGCCCATACCCATATACACAGCCACATCTCTTTGTACCTA
Source organism: Orycteropus afer afer (assembly GCF_000298275.1). Lineage (NCBI taxonomy): Eukaryota > Metazoa > Chordata > Mammalia > Tubulidentata > Orycteropodidae > Orycteropus > Orycteropus afer. Next base: position 13,031,089 of record NW_006921645.1, on the reverse strand, counting down.
AGTCTCATGTTTCACTCACCATTTAAGGACATTTGATAAATCAGTTCTCTTTTCTTACCTCCTCCATCTTTTTTGCCCCATCCCAACTGAACTTTTCCCAGCAATCTGCAAATTTGCTAATTTTTTCTCCTTTGAAAAAATAATCCTCTCTTCACCTCAGCTTAGGAGTTCTGGTGGTGTAGTGCCTAAGGCATTTGACTGCTAACCAGAAGGCTGGTGGCTCAAACCCACTCCTTGGAAGGAAAACTGGGCAATCTATTTCCGTAAAGATACTGCCTCGGAAAACGCAAAGAGGGGCCATTATGAGTCAAAATCGACTCCACAGCAGTGAGATTTTTTTCACCCCAGTTTCCTCTCTCCCTCCCTCTACATATCCTTCCCATTTCAGAAGAAAACTTCTTGAGTCATCTAGAGCAAATGCCTTCAATTTCTGTTCTGCCATTCCCTTTTAAACCCACCCCACTCAAGCTTTCATCTCCTATTGTTCTGCCAAAATGATTTCTGTCTAGGAGACAAATGACTTCCACAGTGCTGAATCTGAGGGTCGATTCTGAGTCCTTATCTTACTTGATCTCAGTAGCATTTGACATAGATGATCCTTCCCTCCTGCTTGAAACACTTTCTGCATTTGGCTTCTGCATATTATTGTCTCTTGGTTTCCTCTACCTCTCAACCCCATTGGCTGATTTCTCCATACCTGTTTGAGCTCTTAATGTTAGTAGTATATACCATAGACAACACTTTTCTCTCTGTACTCACTGTGTAGGAGACCTCATCTGGGTTCTTAGCTTTTAAGTACTATCTGCAGGCTAGTGATTTGCAAACTTATTTTTCTGATCCAGACCTTTTTCCTGAGTTCTAACCTAATATGTCCACCTTATAATCAGGACCTTTATATATCTCATAATTAGCAGGTTCTAAACCAAGTTCTAAACTAAGATGGAAGGATGGCACAGGACCAGGCTTTTCCTGTAGTTGACCCGATCTCAGTTAATGACAATTCTGTTCTCCTGGTGGTTAGTCAAAACTTTGAATACCTCTTGTTTTCTTATACTCATCTAACATGTCAGAGAATTAGATCAACTCTATTTAAGAGCACCTTCGAAAATCTATCCAAGAACCTGCTATATCTCACCACTCCTACTGCTGCTGTCATTTTCCTAGCCATCCCCAGTTCTCATCTGGATTATTGTTGTAGTCCTCTAATTAGCTGTTGCCTGTCTCTGGCAATTTACTTTCATATAGCAAAAGATTCTGTTAAAATATAAATCGGATCATATTTCTCCACCACTGAAACCCTCTTTATAGCATCTCATATCAAAATAAACACTAAACTCCTTATAATGACCTGC
>NW_006921645.1:13028316-13028922 GCF_000298275.1 Orycteropus afer afer | reverse complement strand
CCCCCTCAAGGGACCTCTATGCAGATTTATGGAGCTTTTTCTTTGTATAGGAGCACTGGTGGTATAGTGGCCAAGGAATTTGACTGCTAACCAGAAGGCTGGTGGTTCAAACCCACCAGCCACTCCTTGGAAGACAGATTGGGCAACCTACTTCCATAGTGATGCCACCTCAGAAACCAAAGGAGGGGTCGCTATGAGTCAGATCCTACTCAACAGCATTGAGTTTCATTTTTTTTCCCTTTATATAGCTTCTCCTTCTATGGTATATATAAAAGTTATGTCTACACTATAGTGCAGTCTATTAAGTGTGTAATAGTATTATGAAAAAGTTTGAAAAATTGTGAAAATTAGTCACACGAAATGAAACACTGTTGGAAAAATGGCATGATAGACTTGCTCAACAGAGCTGCCAGCCACAAACCTTCAATTTACAAAAGTAAAAATAAGCACAATATCTGTAAAGCACAATAAACTGAAGTGCGATAAAATGAGATATGCCTGTTGCAAAAACGACAAGGAGGCCACATGTTCTGACCTCCTAGAACCCCACAAGAGGAAGGCAGAATCACCATCAATAGCCCAAGGCCTATTACTGCAAGGCCAGAC
>NW_006921645.1:13011912-13026241 GCF_000298275.1 Orycteropus afer afer | reverse complement strand
ACTTATAGCAACCCTATGTACAACAGAACAAAACACTGCCCTGTCATGTGCCATCCTCATAATACTTGCTATGCTTGACCCCAACATTGCAGCCACTGTGTCAGTCCATCTCATTGAGCATCTTCTCCTTTTTCTCTGACCCTACCCTTTACCAAATGTGATATCCTTCGTCAGGGAGTGGGCCCTTCTGACAATATGACCAAAGTAGATGAGATGAAGTCTGGCCATTCTCACTTCCAAGAAGCATTCCAGCTACACTTTGTCCAAGACAAATTTGTTCATTCTTCTGGCAGTTATGGTACTTTCAGCATTCCTCACCAACACCACAACTCAAAAACATCAACTCTTCTTTGATCTTCCTTGTTCATTGTCCAGCTTTCACATACATATGAGGCTATTGAAAAATGCTGTAGCTTGGGTTGGGCGTACCTTAGTTTTCAAAGAAACAACTTTGCTCTTTAGCACTTTAAAAAGGTCTTTTGCAGCATATTTGCCCAGTGCACTATGTCATCTGATGTATTTACTGCTGCTTCCACTGGTGTTGATTGTGGAACCAAATACTATGAAATCTTTGACAACTTCAATCTTTTCTCCGTTTATCATGAATCTGCTTATTTGCCCAGTTGTGAGGATTTTTGTTTTCTTTATGTTGACGTGTAATCTATACTGCAGACTGTAGTCTTTAATCGTCATCAGTAAGTGCTTCAAGTCATCTTCACTGTCATCAAGCAAGGTCTGCATATCACAGGCTGTTAATGAGCCTTCCTCCAATCCTAATACCATGTTCATCTTCATATAGTCTGGCTTCTAAGATTATTTGCTTAGCATACAGATTGAACAAGTGTGGTGAAAGGATACATCCCTGACACACACCTTTACTGATTTTAAACCATGCAGTATCCCCTTGCTCTGTTCAAACGACACCCTCTTTTTTATGTTTATGTACAGGTTCTTCATGAGCACAGTTAAGTGTTTTGGAATTCCCATTCTTAAAGTTATCCATAGTTTGTTATGATCCACATAATCAAATGCTTTTGTATAGTCAGTAAAACACAAACAAACATCTTTCTGGTATTCTTTGCTTTCAGCCAAGATCCATCTGACATCAGCAATAATATCTCTCATTCCACATCCTCTTCTGAATCCAGCTTGCATTTCTGGAAGTCCCTTGCTGCAACCATTTTTTAATTATCTTCAGCAAAATTTTACTTGTTTGTGATATTAATGACATTATTTGACAATTTCCACATTCTGTTGGATCACCTTTCTTTGGAATAGGCACAAATATGGAACTCTTTCAGTCAGTTGATCAGGTAGCTAGCTGTCTTCCAAATTTCCTAGCCTAGATGAGTAAGTGCCTGCAGTGCAGCATCCATTTGTTGAAACATCTCAATGGGAATTCTGTCGATTCCTGGAGCCTTGTTTCTCGCCAGTTCCTTCAGTGCAGCTTTGACTTCTTCCTTCAGTACCATTGGTTCTTAATCATATGCCACCTCCTGAAATGGATGAACATCAACCAATTCTTTTTGGTACAGTGACTCTGTATATTCCATCCATCTTCTTTTGATGTTTCCTGCATCATTCAATATTTTGCCCATAGAATCTTTTAATATTGCAACTTGATTTTTTCTTCATTTCTTTCAGCTTGAGAAATGCTGGGCATGTTCTTCCCTTTTGGTTTTTTAACTCCAGGTCTTTGCACATTTCATTATCATAAATGACTTTGTTTTCTCAAGCTGCTCTTTGAAATCTTTTGTTCAACTCTTTTATCTTGTCATTTCTTCCATTTGCTTTAGCTACTTTCCATTCAAGAGTGAAATTAGAGAAAAATTAGTCAGTAGAAATAGGTCCAGAAATGATAAGGTTAGTTATTATTAGACACAGATTTTAAATTGCTCATGATAAATATTAAGAATATAAAGGTAAATATGAATGCAATTAGAAAATGATATTTTAAAAAGAACCCAATAAAATGTAATTAGAACTTTCTGCATACATATTCTACTTTGATTTAAAAAAAAAAAAAAAAAAGGAACTTCTACAGTTGAAAGGATAATACCTGAAATGAAAAATTCAGTGGATGTGATTAACAGTAGATCAGAAACTACACTGAGCTTAAAGACATAGCAGGCAAACTATCCAAAATGAAGCACAGAGAGAAAAATGGCTGAAAAATTAACGTAGCCTCAGTAACTGGTGGTACAATGTCAAGCAGTCTGTCAGAAGGAAAAGAGACCAAAATATTGAAGGAAATAATTTTTACCAAAATTTAAAACAGTTTTTTCTAAATTTGATGAAAACTATAAACCCACAAATATAAATATCTCAGTGAATGCTAAGCAAAAAGGCAGTTACACCAAAGCATATCATAATCAAATTGCTACAAACCAATGATAAATGGAAAATATTATAGCCAGAGGAAAAAAAAAAAAATGTTACATATAGGAGAACAAGGAGCTCTGGTGGCATAGTGCCTAAGGCATTTGACTGCTAACCAGAAGTGTAGTGGTTCAAACCCACCAGCCACTCTTTGAAAGGAAGACCGAGCAATCTGCTTCCATAGAGATACCACCTTGGAAACCCAAGGGAGGGGTCCCTGTGAGTCTGAATTGACTTGACAGCAGTGAGTTTGGGTTGTTTTTTGTTTGTTTGTTTATAGGAGAACAGAGATAAAAATTACCAATGACTTCTCATAAAACAAAACAATCCAGAAGAAAATGGAATGACATCTTGAAGTTGCTTAAAAAAACTTATTTTTCTTCTTTCTAAACTATATAAAATTTCCTAGCTTTATGCACTGAAAAGGCCTAGAAGCAGCCACCACTCAGGAACAGCAAGCACCTTAGTGTCTTAAGTAAAAGGAACCAGTGGTCCTCAGAAGAATGGTTGGTTCCAAGTCTGGGGCAAGATATATACAGGATGATCCCGGGATGATCTTACTGTTTCAGAAAGCAAGGAAGTTAACAAGTTCAATTGGTCATGTAAAAAGGATGCAGAAGCCTACTTACAAGAGCTCCCACAGGTTAAAGATAGGGCAATTTAAGCATCAAAAAAATAATGTTTGCAGTGAATTGAAGCATATTCAACCCTACTACCATCAAGTCCAACTCTAAGGACAGAGTAGAACTGCCCCATAGGGTTTCGAGGCCTGTAAGTTTTTATGGAAGCAGATTGCATCATCTTTCTGGTGGGTTCGTACCCCTAACCTTTTGGTTAGCAGCGAATGCTTTAACCACTATACTACCAGAGCTTCTTTGAAGCTTATTAACCAACACCACTGCCGTCCAGTCAGGTCCAACTCGTAGCACCCCCACCTTGGGTTTCTGAGGCAATATCACTACAAAAGTAGATTGCCCAATCTTCCTTCTGAGGAGTGGCTTCTGGTTAGTAGTCAAATGCCCTAGGCACTACGCCACCAGGGCTCCTACATACAAATCTGTGCATTCATAATGCTTCTTTTAAGGGGGAAAAAACACAACTCCTTGGTCACCATTAGAGGTTACTAGGGTACTAAGTCATTGTTCTGAATTTTGTTAAATGATAGGAAATATCAAGCATTTGTTTTACTTCACCTAAATAAACAATGTATTCAAGATAAATGACTAGAGGAAATTAATAAATGCAGAAAAATGATAAGATTGCAAAACCAATATTTTGAAACTGTGAAATGATTTTAGGCAAGTATTATCAGTAAATACTAAAACCATTAGTAGAAAAGTTGATGGAGAACTTTCTGATGGAGGGATGTGGCCAATAGCATCTGAATACACTTAGCAGTATTTGCATTACATCACATATGTGCTCCTACTGTGTTTTTAAGAAGTATACCATTCTACCTATGATGTAGTTTGTCCTTTCTCAAAAAAAAAAAAAAAAAACCTGAGTCTAATCAGACCAGGGTTTCAAACTGATTCATTATGGTACGACCCCCTACTGAGAATTTCTGTACCCACTCCAGATGTACTGAATCAGAATCCAAATTTTAACAAGATCTCCAGGTGATTTTTATGGGGATCTTGTTAAAACATAGATTCTGATTCAGTGTATTTAGGGTGTTGTTGTTGTTATGTGCCATAGAGTCGGATAGCGACCCCTCCTTGGGTTGCCAAGGCAGTATCACTATGGAAGTAGATTGCCCAACCTTCCTTCCAAGGAGTGACTGGTGGGTTTGAACCACCAGCCTTCTGGTTAGCAGTCAAGTGCCTTAGGCACTATGCTACCAGTGCTCCCATATTTAAGGTAGAAATGAAAATTCTGAGCAAGGGTCACACCAGAATGCACTGATTTGAAGTCCTGAATCAGACTTCTAGGTCTAACCAAAGAGGATAGAGAAACAAGTTAAATGATACCACAAGGAAGCAACCAGTGAAATCCAGAACGTAGGATGTTCTATGGGATAAATGATTTGGTTTTTTCACAAATACATTGTCATGAAAGAAAATGGGGAAAATAGGAACTACTATAGATTAAAAATGGAAACATACTGATCAAATAACAAACAAACATTATTAACCAAGTATAATTTGTGGACCTTGTTTGGATCTTGATTTTAACTGTAAGAAAACATTTTTGAGGATTTGAGGAAATTTACAAGTGACTGAAATATTGATGAATTTTTGTCTGTTTTATTAGGCATAATAACATTGAGGTTATAGAATATATATATAGTTATATAGTTATCTGATAAATATACATACTGAAGTATTCCTGGGTGGAATAATTATCTAGTGCTTACTAGACCCTCTCCTGTGCAAAAAGGTGGCCGGGGGGCGGGGCACAGGGGCAAATCAGTTAAACAAGATTTACAAAATACTAAGATCTATTGAAGTTTGATGATGGATATATGAGGGATAGTCATGAGATTACTCTATTTTTGTGCATGTTTTAACATTTCTATAGTAAAAAGTTTTCAAGAAAGAAAAACATCATTCCTTAAAGACCTTCCATGTATCTGTGAGATAGATCCTCACTTAGAATGTAAATAGTATCATCTTACAGTTAGGTGCAGTTCTAACAATTTGATTTGAGTACCAATTTTATGGGAGAAAATGGACTATCCTTAGAGAAGTGAAAAGATTTAACTGGTAACGTGAAATAACCATCAAAACTCTTAGACAAAAACTATAAAAATCATAGTATTCAGGGGTCACATGGAAAGGTCAAATAGACCTACTCTACCTCAGCCTCATTTCCCACTAGGATGGTATTCCCTAAAAGATACATCCATCACAGAGCCCAGAACTTGGACAAGTCTGGTGAGCAAAACTCCTGTGGTGACTCCTTATTGATGTTCTTCTCAAAGGTTGTGGTGTTATTCAAAGTCGTCCACTAAAGAGGACTGTTTTTGTTCAAGGGTTTATGAGATATATTGCCTGTGGTCTAACACCATTAATCCTGGTTCCATTATGCATTGTGTTGTTTTTTATTGTTTTCCTTATCATGTTTTTTTTGTTTGCCCATTTTAATCCATGTTCATTTCTCCCTCTGTATGTGTCTGTACCATGCTTGCTGTCTTTGCTTCCATTGTTCCTAGGTTACAGTATAGCCAGGATATACCCAGTCACTTGGCCGATGAGCATGCGCTGATAGCCTCCTATGTGGCCCGTCTCCAGCACTGTGCACGGTTAGTGGTAGAGCAGCAGCAGTAGGTGGGGAGCTAAGGGTTGATTAAAGGGAGGGAGAACTGTGTTACCTGGGGTTGACAGCTGGAAAAGCTCTGCATGTGGGGTTTTTCTTGAGAAACTACCAGCTGGGTTTGGCAGAGTTTAAATACTTGCAAAAGTGTTAGCTTCTAAAAGGGAAGGAGCCTTGCCAAGCCTGGGCACTTACCTACACATAGGCAGGATTTCTCCTTAAAGTGAGGTCACTTTCTTGAGATTATACTTAAAGCATATATAAACCTCTGAGAAATTTGAAATCCCAAAACTGTATTACCTGGAGTTGACAGCTGGAAAAGCTCTGCATGTGGGGGTTAACACTCACACAGGTGTTTGATGGCAACCTCCTATTAGTCATTCTTGCCTAAATAATGAAATCTTTCTGTTGGTATTCAGAGTTCACTGTTGTTGATCAGCCACAAATATCTCAGTTTGTCTAATCTGAAGGCTTTGAAACCACCCTGTTACATCTCTACTGTCCTTCATCTGTTCCTAGAAATCTATTATTATTGACTATTTAAACCATTTATTCTCAACAGTGGTATTGAGTCAGTATTACTTGAGGGGCTTTTCTAAACTATATATAACACCTCAGGTTAAAATAATTATATATATTGTAATAGCCCCACTTACCTGTTTTTCTGAAAACCACTGAGGTATTGACTCACTGTTCATATGGAAACATGAGTTGATTCCTTAGTAGATTCGGAAGGAAAAATGTTTGATAACCACTAACTATACCAAAGTTCATCCTTTAAGAGAATTAATATAAAACAAAGTACTATTCCATTCAGACCAACCCAAAGCCACTTGTGCACTGCATGCCCACACCTATCACATTCTTCAAGAATGAAAGGTAAAGTTTTAATAATCTAAAGCCATCCATCTTTCTCTACATAGCACCAAAGAAGAGTCATGATGTCAAACAACTTGTAAAACACTGCTTTGAGAACTCTAATTCTTAGAAAGAAAACCATAATTAATAAACTAACACATAATAGAGGAGCCTCAGTTATGTCCATAGTATGCTATGGCTGCTTGGGAACCTTTGAGCTTACTCCTATTCCCCATGGTAATAGAAGACTAAATTAATAATTATGTGAAAAGGACTATTTTTAATATTATACTTCATACTGTTTCTCAGTATGAACAAAGAACATCATTATTTTTTGACGTTTACTTATCTCTAAAATCTTAGAGAAACTGTAGGGTTCTTCCTACCTCTCCCATATATTTAATAGGCTTATCCTATGGGAGGGAAGGAAGGCCCTGCTAATTGTTTGGGGTATCACAGAGAGTGTCTCCTTATCCAAGAGATGACTCTGACCCAGCCTCTGGTCTCTAGGAATAGAGTAGTTTCACCTGTGGCAGAGTAAGATTACTTATAATTGGTGAGGGCAGTTGTCCAGGGCGATTAAAGTCTTCCATGGTAAAAATAGCACAGTGTTGGCCAGAAACCTGCTACCTGATATTTGCAGGCCACAGAGGTTTTTGGGAGGTTTAGCCAAGGTCTTCAAGCCTCATGGAAACTGGGAAATCTTAGGGGCTAGCCTCCCTGAGCAAGAATTGGTGGCTAGTAACGCTTGGAGAACACAACATTGGGTGAGTACTGTATCTCTTCTTTATTTATGGAGTCTGAGGAACTGAGCTTCATACTTGCTGTAAGAATCAGAATTTCCTGGCTAATTAATTCTGAAAATAAAAACACAAGCAGAAGAATGAGGAACTTACCTAGTTTCCCTTAAATAATTTTCACTGACTTAATTTAAAAGGAGCTCTGGTGGTGCTATAGTTAAAGCATTGGGCTGCTAACCAAAAGGCTGGCAGTTCAAACCCACCAGATGCTCTGCAAGAGAAAGATGAGGCAGTCTGGCTTCTGGAAAGATTTGCAGCCTTGGAAACCCTATGGCGGCAGTTCTACTCTGTCCTATGTGGTCATTATGAGTTAGAATTGACTTGATAGTAGTGGGTTTGGGTTTGGTTTTAAAACCTCTCATCAGTTTAGAGTTCTAGTTTCTGTCTAGAAAGTTTAACCAATCAAAAGAGCTTAAATAGATTAACCCTCCCAGGGAGATGGACTGTAACAGAGTAAGAGGAGCTTTTTTGTATCCCTGGTCGAATAATAAAGGTCATCACTTTTGGGCACACTTCTTAGGCTGCCAATCTCTCCTCCACAGTATTATCCAATTAGATTGTTAAATGTTAGTCTTTATTTGTTCTGTTTCTGCACAGAGCTACATGTTGTTGTTGTTAAAAGAGAAGAATAATTTTCCTTATTTCAGATAAACACACTTAAGGTATAAATATTGGATAGTTCAGCCTTGACCTTGGGGACTTGACTCTAAAATATTAAAGTCAACTGGTGGAAGCATGTTCTAATTACCAAGGTCACCTACTAAGAGGACAATTAGGTGGCATCTTCACACCTAAAATTAAAAAGTGTTAACAAATGTCATAGGCAGGAGACCTAAAGTACGTTTTAAAAATTTTTTTTTTTTTTTAATCCAGCCTGGTGGGAAAGACCAAGTAAGCTTAAAGAATTAGCCACAGAGATAGAAACACTGAGAAAGGTAAAACAAAATGTAGGGGAAATATAGACAATTCTGTACATGAAAAGATCAGACAGCTCTTTATGGATTTAACCTCACCCTTCTCAGATTCTCCCACATTAATTATAGCAAAATTTGGTGAATAATAAATTAAAGTCTTTAAATTTTTATGTATCACTTTGTTATACTGCTAAATTACAACCAAGAGTTTTTGATTGCTGGTACTCTTGTTAAAAAGGAATAAAGTAAACTAATCCATCTAAGATGGGGGTATGGTTGTAGAAGAGAGAAAGGCAGTAAAGAAGAATTTTGGTAACATGGAATCTTCTCCAATTTTACATTACGTTAAGCCTACCCTGGCGAGGGTTCTTCACTTTTGTTCAGCCCATGTTAAGTGTATTTTTCTCTCAGTCATCAGTTTTTTCATGGTGCTTTAGTTTTCTCCTGGTCTTTCTAGTTCAGACCTCAGTCCAAAAGTCATGAGTTTTTCAAAACATTTGGTTAGAAATTCCTGCCTCCGACTTTCTGAGCATCGTGCCTTTTCTCAGTTCTTGCATTCAAAAAGAAATGCCCACCTGCTGGTGTGGAGCAGCAAAGATCTGTGCTGCTCAAGAGGAATTAAGTGTATGGTTTTTCTTCTCTCTGACTCCCCTTTTGGCTCAGAAGACCACTAGTATCTACAACCAAACTTGCATTTCTTTTGTTGCCATCCTTTCTTAAAAGCCTTTCCCCCCATCTATTTTCTCCGAGAATGGTACAAGAATAGAGATGTTTAATAGATATTTGTTGGATTTTTATCTCCTTGGCAGTGTCCTGGACAGTCCAAGCCGACTGGATGAGGAACACCGGCTTATTGCTCGCTATGCTGCCCGGCTAGCTGCAGAAGCAGGAAATGTGGTGAGTAGAGGATCCCAGTAGAGTAGCATAACTTAGCTTTACTTTAATATTCAAATGGTAGGACAAAGACAAACATGAAACTCAGGAGAGTGGATACTTCTAGAAGGGAAGAAGAATAGTAGGTTTAGAGAGGGAATCTCAGAGGCCTTTAATTTTATCTAGGAGCTCTGGTGGCACAATGGTTAAAGCATCTGGCTGCTTACCAGAAGATCAGCAGTTCAAACCTACTAGCTGCTTCATAGGAGAAAGATGAGGCAGTCTGCTTTCATAAAGATTTACAGCCTTGGAAACCCTATGAGACAATTCTACTCTGTCCTATTGGATCACTAGGAGTTGGAATCGAGTCAGTGGCAGTGAGTTTGTTTTTTTGGTGTGGATAATTTTATTTCTAATGATTTGTTTCTTTAAAAAAATGGATCAAGAAGAGAAAATCAACAAAGCCAGAACTTGGTCGTTTGAAAAAAAATCAATAAAATTGAGAGACCCTAATAAAACTGGTCAAATAAAGAGAACAAAAACACGAATGCCAATATCAGGAATGAAAGAGGGGACACTCTACAGCTTCTACAGACATTTTGAGGATGATAAGAGAATATTATGAACAACTTTATGCCTGTAAATATGACAACGTAGATGACATAGACAAATTCCTTGAAGGGCACAAATTACCAAAACTGACACAATAATAAATGTTGTTGTCAGGGGAAATCGAGTCAGCTCCAACTCAAAGTGACCCTGTGTACAACAGAATAAAACAGAATAGATAATCTAAAAGTTCAATATTTGTTTTAAAAATTGAATTCATATACAACTTCCTACAAAGAAAACTCTAAATCCCGATGGCTTAACTGCTGAATACAGTCAAATACTTAAAGAAGAAATTATATAGATCCTATAAAAACTCTTTGAGAAAATGGAGGAGGAAGGAACATTTCCCAACTCATAAGACCACTGTAATCTGACACAAGAACCAATCAAGGTGTCATAAGAAAAAAAAATTACTAACCAATATTTTGCATAAACATAGATTTAAGAAATTTTTAACAAAATAGTTGCAAATTAAATCCAGTAACATGTGAAAAAGGAAAATACTTCATAATGAAGTGAGGTTTATCCTAGTAATTCAAAGGTGTTTAATATATAAAAACCAAACAATGCAATTCACCATATTAACAGATTAAAAGAGAAATGTATAGCATCAGTTCAACAGATGAAGAAAAAGCATTTGAGAAAATTCAACACCCATTTACTATAAAAATTCTCAACAATACTAAGAGAACATCAGCCTGATTTAAAAAACAAAACAAAACAAACAAACAAAAACCTAGAGCTAATATCACTTAAAGGTAAAACAGTGAAACATTTTATAACAGACAAAGACATCTGAATTCACCATCTTTATTCAAAATTGTACTGGTGGTCCTAGCCAGCGTAACATGACAAAGAAAAAGGATATAAACACTGGAACGGAAGAATTAAAACTGTCTTTACTTACAGATGACATGATTATGTATAAGAAGTACTAAAAACAAAGCCAAACCCATCGCCTTTGAGTTTATTCCAACTCATAGTGACTCTATAAGACAGATTAGAAATGCCCCATAGGATTTCCAAGGCTGTAAATATTTATAGAAGCAGACTGCCACATCTTTCTTCCATGGAACAGCTGGTGAGCATCCAGACTAAGACAGACTCAGAACAAGGAAGGAGCCATCCACTTCTCAAAGAATTGGCCAGTGAAAACGTTATGAACAGCATTGAAACACTGTCTGAGATATTACTGGAAAACTTTGTGAATAGCCCTGAAACATTGATGTAGTGCCAGAAGATGAGCCTCTCAGGCTAGAAGGCACTCAAAATACAACTGAGAAAGAGGTGCCACCTCAGAGTAGATCCATCCACAACCATAATGATGTGGATGGAGTAAAGCTTTCGGGACCCTTGTTTGCTGGTTTGACACAACTCGAAATGAGAAGGAGCAGCTGGAAACATCCATTAATAGTTGGAACATGGAATGTATGAAATATAAATCTAGGAATATTGGAAGTTGTCAAAAAATGAAATGAAACACATTAAGATTAATGTCCTAGGTATTAATGATTTAAAATGTACTGGTTTTGGTCACTTTGAATCAGATCATTTTGAGTATGATCTATTGTGCCTGGAATAGGGAGCTCTGGTAGCGTAGTGCCTAAGGCACTTGACTGCTAACCAGAAGGCTGGTGGTTCAAACCCACCAGCCACTCTTAGGAAGGAAGGTTGGGCAATCTACCTCCGTAGTGATACCGCCTTAGAAACCCAGAGAATGGTCGCTATGAGTCGGGTCCGACTCCATGGCACATAACAGCATGCCAGGAATGACAAATTAAAGAGGAATGGCATGGTATTCATTGTCACAAAGAATGTTTCAAGATCTATCCTGAAGTACAGTGTTGTCAGTGGTAAGATAATATCCATACACCTACAAGGAAGTCCAGTTAATACTACTGTTATTCAAATTTACACACCAACCACCAAAGACAAAGAAATTGAAGATTTTTACCAATTTCTGCAGTCTGAAATTGACCAAACATGCAATCAAGATGTTTTGCTCATCACTGGAGACTGGAATGCAAAAGTTAGAAACAAGAATCACCAGTAGGTGGAAAATACAGCCTTGGTGATAGAAATAACACTGGAGATCACCTGATAGAATTTTGCAAGACCTATGACTTAACTCATTACAAATACCATCTTTCAACAACATAAATGCTCTGGTAGCATAGTGCCTAAGGCACTTGACTGCTAACCAGAAGGTTGGTGGTTCAAACCCACCAGCCACTCCTCGGAAGGAAGGTTGGGCAATCTACTTCCATAGTGATACTGCCTCGGCAACCCAAGGAGGGGTCGCTATGAGTCGGGTTCATCTCAACGGCACATAACAACAACAACAACATACACATGGACTTCACCAGATGGAGCACACAGGAATCAGATTGACTACATTTGTGGAAAGAGGTGATGGAAAAGCTCAATATCTTCAGCCAAAACAAGGCCAGGAGCTGACTGTGGAACCAACCATCAACTTCCCATATGCAAGTTCAAGTTGAAGCTGAAGACAATTAAAACAAGTCCATGAGAGCCAAAATATGACCTTGATTATATCTCTCCTGAATTTAGAGGCCATCTAAAGAATAGATTTGATGCATTGAAAACCAGTGACCAAAAACCAAAAGAAATATGGGATGACATCAAGAAGAAAGTAAAAGGTCATTAAAAAGACAGGAAAGGAAGAAAAGACCAAAATGGATGTCACAAAACATTCTGAAATATGCTCTTGAACTGAGAGTAGCTAAAGCAATTGGAAGGAATGACAAGATAAAAGAGCTGAACAGAAGACTTCAAGGAGCAGCTCAAGAAGACAGAGCCAGTTATTATAATGAAATGTTCAAAGACTGGAGTTAGAAAACCAAAAGGGAAGAATGTGTTTGGCATTTCTCAAGCTGAAAGAGCTGAAGGAAAAATGCAAGCCTCGAGTTAAAATATTGAAAGATTCTATGGGTAGAATATTGAATGATTCAAGAAGCATCAAAAGAAGATGGAAGGAATACACAGAGTCACTATACCAGAAAGAATTGGTCAATGTTCATGTATTTCAGGAGGTGGCATATGATCAAGAACCAGTGGTATTGAAGGAAGAAGTCAAAGCTTCAGTGAAGGAATTGGTGAAAAACAAGCCTCCGGGAATTAATGGAATACTCATTGAGATAGTTCAACAAATGGATGCCATGCTGCAAGCAATCACTTGCCTATGCCAAGAAACTTGGAAGACAGCTACCTGACCAACTGACTGGAAGAGATCCATATTTGTACCCATTCCAAAGAAAGGTGATTCTACAGAATGTGAAAATTACCGAACAATATCATTAATATCACATGCAAGTAAAATCTTGCTGAAGATAATTCAAAGATGATTGCAGCAGTATATTGATAGAGAACTTCCAGAAATGCAAGCTGGATTCAGAAGAGGATATGAAATGAAGGATATCATTGCTGATGTCAGATGGATCTTGGCTGAAAGCAAAGAATATCAGAAAGATGTTTAGTTGTGTTTTATCAACTATGCAAAAGCACTTGATTATGCGGATCATAACAAATTATGGGTAACATTGAGAAGAATGGGAATTTCAGAATGCTTAATTGTACTCATGAGGAACCTGTACATAGACCAGGAGGTTGTCATTCTAACAGAACAAGGGGATACTGCATGGTTTAAAATCAGGAAGGTTGGAGGTCAGGAAGATGGCATCTTACCTGTAGCCCACATGTTAGTTCCCTCTAGCATCTTAATGCCTAAAAAACTAGGTGCAGCAGTTTGGAGCAGGGATTCTGGCTTTCTGAATAGCTCATTAAGTCAGAGAAGGCTAACCTTAGGAGAGTATGAGAAGAGAACAGAAATAAACGAGCCTGCTCTGAAGAGCACTGACCAGCCAGCGAGAAGAAGCATCAGAGGGCTCCCTAGGGGAGTAGAGAGAACGCACCAGAGGACCTGCGGCCAATCCAGCACCCACTTTTATCAGTAAATTTGGGACCATGCTGAGTGGGAGAGCAGCATTTCTAAGAAGTGAAGCAGAGACCCCTCTGGCTTGGGCCTCCACTGAATTGGGAGCAGAGAGGGAAGCATGCCACAGGTGGGCAGGCCTGTAATAACTCATGGCATGGGTCAGGGCAGCTATTCCAGGACAGCTTTTTGGCATGGAGAGGCTTGGAGTATGGGGTTTTTGTGGCTGTCTGAACTGGCGGAAAGTGGTGGCCCCCTAACCATTGCCAAACTTGAACTGTGGGCCAGTAAGCCTACTCAAAGCCCTGGAAACAGCTACTAGAGCCTTAGAGCTTTTATTCTCTTTTCTTCCTCCTTTCCCCACCACTCCCCTGCCTCATCCAATAGAAAAACTACATTAAGCCACTACAACACCTGCTGGCTTGAATCCTAAACCCCTTTCATGACAAACAGAGACCTGCATCCACATTCCACATAGTTATTCCATCATCATCAAGAAAACTGCAGAGTAACCCAGCACACCTGAATTAATAGCCAAAAAAAAAAAAAAACCACCAGCTCCACCCTCGCAAAAATATTAAATCATAAAATCAAGACAAAACAAATCAATATATAAATAACAGTTAAAGACAACTTCAAAATGTCTAGGAAACAACAGGCAACCTCAAAAAAAAAAAAAAAAAAAA
>NW_006921645.1:13008975-13010667 GCF_000298275.1 Orycteropus afer afer | reverse complement strand
GACTCCTCCTTGGGTTTCCAAGGCAGTATCACTATGGAAATAGATTGCCCCATCGTTCTTCCGAGGAGTGAATAGAGGGAATAAAAGTTATAGGTACAAAACTTCCAAATGGAGAGGAAAACAGGACAATGTCCTCATAGAACAGATGGTTCCAAAAACATAGAGACAAGAATTCAGTCCAAAGTAACCACAAAGAAAATTACCAATCCCCCTAAGCAAACCCAGAAGGAAAGAAAACATATGGGTTTAGTAAGCACAAAACCAACAATAATGAAGAAAAGAGAAGAAATACTTGATAATAAAATGAACTCAGAACAGAAAAGTATATGGACCAAGGAAACTCCAACAACACACAAAAAAAAACTCAATAGAATGACAATAATCAATTCATACCTATTACTAATTACATTCAATGTGAATGGATTAAGTGCACCAATCAAGAGAAAGAGTGGCAGACTGGATAAGAAAAGAAGGCCATTGATATGCTATCTACAAGAGACCCACCTTAGACACAGAGATAAAAACAAATTAAAAGTTAAGGGGTGGAAAAAAATATACCACACTAGTGGTAACCAAAAATAAGCAGGGGTGGCAAAATTAATTTCTGATAAAATAGACTTTAACATGAAAAACAACATAAGAGACAAAGAAGGTCCCTATATGATGCTAAGGGTGAATTGACAAGAAGACATTATGATAATAAATGTCTATGCACCCAATGAAAGTGCTCCAAAATATGTGAAGCAAATATTAATTGAATTGAAAGGGAAAATAGACAATTCTACAATAGTAGTTGGAGACATTAACATACCACCTGCAAGAAGGGACAGACCAACTAAAAAAAAGACTCAACAAAGATACAGAAGAACTCAACAACATGATCAACCAACTCGACCTCATAGATATATACAGAGCATTCCATCCAACAAAACACAATTCACATTCTTCTCCAGTGTGCATGGATCATTCTTCACAATAGATCATATGTTAGGACATAAAACAAGCCTCAATAAATTCAAAAACATAGAAATACTACAAAGCATCTTTTTGGACTACAACGCTATAAAATTAGAAATTAATAATAGGAAGATCAAGGGGAAAACATCAAACGTGGATGTTGAATAGTACACTGCTCAAAAACTACTGGGCAATAGAAGAAATAAAAAGTAAAATTAAAAAATTCCTAGAAACAAACGAAAATGAAGATACATTTGACCAAAACCTATGGGACACAGCAAAAGCACTACCCAGAGATCAGTTTATAGCAATAAATGCATGTATCACAAAAGAAGGAAAAAAACAAAATCAACACTCTAACTCTGGTGGCAAAATACACAAGGTATTTGGCTGCTAACCAGGAGGCTGGTGGTTCAAACCCACCAGCCACTCCTCAGAAGGAAGATGGTGCAATCTACTTCCATAGTGATACCACCTTGAAAACCCAAGGAGGGATTGCTATGAGTCAGATCCAACTCGATGGCAGTGAGGTTGGTTTGTTTTTGGTTAACTCAACAACTCCAACAATTAGAAAAAGAACAACAAAAGAATCCTACAGTACCTAGAAGTAAGGAAATAATAAAGATCAGAGCAGAAATAAATGAAACAGAAAACAAAAAACAATAGAGAAAATCAGCAAAAGAAGAAGTTGGTTCTTCAAAAAGATTAACAAAATCAACAAACCATTGGCAAATA
>NW_006921645.1:13007100-13008215 GCF_000298275.1 Orycteropus afer afer | reverse complement strand
TACATCCTGAACAAGTGAGATTCATACCTTGTATGCGAGGATGGTTCAACATCAGAAAAACAATCGATGTAATCCACCACATAAACAAAGCAAAAGAAAAGAACCATATGATCATGTCAATCGATGCAGAAAAGGCATTTGATAAAATACAGCACCTGTTCCTGATCAAAACTCTCAGCAAAATAAGGATAGAAGGGAAATTCCTGAACATAATAAAGGGCATATATGCAAAGCCAACAGCCAACATTATTATTAATGGAGAAAGACTCAAACAGGAACCAGGCAAGGATGCCCTCTGTCACCACTCCTATTTAACATTGTATTGGAAGTCCTAGCCAGGGCAATAAGGCAAGAAAGAGAAATAAAAGGCATCCATATTGGCAAAGAGGAAGTAAAGCTATCTCTTTGTGGATGATATGATCCTATACATAGAAAATCCAAGAGAACCAGCAAAAAAACTACTGGAACTAATAGAGAGGTTCAGCAAAGTGGCAGGATACAAGGTCAACATATAAAAATCAGTTGGATTCCTCTACACCAACAAAAAGACCTCTGAAAAAGAAATAAGGGATGATACCATTTACACTAGCTGCTGAAAAGATAAAATATCCAGGAATAAATCTTACCAGAGACACAAAAGACCTATACAAAGAAAACTATAAAACACTACTACGGGAGACAACAAGGGATCTACATAAATGGAAGAACCTGCCTTGTTCATGAATAGGTAGACTGAATATTGTGAATATGTCAATACTACCTAAAGCAGTCCACACATTTAATGCAATTCCAATCCACATACCAACAAAATTTTTTAAGGACATGGAAAAACCAATTACTAACTTCATATGGAAAGGAAAGAGACCTCGGATAAGCAGAGCACTATTAAAAAGAAGAGCAAAGTGGAAGGTGTCAAACTCCCAGATCTCAAAATCTACTATACAGCCACAGTAAGTGAAAACAGCATGGTATTGATACAATGATAGACATGTAGATCAATAGAACAGAATCAAAAATCCAGAAAAAGACCCATCCATCTATGAACAGCTGATCTTTGACAAAGGTCCAAAACCCATTAAATGGGGAAGAAATAGCCTCTTTAACAAATGGTGCTG
>NW_006921645.1:13004854-13006320 GCF_000298275.1 Orycteropus afer afer | reverse complement strand
ACCTATGTTCATTGCAGCACACTTCACCATAGCAGAGATGGAAACAACCTAAATAC
The DNA here is from genome assembly GCF_000298275.1 of Orycteropus afer afer. Lineage (NCBI taxonomy): Eukaryota > Metazoa > Chordata > Mammalia > Tubulidentata > Orycteropodidae > Orycteropus > Orycteropus afer. The sequence continues at coordinate 13,006,264 of NW_006921645.1, read as the reverse complement.
CCATCAACAGTGGAATGGATAACCAAATTATAGTGCATTCACACAATGGAATACTATGCTACATAAAAAAAAAAAAAAAAAATGAAGGGTACACGAATCATTGCACAATGTGGATGAGACTGGAGGACATTATTCTAAGTGAAAAAAGTCAATCACAGAAGGATAAATATTGTATGAGCCCATTACTGTAAAAAGACAAGGAATGGTTTGCTTAAGGAAGGGAACTCACTTTGTAGGTTACCAGGGTGGGGAGGGAATAATTTCAGGCTAGTTGGGGGCCACATGCTGAGGTGGGTAAGGGGAGGGATGGTATAGAAAGGGTCTGTGACCACTGTGATAACACTAGGGAAAGGGAAGACACCGAGTTGTGTATATAAGATATGGACAACAGAGGCTAATACCAGTATATCCACAATACTGCATGACCATTAACACCAAACACCAGACTACAGATAAATACGTAAACATCTGAGAAGATCAGATAAGGGTCAGTGAACAGGATTATACTCTAGACCAAGGATAGATTTTGACAGATACCAGTGATATAAAATACCCACAATCCTTGTAGAACAGAAGATAGACATAGAACAATCCCTCACAGACAGCCAGACACTGTGGGAAAGAGATCCAATGGATCTACCAACTCAGGACCATAGTATTGGGGGACACCAAACTCAATCAGCACAACAAAATACATAAAAATCTTGTTCCACAACCTCTATTGGTGAGTAGTGACTGGAATCTTAAAAGCTTTCGAACAGCCATCTGAGATACAGCTGATGGTCTTCTATCGTCAGAAGCAAAGAAGAGTTCAAAAAACCAAGGGCATTTGGAAGCAATCAGCCCTAGGACCTGATGGACCTCGAGACCAGAACTAGATGGTGCCCAACTACCACTACCAACCACTCAAGAAGGGATCAAAACTCGAGATCCTGGATAGAATGGGAGGAAAGACGTGAAACAAAATCCAAAACCATAATAATGACCAGAATTACTGGTCAGATGGAGTCTGATAGGAACCTCAGTACTGTGGTCCTGGGGTACATTTCCAGCCTGAAATAAAACTCACTCCCAGGGGTTGGCTCTCAGCCCAATAATAAATAAGACGTGCACGCAGACCACTCAACCCAGGGTGACGCACCCACATACTCTGTGGAGACGCATCCCTTGGAGCAATTGACCACAGGGCACCAGAGGGGCAACGTTCACATGGAGGAAAAGCAGGACACACAAGAGTGCATAACTATGAGGGGCATGGGGGGGGGGGTTACTGGAAAGGGAGGGGAGGAGAGTGAGTTAGGTTTGGGGATGGTAATCGGGGAGTGAAACCAAATGTACACAAAATGTTGAATGTAAAACGAACTCTGCTCTGTAAATTTGCACCTACAGCACAATAAAAAAAATAATAAT
>NW_006921645.1:12995955-13004754 GCF_000298275.1 Orycteropus afer afer | reverse complement strand
TCACCATACTTATTCAGTCTGTATGCTGAGCAGATAATCCAAGAAGCTGCACTGTATGAAGAAGAACATGGCATCAGGATTGGAAGAAGATTCAACACCCTGTGATACGCAGATGACACAGCGTTGCTTGCCAAAAGAGAAGATGACTTGAAATGCTTACTGATGAAGATTAAAGACTGCAGTGTGCAGTATGGATTACACCTCAACATAAAAAAAACAAAAAAATCCTCCCAACCAGACCAATAGGTAGCATTGTGATAAATGGAGAAAAGATTGAAGTTGTCAGAGATTTTATATTGCTTGGGTCCACAATCAACACCCATGGAAGCAGCAGTCAAGACATCAGACAATGTATTGCACTGGGCAAATATGCTGCAAAAGACCTCTTTCAAGGGCTGAAGAGCAAAGATGACTCTTTGAAGACTAAGATGCACCTAATCCAAGCCATGATATTTTCAGTTGCCTCATGTGGATGTGAAAGCTGGACAGTAAATAAGAAAGACTGAAAAAGAGTTGATGTTCTGAGTTGTGGTGTTGGCAAAGAATACTGAAAGTTCCATGGACTGCCAGAAGAACTAACAAATCTGTCCTCAAAGAAGTGCATCTGGAGTGCTCCTTGGAAGTAATAATGACCAGACTTTGTCTCATCTACTTTGTACATGTTGTCAAAAGGGACCATTCCCTGGAGAAGGCTATTATGCTTGGTAAAGTGGAGGGTCAACGAAAGAAGGGAAGGCCCTCAACGAGATGGACTGACACAGTGGCTGCAATGATGGGCTCAGGTATAGCAGGGATAGTGAGGCTGGCACAGGACCAGGCAGTGTTTTGTTCTGTTGTACACAGGGTTGCTATGAGTCAGAGCCAACTCAACAGCTCTTAACAACAACATTAAAAAACAACTGGAAGAAAATATCTACAGCATATGTCTGAAAAGATCTTCTACCTGAAACATATAAAGAATATCTTGTTCCTGTACCTCAGTAATAAATAGCCCATTAAAAAAAAAAAAAGGCAAAAAACTCAAGCAGACACTTCACAAAGAAGATATACAGATGACCAATAAGCATATAAAAAATATTCAATACAGTTAATCAACAGGAAAATGCCAGTTAAACCACAATGTGTTACTGCTATACACCCACTAATCCTGAAAGCAAATCCATTGCCATTGAGTCTATTCTGACTCACAGTGACCCTGAGGGACAGAGTAGAACTGCCCGATAAGATTTCCAAGGCCATAAATCTTCATGGAAGCAGACTGCCACATCCTTCTCCTGTGGGTGGCTGGTGGGTTAGAACTGCTGATCTTTGAGTTAGCAGCTGAGCACTTTAAACACACCCACTAGAATGGATAAAATGAAAAAGATTAGCAACATGAAATGTTGGAGAGAATGTGGAGCAACCATTTTAACATGCTGGTAGGCATGCTGATAAGCATGTAAAATGGTACAACTACTTTAGAAAGCTATTTGGCTGGTTTTTGTTTTTGTTTTTTAAGAGGTAAGCATATATTTCTCTTATGATTCAGCAATTCAGCTATATATTTATCCAAGAAAATGAAAACACAAAAAGCTTTCTACCAGAATGTTCATGCCAGTTCTCTTCATAATAGTGAAAAATTAGAAACAACCCAAATATTTATCAACATGAAAATGGATAAACAAAGCGTGGTGTATTTATATAATGGAATACTACTTGGCACAGAAACAGTGAACTACTGATGCCTGCAATAAATGGATGAATCTCAAAATATGCTGAGTAAAAGAAGATAGGCACAAAGAAGTACATACTGCTTGATTCTATTTATATGACATGCTAGAATAGACTTAAAATAATTGAAATCAGATCAGGTTTGTTTCTTTTTCTGGTGATGCAGACATTGAAAGGAGATAAGGAAACTTTCCAAATTAATGGGAATGTTCTGCATCTTCAAGGTGTGTGGGTTACATGAGTATGCATTTGTCACAGTGATTGAATGGTACACTTAAGATCTGAGTGTTTCAGTCTATGTAAATTACAGCTCAATTAAAAGAAAAAGGAACTACTGTGGTAAAAATGTAAGAGTTAATTGAAATGGGAAGTGGCCACTCAGAGATTTACCATATGTTGTCCTATAATTTGTAAATATTTCATAATATTTCATCTTTTCCTCCTCCCTTTTCAGCCTTTTACTTTCCTTAAGGAGATGTATGCTGGTTCTTATTCACTCCCCACCCCCACCCTCCCATCCCCACCCCACACACACACTATTGTAAACAAAAGATTCCTGGCCTCAAGGAACTAACAGTCTAGTCAGAGAGCCAAACATTAAGCAAATAATCACACTATTAAACATGTAACTACACATTATGATAAATATAATGGAGGAAAAATTCAGGAAGCTATGAGAGTGTATATTAGGTACCTGATCTTTTCTGGAGAGTAAGGGATGTTACTTACTCTCCTACAAAAGTGTTACTTGAATTGGGATCTGAAATTAAGTAGAAGACGACTTCTGTTTCCTGGGAACTGAAACCGAAGTTGCCCAGGTGCTACTTTTGCTACCCCTCCCCTGTTCATGGGTTTTAGTCGTCATGGTGTGCAGGGAGCAAAACTTTGAGCATGTGTAAAGTGAAGAGTAAGAAATGAGACTCTCGTTAAGCTAGGCTTTTCAGAGTGTTATATCCTTGGTATAGAAGACCATCTGTCAGCACAGAGACCAGACAGGAAAGCTTGAGTCTCCTCCTATTGGAGCAGTACTGGGGGAGGGTGGGCAGAAGAGGTCTCCCCTAGGAATTCAAAACCTCAGGCCTTTACACACTTCAGTTGTGTTTTCTTCCACAACTTCATATTCTAAGAAACACCAAAGTGAAATTTTACATAAAATTAACCTCAAATCATCTGAACTCATTGCCATCGAGTTGATTCCGACGCATAGTCAACCTATAAGATGGGGTAGAACTGCCTCATGGTGTTTCCAAGGCTGTAATCTTTACAGAAGCAGACTGCCATCTTTCTTCCTGGAGTGGCTGGTGGGTTCAAGCCACCAGCCTCTTTGCAGCTGAGCACTTTAACCATGCTCTACCAGGGCTCCTTCTGTGGTATCTAGCAGAGGCAAAAGTAGATCACCAGGCCTTTCTTCCAAGGTGCCTCTGGGTGGACTCAAACCTCCAGCCTTTCAGTTAGCAGCTGAGCATGTTAACTGTTTGCCCCACCCAGGGAGGCCTCTGTCTCTAAACCCATTGTTCTAATTCATAGTGACCCTATAAGGGAGGGTAGAATTGCCCCATGGGGTTCACAAGGCTATAATCTTTTCTTTCTTCTTTTTCTTCCTTTTTTTTTTTTTTTGGACAACTAGAAAACTATTATGCTGTGATATGTATATATTTATATAACACATATATATAATATATGTACAATGTACGGAAAACCCCTTTTTAAGGTATACAATTCTGTGAGTTTTTTGGGTTTTTTTTTTTAATTGTGATTTGTTTACAAATTGAATTCATCTTCCATTCAACAGTTCAAATACATTTTGTTTTATGACATTGATTGCAGTCCCCACAATGTAGCAGCTCTCTTCCCACTTCTCCTGTGGTTACCTTTCGTTGTATCCTTTCCTGTGCAGTCCTGTCCTCTATTTCCCTGTGCAAATGCTGCCCTTCTGATCTTCCATGGTTGATGGTTCCAAGGAATATGCCAATCTGGTATAATTGTCCACCTTGTCCCAGGCTGTAATCTTTATGGAAGCAGATTGCTACATCTTTCTCCTGCAGAGTGGGTGGTGGGTTCAAACTGCCAACCTTTTGCTTAACAGCTAAGCTCTTTAACCACAGTACCACCAGGGTTCCTTTTCTATTTCTAGAGAAGTCATATTAGATTAGTACCCACATTACCCCAGACAGGAGCCTTGGGAGCACAATGGTTAAAGCAGTCAGCTGCTAACTAGAAGATCAGTGTTTCAAACCTGCCAGCTGCTCTGTGGGAGAAAGATATGGTATTCTGCTTCTGTAAAGATTTACAGCCTTAGAAACCCTGTAGGACCATTCTACTCTGTCCAATAAGGTTGCTGTGAATTGGAATTGACTCAAGGCAGTGGGTTTGTTTGGGTTTTTATTCTAGATGAACTCATGTTTTCTTAGGTCATTCATTATATCTGCAAAGATGATTATTTCCAAATAAGATCCCACTCACAGGTTAGGATTTCAACATTTCTTTTGGGGGGACACAGTTCAGCCCATAACACACAGTATTTTAGAAATATATACCAATTTATGTCACCTTCTTCATAAGGAAATAGAGTGGTAGAATCTGCAAATGGAGATTCTTGTTTTGTTTCTCAAAAAAAAAAAAAAAGGCAGTTTATCCCTTTGAGTTTGTTAAGATTTCAGAATCTTTTTCTTGAGAATTTATATTAGGTCACACAGAGATAAGAACAAAAAGAAGTCAGGGGGAAAAATTTAATTAGTTAAGCCTTATACATGCCATCAGTGAGTTACAACTATTCAATTTATTTCAGAAATTAAAATATCCAAATAAAAGTAGAAAGTCAGTGAAAAACACTCTCAGTGAGATGGATTGACACAGTGCTGCAACAGTGGGCTCAACCACGGCAACGATTGTGAGGATGGTGCAGACCGGGCGTTGTTTCGTTTTGTTGTACACAGGGTCACTGTGAGTCAGAACTGATGGCACCTAACAACAACAAATCAAATAAAGCTGCTTGGATGGATAGGGTTAGGGTTGAATTTTAAAAATTAAATATGTTTAATGTCATCATGTAATCTTACTGTCTTTACATAGTACTTTTTAAATATATAATTAAATGCTGCAAAGCTTTCTGACCCTGAAAAAGATCTCTGTTCCTTCACTGCAAACAAGATAAGTCTGTTTAAACCAGGTGGTTTCTGATGCCAGGTCTCTCGTTCTTGTGAAAGTGATAATAATTTTTAGGATGGTCTTTAGATTGAATACTGATATGGATAAAGTCTCTTTGATCTTCAATATGTTTTCAAAAGAGTAGTTATCTTATAAATATTGAACCTCTCAGGAAGGATTCTTCTTGACTGGATTTCTGTTAAATTGAGGGGACTCCTAATCCTTTAATCTTTCACCGATAGAAATGCTTTGCATAAGGTGGGTGTATTGCTCAAAAGAATTTATTAGTCCGCTAGATATGCTTTGTGTTGATTTAAAGGGGGGAAAAAAACCTTCCTCCACAAAGAAAGACTATTTAAATCATTATAACAGCTAGCTCCGCACTCTGTGGAGTGCTTCAGCAACAGGGCTGGAACTTCTCCCTAGATGACAAGTGTGGCCACTGAAATCTGTTCAGCTGACCCTTCAATAAAGAAATTTTAGGTTGCTTGGATAAACCATTATTATCCAAGGGAACTCATTTATTTTCCTGAACTGCGTAAGCTCCTTTTTTTTAAAAAAACTTCAGTATAACTACAAAGTGTGGTAAATAGTAGTAATATTAGTAAATTATATTAAAGTTTCACTACAAAAATCACCAGCATTGGACATAAGCAGATGTTTTGTTTCTTTTTAATGAAAGATTTTTTTTCTTTCCCCTCTTTGAAAAAAAATTTAAAACTCATTATGGAAAAGTTGGAAGAAAGATGAACAGAAGGGGAAACCATCACCCATTGTCATACTACTTATCATTTGAACATTTCCAAGAAGGTGTGTTTTCAGATCCCCCAGTCCCAGCCTTCACAGCCCATCATCTTGTCAACCTGCTCCAGGCATGTACCATTCCAGAAATATTCCCATGGCTTCTTAGAATTAAAGATTAACATGAACCATGTGGTGTTTCACACACATTTAATGACTCAGAAAACCAAAACCCACTGCCATTAAGTTGATTCCAACACATGGCAATCCCCATGATATTTCCAAGGCTGTAAATCTTTATGAAAGTAGACTGTCTCATCTTTGTCCCATGGAGCAGCTAGTGGGCTCAAACCACCAACCTTTTTTGGTTAGCAGCCCAATGCTTTCAGCACAGCACCACTAGAGCTCTTCAATGTCTCAGAACCCCCTAAAATAATAATTGTCAAACCTGGCTACATGCTATAATCATGTGTGAAATATTTAAAACAAAAAAAAACTAGATCCTTGGCTTGCCTCGGACCTACTAAATCAGAATCTCTGAGTTTGGGGCCCATTGGGAGCTCTGGTGGTGTAGTGCCTAAGGCATTTGACTGCTAACCAGAAGGCTGGCGGTTCAAACCCACCAGCCACTCCTCAGAAGGAAGATGGGGCAATCTACTTCCATAGTGATACTGCCTCGGAAGCCCAAGGAGGGGTCACTATGAGTCGGGTCCAACTTGACGGCACATAACAACAACAACAACAACAATCTTCATTTAAAAAAAAAAAAAACCCACAACTCCTAGGTCTTCTGGTTTTCAGCTAGCTTGAGAACCATTGCGCTAAACAACATTGGGTTTTTGAGAGAGACAAGGTTAATAATCCACAGCCCTCCAGTTAAGAGACTGAGTCAAGTTGGGATCATCGGTTGACTGCCCCAAGGGTGAAAAAAAAAAACCTAATTTACTGTCAGGTACGTCATTTTGGTATCATCCTGCCAAGTTCATGTAGGTGGGAAGCCTCCAGGCTCTCTTTTGGAGCGTCCAGAAATGCGTACTATCAGATTACAATTTGCTGACTCGTTTGCTTCCCTTGATTTTATAGCATTTGCCCAATTTGACTTAAAGAGATCTCATTCGTTGCCCTGTATGTTTCAGATGTCTCTATCCCATTAAAGATGATGGAGCTCCATGAGGCTACCTAAGCCTAAGCAATGCCATTGTAACAGGAAGTTTGAGACACCTTGTCCTTCCTAGGATTACAGGAAGTGTACCACTTTATTCCCATTCTTCAGAGTTGTCTTTCTCAAATACTTAAACTGTAACTGTTATAATCTGGTCCTCAGTTCCCTAAGTTTTTCTGCCTTTCATTGCTCTGACCTTGAGGTATCACTCAATGGTTGCATTTATTGCTAAGTACTTGATTATTATTTAGCTTTTAAGTGATCTTTTACCTCCTTTTCCTAAACTCTTTCGGCTTTTGTTTCTATGGGATTTAAGGAGTCTTCTTCCTCCAGCCTGCCTGGTAACTGTTTTACCTAATAATAGAATTAGAAACAATAGCTACCCGTTTTGAGTGCTTTGTGTGTCTATAAACCCTGTGTTGGATGTTTTAGAAACATTATCTCTGGTGCTTTCAGAACCTCTGCAAGACAAGGATGGTTCCTATTGTGATTTTATAAATGAGGCACAGAAGGTTAGATCACCTTGCCGAACATCCCTCAACTAGACTTGAGATTCAAATTCGAGGTTATGTCACTTTGTATATGTTTTAGAATATTCCTCCAAAACCACTTTCCATATTTATAGTCAGATATAAATAACCAATGTTTTTGACCTACACATAGCTACTGCTTTAGATATTTGCTGTTAAAATAAATTGGTTTTTCTTAAGTGTGTAGGAGATATTCTATGATATCCCAATTTTGTCTGTGTTTCAACAAGGTAAAGGCCTCTTATTGCTTAGAGAAGTTCCTCCAACTTTGGCTACACATTGAAATCACCTGAGGGGTTAAAATATACCAGTGTCTTATCCCACTTCTAAGGAGCTCTGGTGATGTAGTGGTTAAGACATCTGGCTGCTAACCAGAAGATTGGCAGTTCAAACCCACCAGCTACTCCACAGAAGAAAGATGTGGCAGTCTGCTTCTGTAAAGATTTACAGCCTTGAAAACCCAGTGGGAGTCCCTATGAGTTGGATTCAGTTTGATGGCAGTGAGTCTGGTTTTTAGTGATCTGACTACTAGAGATTAATGCAGTTGTTCTTAGATACAGCCTAGGCATTGGGATTTTAAAAATATCTCCAGAATCACCTGGCATGTTTTTATTAAACATGATCCTTAGTTGAGAACCATTAGTCTTAAAGAGAAGGCACAAGAAAATAGACTACAAGACAATAATTTTGGTTTCTCTGTTAACCCACCAAGTTTCTCTACCTAATCTGTCCCTTGGTAAAGCACCTTTACTTTTTCATATTTTGTCCCTTAGTTGGCCCCTCACTAACTCACCTGAAACTAGAAAAGGCTAAAAGTTGTTGAAACATGAATTAAGCTTTCCAAATAAAAGATAAATCTCTGTGCTTATTTAAAGGTTCTAAAATCTGAACTCTGAAGTGTCCTTGATTTCTGAAACCTGAATTTGGTCTGGAATAAATTAAGGGGAAAAAAACTCTGGGGAAAATTGGAAAGGTTCATGTCCTATTACCTATTGCTGCTGTAACACAAATACCTCAAGCAGGTAGCTTCAGAGAACAAAAATTAATTTTCTCATAATTCAGGAAACTAGAAGTCCAAAGTCAGGGCACCAACTTTAAGGATGAGGTTCTATCTCTCAATTCCAAGGGTTTCAGCTTTGGTAGCCTCTGCATTCCTCATTTCCCTAGCAGTCTTCATGTAGCCTCTGACTAACCCCCATTTGTACTTGCTTCTGTGTCTAATTTCCTTTTTATAAACTCAAAAGTAATTAGGTTTAGGACACACCCTGCACTGATATGGTCTCGATATAACAAAAGCAACCCAGTTCCCAAATGGGATTACATCCACAGGTCTAGGGGTTAGGATTCCTACACATATTTTGGGGGACACAGTGCAATCCATACCATTCTACCCTTTGGCCTTTCAAAATTCATATCCTTAGCCAAAACTTGGAAACAACCTAGATGTCCAACGACTGAGGAATGGATAACCAAACTTTGGTACATTCACACAATGGAATACTATGCAAC
>NW_006921645.1:12992340-12993887 GCF_000298275.1 Orycteropus afer afer | reverse complement strand
TTTTTTTTTTTTCTCCAAATGATTACAGAGGGTTTTCTTGGCTGTAATCTTTACAGAGCCAGATCACGAGGCCTTTTGACATGGCGCCCTAAGTGGATTCATATTGTCAACCTTTGGGTTAGTAAAAAAAAAAAAAAAAAAACTCACTGCCATCGAGTCAGATCTGACTCATGGCGACCCCTCTTTGAGTTTCCAAAGCAGTATCACTACGAAAGTAGATTGCCCAACTTTCCTTCCGAGGAGTGGCTGGTAGGTTTGAACCACCAGCCTTCTGGTTAGCAGTCCAATGCCTTAGGCACCAAGAGCAAATTGCATGACCCAGAGACCTATCCTAACGTTCTAGGAAACCTTATTTAACCTTTTTCACAGCTTAGTAAATGCCTGATAAGTATCTTTGAAGAAAATATTTCTGGTTCTTCCTTAAGATTCTTGATTCTCTGATTTAAACTCAGTCTGGCTGTATGCTTGATTCAGGCTTGCAACTTTTCACTTTTGTAAAAGTTTTATTAAGGACTTGATAAGTTTTTTGTTTGTGTGTTACCTCAGAGGTGATCAAGAAAGTTCTTGAAAGAGCAAATTCAACTTAATGACATGAGACCTACTTGAAGGAACTGATTAGCTACTCCAGAATTCCCCATTCTCCACTCCCCTAACGTAATATCGAGCTGCTCATCACCACATATATACCAGAGAAAATGTATTTATCACATGGCATTGCCTCATTAAAGCTGTTAGCATAATTTTACCAAGTAGGTTATATAATAATGTAGAAGAATATATAACAGCGTAGAAGAATACTGAGAATGACAATTGGAAATTGCAGTGAGCAAAATAATGGATGTTTTTTTCATGTTCCTTAATAAAAGAAAGTTGAAAGAATTAAAAGTATGCAAAGGTCTGGAAGCAAGTGAATTATGTTGATGATACCCATGAGTAATACTGCTTTTGCTGCAGCTGCCTGATTGTAGGGCAGCCCATTAGTCCATCCCTAGAATTATTCTGAGCTCCTCAGGAAATGGTTTCAACTGAATTTTGCAGTGAACCTAGTTCAATACAGAGTTGCCTGAGGATGTTCACTGAAAGTTTAGGCTGGCTCGGAACCCCCAAGAAATGTTCAGAGAATAGGCTTGGTTATACATGATAGTTTCATTTTAGGATGAAAGGAACAGCTTTTATGAGATAATCGTTAAATCGAAGCTTCATCAGTCCCATTCCATATGAATTGGGAACTGTTCAGGATTCAGGAATCAGTTTACTTGCATTTAGGTCTTCTAGACTAGGGGTAACATAGGGGAGAGACAGGCCCTAGTTGAATCACTGGTTACTCAGTAGAAGCCCTTATTTGTAAACCAGAGGTTGGTCAATGCATTAAGAAAAATTGTTTAAAATATTTTGAAATGTCTGCTGAAGTATATAGGGGTAAATTGGCATGGAGTTGTCAAAGATTCTTAAAAAGAATCCTAAGTAAGCAAAGATAAAGAAATATGAAATAGATGAAGCAAATGGGGCAAAATCTTCATAACTGTTGAACCTAGTTTATGGATATA
>NW_006921645.1:12991157-12992240 GCF_000298275.1 Orycteropus afer afer | reverse complement strand
TTTTTTAGGTGAAAGGTTACATAGTGAATTAGGTTTCTACTTTATACTTTTTATGCAAATTATTTCATGACATTGGTTACCATTTTTACAGTGTGTCAGCATTCTCTTTATTTCCTTTCTGTTAGTTTTGTTTGGGTTGATCAAGCTTCCATTCCCCTCATTTCCTTCTCATCTTTGCTTTTTGGTAGTTGTTGACCGTTTGGGTTACATATTTGTTGTTAGGTGCCATCAAGTCATCTCTGACTCATAGCAACCCTATGTACAGCAGAACGAAACATTGCCTGGTCCTGTGCCAGCTCCACTATCCCTGCTATACCTGAGTCCATCATTGTAGCCACGGTGCCAATCCATGTTTTTGAGGGCCTTCCCCTCTTTCATTTACCTTCCACTTTACCAAGCATAATATCCTTCTCCAGGGAATGGTCTCTTCTTACAACATGACCAAAGTAGGTAAGACGAAGTCTGGCCATTCTCACTTCCAAAGAGCATTCCAGCTGCACTTCTTCCAGGATAGATTTGTTAGTTCTTTTAGCAGTCCATGGTACTTTTAGTATTCTTCACCAGCACCGCAGCTCAAAAGCATTGACTCTTCTTCTGTCTTCCTTATTCATTGTCCAGCTCTCACATGCGTATGTTGTTGTTGTTATTGTTGTTGTTATGTGCCGTCGAGTCAGCCCCAACTCATAGCGACCCCTCCTTGGGTTGCCGAGGCATATGAGGCGATTGAAACTACCGTGGCTTGTGTCAAGCGCACCTTAGTCCTCAAGGAGACATCTTTACTCTTCAGCACTTGAAAGCGGTCTTTTGCATCTGATTTGCCGAGTGCTATAGGTCATCTGATATCTTGACTGCTGCTTCCATTGGCATCAATTGTAGAACCAAGTAATATGAAGTCTTTGATAACTTCAATCTTTTCTCCATTTATTGTGATGCTACTTATAGGTCCAGTTGTGAGGATTCTTGTTTTCTTTATATTGAGGTGTAATCCATACTGTAGACTCTGTTCTTCAATCTTCCTCAGTAATTGTTTGAAGTCATCCTAATGCTCAGCAAGCAATGTTGTGTCATCAGCATATCACAGGT
>NW_006921645.1:12985260-12986194 GCF_000298275.1 Orycteropus afer afer | reverse complement strand
CTCCTGGGGACTAAGCACAAGCCTGCCTGTGCTTACCTCACTCCCAGGGACTAAGCACAAGCCCGCCCGTGCTTACCTAGCTCCCAGAGACCCGGTCCCTCTCGGGAGGGTAACCAGATTTGCATATGGAAGGTGTTATAAGTATTAGATTTTTATTTGAGTTATAATAATAACCAACATCTCTAGAGCATTGTGCTGCCACCCACATGGTATCATTAAGCCCTCTCCACAACTCTTTCAGTAAGCATTCCTATTTTACACATAAGAAAATGGAGGTACAGTAAAATAATTCCAAAGTCATGTGGCCAAAAAGTGGCAAAGCTAGGATCTCAACCAGCCTCGCTGCTGCTATTCTTACTCCTCTATAATAAATTCTCCACTTAGTAGCCAATGCATTGTTGGTTATTTTTTAAATAAACTTTTTATTTTAGAATAGTTGTACATTTACAGAAAATCCTTGAAGGTAGTACAGAGAGTTCCCACATAACTAGCACCCAAGTTCCCCAGTTGTTAACATCTTAACTTTACTGCAGTACATTTGTTATAATTAATGAACCAGTATTGATCCATTATTATTAACTATAATCCATACTTTATTCAAATTTCCTTAGCTTTTACCTAATGTCCTGTTTTGTTCTGGGATCCTATCCAGGTGCCACATTACATTTTGTCATCATGTCTTCTTAGGCTCCTTCTGACTGTAACAGTTTCTCAGACTTCTCTTATTTTTCATGACCTTGACAGTTTTGAGGAGTACTGATCAGATTTTTTTTGTAGAATGCCCTTCAGTTAGAATTTGTCTGATGTTTTTCTCATGATTATAGTGAGGTTATGGGTTTTAGGGAGGAAGGCCACAGGGGTGAGGTGCTATTTTATCACATTATATCAAGAGTACATACTGTTATCATGATTTATCTCTGTTGATGTTGACCCT
>NW_006921645.1:12977484-12985160 GCF_000298275.1 Orycteropus afer afer | reverse complement strand
ATTTCAGCTCACTAATGCCTAGGATATCAATCTTTATGCATTCCATTTAATTTTTAACAACTTCCAATTTTCCTAGATTCATACTTCGTACATTCCATGTTCTGATGATTAATGGCTGTTTGCAGCTGTTTCTCCTCAGTTTGAGTTGTGCCGTGTCAGAAAGTGGAGGTCCCAAAAGCTTTATTCTATCCACATCGTGAAGGTTGGCTGTATTCTGATGAGGTAGCTTTTTCTCAGTTGTATTTTGAGTGCCTTCTAACCTGGAGGAGCTCATCTTCCAGCACTGTATCGAACAGAGTCTCAGGGCTATTCTAAAGTTCTCCAGTAATATATCAGACAGTGTTTTCTCTGCTATTCATAAGGTTTTCCCTGGCCAATTCTTTGAGATGTGGATGGCCTCCTTCTTCTGAGTCTGTCTCAGTCTGGAAGCTCCACTGAAACCTGTCCACCATGAGCAACCCTGCTGGCATTTGAAACACCAGTGGCACAGCCTCCATCCTCAAAGCAACATGCTGGCCATCACAATAGGACAAACTGACAGACAAGTTCATCTCCCTTAGCTGTTCCAAACCTCTCTGCCCACTTCCTGACCTTCCCTGTACCTTTTCTGGCCGTCAGCCCTAACTTCTTCCCACAGCTTTCTGCCTTGGGTGGGGTCTCTCCCTCCCCTTACCTGGATTGTTGGTTTCATACAGTTAATTGTTTAAGGGAAACATTGTTTATTTTATAATCTAGTCTGTTGTTTGGCTGAAAGGTGACCTTCTGGAGTAGATTCCTTTTTAGGTTAAAAGGATACCTTAGGATGATAGCCTTGAGGCTTCCTCTAGTCCCTGTCAGTCCAGTAAGTCTGGTCTATTTTTTATGAATTTGAGTATTGTCCTATGCTTTTCTTCCATTCTAACCAGGACCTTCTATTTTGTGCCTGGTCAGAACAGTCAGTAGTGGTAGCCAGGCACCATCTAGTTCTGGTCTCAGGTTAGATGAGGCCATAGTTTGTGTGGGCTATTAGTCCTATAAACTAGTTTCTTCCTCATACAGTCACTGCCATTGAGTCGATTTTGACTCATAGTGACCCCTCCTTGGGTTTCTGAGGTGATATCTGAAGTAGATTGCCCAGTCTTCCTTCCGAGGCATGGCTGGTGCATTTGAACAGCCCGCCTTCTAGTTAGCAGTCAAATGCCTTAGACACTACACCACCAGAGTTTCTTCCTAGAGGCTTTGATTTCCTTCATTATCTTTTACTCCAGACAAGTAGAGACCAATAATTGTATCTTAGACAGCTGCTCACAAGCTTTTAAGACTCTGGGCACTACTCACCAAATTAGGGTCTTGAATGTTAACTTTATGAACTGTGTTATGCCAATTGACTAAGTTATCCTACAAGACTGTGGTGCTAAGCTCTTCAACCCAGTAAACGAGTTTCACAAGTTGTTTGGGCATAACTAGGAGGTCTCCATAACACTGCCCAGGTGTTTTATTATATCTGTGGATATATATGCAGCACCCACAAATATATTTACATATGCCTATAGCTCTGGTGGCATAGTACCTAAGGCATTTGACTGCTAACTAGAAGGCTGGTGGTTCATACCCACCAGCCACTCCTTGGAAGGAAGATTGGGCAGTCCAATTCCATAGAGATACCACCTCAGAAACCCAAGGAGGGGTCGCTATGAGTCCAATCGATTCAATGGCATTGAGTTTGGTTTTATAGATACACCTGTACCTACATGTTACACACTCACAAATACTTTCGTGTAGATATACGTGCATGCACTTCTACCTGTGTAACCACATACATAGTGTTTGGTTGTTACTACTTTTGTTGCAAAATTGAATATATTATAGCAAATATGGAAATTGCCCCTTTTTTGTATGTACTTCATGTCTTTGTTTACTTTGGTCTAGTTGTACTGACTTCACCTTTATTTGGTGTTGTCTTTCCCATCACCAAATATAATAAGTGTCCACTCTAGAAAGAAAAAAACAAAATGGATGTCAAAAGTGACTTTAAAACTTGCTCTTGGATGTAGAATAGCTAAAGCAAATGGAAGAGATGCTGAAATAAAAGAGCTAAGCAGAAGATTTCAGAGGGCAGCTTGAGAAGACAAAGTAAAGTATTATAATGAAATGTGCAAAGACCTGCAGTTAGAGAATCAAAAGGGAAGCACACACAGCATTTCTTAAGCTGAAAGAACTGAAGAAAGAATTCAAACTTCGAGTTGCAATATTGAAGGATTCTGGGAAAAATAATGAATGATACAAGAAGCATCAAAAGAAGATGGGAGGAATACACAGAGTCATTGTACCAATAAGAACTGATTAACGTTCACCTATTTCAGGAGGTAGCATATGGTGAAGAATCAGTGTATTGAAGGAAGAAGTTTGAGATGCACTGAAGGCATTGGCAAGAAACAAAGTTCCAGGAACTGACAATCCAATTGAGATATTTCAATAAATGGATGTGTTCTGGTTACCTAGTGCTGCTCTAATGGAAATATACCACAAATGGGATGGCCTTATCAAACAGGAGTTTATTCTCTCACAATTTGGGAGGCTAGAAGCCTGAGTTCCAAATGCCAGGCTCTAGGGGCTGGGTGAAAGCCTCTCGACCTTGGGCTTCAGCTCTGCCTCTTGCTCCTGGCCCACTGAAGCTAGAGGCATTTCTTCACTCAGGCAGCTACTGGCCGCTGAGGCTAACAAGCCCAAGGTCAACAAATAAAATGGCACAGTCTCAATGTTACCAAACCACATGGCAGGCCATTAATTTAAGTCCATTGTAAGTCCCAAGGTTGGCAGAGCATGGCAGGCTGCTGAACAACGAATGACGGATACATGCAGGGTCCAAGCATGTCATAAGCTAGAGGCCATTCCCCAAGGCTTCTGCTTATATACAGGAAGTAGACCACATTCCCTAAGGCAGCTACTCAGCTGCTCCCAGTAGATTCCACCATGGAGTTGATTACCAGTCACATCATAGGGAATACTCTATCCAGCTGCCCGGCCACTCAACCAGGCCCAGCCTTGTTGACACACCAGCTGAACTACCACAGGATGCAAATCTGGAAGCACTTATTCATCTATACCAAGATATTTTGGAGACAGCTACCTAGCTAACTGACTAGAATATATACAGATTTGTACCCATTCCGAAGAATGGTGATCCAACAAAATGTGGAAATTATCAAACAATATCATTAATATCACGTGCAAGTAATCTCTTGATGAAGATAATACAGAAATGGTTGCAGCAGTATATTGACAGGGAACTTCCAGAAATGCACGCTGGATTCAGAAGAGGACACAGAATGTTGTGAAGATTGGCCCTTTAATCATTATATAATGTCCTCCTTTATCTCTTGAAATGGATTTTGATGTAAAGTCTATTTTATAAGATTTTTATTGCTACTCCTCTTTTGGTTACTGTTTGCTTGATTTATTTTTTCCATCCTTTGATGTTTAACCTATTTATACCTTTTTATCTAAAGCATGTCTCTCATAGGCAATATGTTGATAGATCATATTTTTTTCTCCATTTTGCCACTCTGGGTCTCTTGACTGAGACATTTAAACCATTTATATTCAGTGTGATTATCGATAGTTATGAATTTACTGCTGACATTTTGTTATACTTTTTTTTTTTTTTGGTAATGGTTTCCTTGTTCCACTTAAGTTTCTGTGTTGACTTTCTATTTGTTTGTGGATTTTCTTTTTTTTTATGCTTCATTGCTGTTGATTTGTGTATACTGAGTCATTTTTATTTTGTTCTTTATTTTGGTGAATAAATTTACTAATTTCCTTTGTGATTATTCTGAAAATTACCTTTATATTTCTAAGTTTAAAGCAATCTATTTTAATTTGGCCTGGACTTACTTTCCATATGGAAGTTCTCCAACTAAACCATTTATTCTCCCTTTTTGTTTTGAAGTTGTCACTGTTTACAGATTGACAACTCTAATTCCCTAGTTTCAGTTTTATTTTACTTTTTTGAGTATTCTTTATCTGGGTTTGTATTTAGGTGATACTGTTGTGGGTCTTGATCTCACGTTGTTTTCTGAGGTTGTTGGTTCTCTGTCCAAAAGACTCGCTTCAATATATCTTGTAAGGTTGGTCTGATTTTACAGATTCTTTTAATTACTGTTTATCTGGGAATGCCCTACTTACTTCATCATATTTGAGTAACAGTTTTGCTGGATATATGATTCTTACTTGGCAATTCTTTTCTTTCAGGATTTTATATGTGTCATCCAGTTGCCTTCTTTCCTGCATAGTTTCTGCTGAGAAATCAGCACTTACTCTTATTGGTCTCCCTTTGTAGGTGATACTTCATTTTGCACAAGCTACTCTCAGAATTCATTCTTTGTGTTTGGTTTGGGAAGTTTGATTATGCTATGTCTTGGTGACTTTCTTTTGGGGTCTATCATTATGGGGTGTGTTGAGCTTCTTGGATGGAACCTCATCTTCCATGGTATGAGGGAAAATATCTCTCAATTAATCTTCAAAAAGTCTCTTTGCTTTCTTTCCTCTCCTCCTCTTCTGGAATTCTATTTACATTTAAATTCTTCTAGATAGAGTCCCATATAACTCAGGCTTTCTTCATTTTACTCATACTTTTATCTGATTGTTCCTCAGATTAGTATCAATGGATGTCCTCTGTTTTGTTGTTTCTTTCCTCCATTGATTCAATTCTACTTTTGTGTCCTTCCATTGAATTATCTGTTTCAGATATTGTTAGTCTTCTAGATTTCTGGTTATTGTTTTGGTATGGTTTCTAATTGTCTGTTTATTTTGTCATTTTGTTCTTGTATGGTTTTCCTGAATTCTTCCAGGGTTTTATCTGTATTATCTGTGTTTCATCAATCTCTTGGAGGATTATATATATAAATCTTTTTACTTATCTTACCATCTCTTTCTCAGGAAGGTTTTCTACCTCTTTATTTTGCTCACTTGTGGGAGTCATCTTATTCTGTTTCTTCATGTGATTAGTTATTATCTCCTGCCTCTGAGGCATAATAACAAGTGGAGGTGGAGGTAAGTTCTTTCCCTAATACTGGGTGACAGAAGTTGGGTGGTCAGGGTCCCCCCATAGTCCTTGTGGGGCCATGGGGTCCTTCTGAGTTGGTTCTAGAAGTTAGTGTATCCTCTGGAAGTCAGGGCTTGTTCTCTCCATAGCTGCTATGAGGGAATATTTCTCAAATGGATTAGATAGGGCTTCTGTGTGTGCACAAATTGGTGTCTTAGTAGATAGTACGAGGTCAAGGGTTTCAGTGCATATGCAGTCAGCCTGCCAGAATGCTCTAGGTGTGACTACTGTGACATAGCAGCTGTGCAGATTTTGGTTGAGGCACTAGGAACTTCTGCTCGTCATTAAGCAGAGGTGCATATGGCACCTATCAGGATGTTATGGGCATTGCTTCTGACGTGATATGCATGGGAGGCAGGCTTGTCACTGGGTGTGGGTACCAGGTATAACTTCACTAGTCACCAGTTAGGGGTGCTGTAGGTGCACTTTGCTAGTTGCCAGGTAGTTGGAATAAGCATGTATGAGTCACTGGTCTACAGATAGGCAGCACAGGAGTTCATACCACCAGCTGCCAGATAGGAGGAGGAGAGGGAGCTTACACCATCATTGACCAATAGGAAGCCCAACAGTGCATGCTGCCAATTGCAGAGGGAGTGGAGTGGCAGAGGACAAGTGAGATGGAGGCATGCTTCCAGTCACTGGTTGGTGGTGTGCCAGAGCACTGTGAATCAGTGATCAGGCAAGGTTACACACACACACTGCCAGTCACTGATCCAACAGCCTGGGAGCATGCACCACTAGTTGTCAGAGCACTGGGGCAATGGAGGCAGGAGTACACACTGCTAATTGTTGGGGCAGCAGGGCAGGAAGGCATAGTGTGTAATCCATAGGGGCTGCATACAGCTGTCAGAGGAGCAGAGTGGTCCAGCAGAGAGGGCTGGGGATACACACGGCTGGCCCTCTGTCTGGTGACACAGGAATGTGCACCATGGACCACCAATTAGAGGAGGGGTCGAGAGGTACCAGTGGTTGCCAGGTGGGGAGGCATATTTCTGGTCATTGGGAAGGTGAGGCTTAGAGGGAGAACATACTCATCTAGTTATTGGTCACCAGCATGGGCACTGGGGCTCCTTGCTGAGTGCAGCCAGCAACCAGTGCCCTGCCCTAACCCAGTGCAGTGGTGGAGGCTGTCCAGAGTCCAGTGTCTCCAACCACCACCATGGAAACTTCCTTCCATACACACCTCAGCCCATACAACCAGGGATCACCACTGGTGAGTAGTTCTGTCCCTATTTTCTGGCTTCCTCTCTGCTTTATGGTTGCATGGATCCCTGGAGCTCTTTCCTACTTTTCTGTACTTTTCCTTCTTATGTCTGGTTCATGTTCTTCTCACTTTGCTTCCTTCCAGATATGTGTACACTATATCTCTGTCTTCTATCAGGGATTCTGTGCAGTTGCCTTCCTGTGTTCCTTACCCAGGAACACTGCTTGCTTTGTCTCAAGATGGCTATACTGTGCCTTGTTCACTGTTTCATCTAGTTTCTTATTGCATTCAATAGTCCATCTAATTCTTCATTCTTCTGTTTACTGCTCAAGGTTCGAAGACTGTTACCTGTGTCTGTTTCACTTGGTTTTTTTGTATCTTTCATTTAGGGGGACAGCATGATGTCCCTGACTAAGTCGCCATCATGCTGCCTTCCTGCATTTTTAATTTAAACTAACAACACAACACAATGCACTGCTGACGAGTCGGATCCAACTCACAGCGACCCTTCTTGGGTTTCCAAGGCAGTATTACCACAGAAGTAGATTACCCAATCTTCCTTCCGAGGAGTGGCTGGTGGGTTTGAACCGCCAGCCTTGTGGTTAGCAGTCAGATGCCTTAGGTACTGCGCCATCAGAGCCAATTTAAAATAGGCAAATATAAAAATTATACTGATATACCTTACCATTTTATTTTATATATTTGTGCATATTTTGATGTAGGGCCAACACTTCATTGAATTTAGGTCCTCTGGAGTCCCAAGTGGTCTTTTTTGTATAAACCACTCTGATGTGATGTAAGCACAGCTTCCATTTTCAGTTCTTCACAATGTAATGAGAACTTAAAAACTCTTGTAAAGCGATGAGTACAAAAGTCCTCTTTGTAATCTTTCCATATCTTTAAAGCTATCTCACCCTCAACTAACTCAGTGGCAATTTATTCCAAAAGCTCTTTTCTGTTGTGTGTTTCCAAGTCATTCAACTTGGTTTTCATACAAATAGAAACTCCCTTTCATCTCCATATTGCATTGACTTAGAGTAATATTTAGTTAAACTGCACAGAATAGGAAGTACAACTAGGAACAAACAACTAATCTTGTTAAGTGTATAACTCAACTAATATGAACAGAACTCAATGAGAGTACTAGAGTGTAGCCGGCTAAGCCATATATTTTCTAGAGGGAGTGGAGGCCACTGCTTATACCTGTTGGCTTTATTAAATAGAGGTCAGATAAGAGGTCAGATTTTTTTAATAAAAATAATTTTTTTCTGGGCCTATCTTGCTCCATATACTACAATCCCTGAATCATTCACTGGGCCTGGAAATGTCCTTGAGTTTTAGTGGTGTGTACATACTACTATGCCTGTGAAGGTCCTAGCATTACACTAA
>NW_006921645.1:12968121-12973699 GCF_000298275.1 Orycteropus afer afer | reverse complement strand
CCACCTCCTTAAAAGTGGAATATCTGCATACATTATTTGAAATTCTTCTGCACAGGAGATTTGTTTGTTCTTCCCCATTTACGTAATATTTAGTTATTTAATTTGTTTATATCAGTAGAGAGTAATGTTTTTAAAAGAAAATCAGATTCCATCTTCCCCTGTTGAGAATTCTACACTGGCTTCATTACCTGATTTAGAATGAAACGGAAACTCCACTTCATGGCTAACAGGCTTCCTCTCCAAGTTCGTCTCCTGCCACTCTCACGTAGGTCACACCACTCCTGAACCCACCAAGCTGGAGCAGCTGCGGACCTTTGCCTGCCTTCTGCCTGCTGTGCTCTTCCGTCAGTCACCTGCTTTGCTTCCCCACTTCACTCTCTGCTCGTAGGTTCTCTCCTGAGAGCCCTTCCATAACCACCTCTGTAAAAGAGTCCTCTGCCCCAGTTCACTTTACCAACTTACTCTGTATTGTTTTATAGCATTTATCACTACACTACTGGTGTTATATATTTATTTTGTGTGTGTGTTTCTTATCTTGCTCTCCCAATGTAATGTGAACTCCATGAAGGTGGGGACTGTGTCTTATATACTGATGCATCCCTAGCTCTTAGAACAGTACCTGGCATAATAAAAGCTCAGGAAATAATTGTTGACTAAATGAATGGATTATTATTTATATAATTGTTAGAGTTATAGGTCTCTTCTGGCCAATGTCATCTGTGTTTTTCTGAACTTATTATTCCCTTTCTGCCTTTGTTCCTTCAATGTCCTGAAGGGATTTTAGGAAGGGAGAACTATTGTTTGTTTTGGGGGTATGTGTGTGTGTTTAAAGCAGCACTATGGGCTTTAAGAAATAAATAAAATCTTAGTTTCTCTGTTATTTAATGCACATTTGACTATGTTTAAAATTTGGTTGCAAATTTGGTTCAGTGAAATAAGCCATCATTAAACACTTAACACTGGGGAGTTCCTGTTGTCCTGTTCAGAGGCAGAAACACAACCTGCTAGCATGCTCGTTGCTCCAAGGGAAACAACTGCCTCAGGGGGAACTGCTGCCTCAGGTTTTCAATCTTCCTGCCTCCCCATTTGAGTAACAGTGCTTCTCAGTACCAAAGAATCTTATATATGTGGACACCTCTGTTGATAGAAACTTGATTTCTCTATTCACCCCCTCTATGAAAGATACCTCAGCACTTTAATCAAACACTTAAAACTGAAAACATTCTTTAGAAATTTCAGTGAAACTTTACCACAGCTAACCCAGTTTTTTCTTTGTCATTGTATAAAGCAAATTTCTTTTAGAGCTCACTTCCTCATCCACAGTGTTTCCCTTTTTCCACTCTAAGAAAGAGCTGTTAGTTTTAACTCCATTTGCAGAGATTAGAAACCTAGTATTCATAGGCAGGTTCAGCCTCAAGCAAGCCTTTTTTCTGAGGCTCGGTTCAGGCTGACAAAAGACTGAACACAATACAGAAAATTTACTCAGACAGCTGTTTGTCCAATCTCCTCTAGAGAAGAAAATATTTTTTTCTTTTTTTTCTTTTTTTTTTTTTGAGAAAGAAAGATATTTGGCAATTTGGTGAAAAGCCTTCAACCCAGATTTGTTATGCTATTTTGGCCCTTTTTATTTAGGAAAAGGAGGTCTAGTGGTACAGTGGTTAAGGCAGTCTGCCTCCACGAAGATTTACAGCCTTGGAAACCCTATGAGGCAATTCTAGTCTTTCCTATAGTATTTTGGTTACCTAGTACTGCTCTGGCAAGAATATATCACAAATGGGATGGCCTTAACAAACAGGAGTTTATTTTTACAATTTGGAAGCATTAAGTCCAAGTCCAAAGTGCCAAGCTCTAGGGGCTGGGTGAAAGCCCCTCAGCCTTGGGCTTCAGCTTTGCTTCCAGCTCCTGTCCCACTAAAGCTAGAGGCTTTTCTTCCGTCAGATAGCTGCTGGCTGCTGAGGCTGACAAGCCCAAGGTTGACAAGTAAAAGCTACAGTCCCGATGTTACCAAACCACATGGCAGGCCATTCACTCAAGTCCATTGTAAGTCCCAAGGTTGGCAGAACATGGCAGCCTGCTGAACGACATGGCTACATGCCAGGTCTAAGCGTGCCACAAGCTAGAGACCATTCCCAAAGCTGTTTCTTATATAGGAAGTAGACCACATACCCAAATGCAGCTACTCAGCTGCTCACAGTAGATTCCACCATGGAGTTAATTACCAGTTTCATCATGGGGAATACGACATCCAGCTGCTCAGCCACTCAACCAGGCCCAGCCAAGTTGACATACAAATGTAACCACCACATATAGGTCCTCTATGACTCAGAATTGGCTTGATGGCAATGGCTTATTTAGGAAATGCTACATGGAAAGAATTACTTATAGACTCTTCAAGCTCTAGACAGGAAACAGTTTCTGCTCCACTTAAAACCAAAAAACCAAACTCATTGCCATCAAGTCAGATCCAACACATAGCGACCCCTCCTTGGGTTTCCAAGGTGGTATCACTATGGAAGTAGATTGCCCAACCTTCCTTCCGAGGAGCGGCTCGTGGGTTTGAACCTCCAGCCTTCTGGTTAGTAGTCAAATGCCTTAGGCACTATGCCACCAGAGCTCCCAGAGTTCTGTTTTGAGGAGAACCAAGAAAGTGAGGCAGATTCCCCAGTCAGTTGTCCTAATAGTGTTTTTAGAGTTTCTGCTCTATCTCCTAATGCAGTGAGTAATGCCAGGGGTTTAAAAACCTTGTGAGCAACCACGAAGATACAATTGGTCCCTGCTAGCCTGGAGCAACAGAAGAAGGAGAAAACCCAGGATTCAGAGAAGGAAATAGACTGCAGCTCTTGAAGCCTGTATGAGACCAGAAGAAATGGATGGTGCCTGGTTACCATTACAGAATGTTTGATCAAGAACCCAATAAATGGATGTTGATCAAAAGGAGGAAAAAGTGTGGGACAGGACAAATTCTTACTGGAAACTAGACTTAATGGATACATTGAGACTGGAGGTACCCCAAAATCTATTGCCTAGAAACAACTTGTAAGCCTTGAACAAAACTGTCCCATGGTGTCATCTCTAAACTAAACAACAGTTTAGTCCATTTAATAATGTTCACCTTCAGCACTGTGCTCTTTTAAAGAATTATCTGTATAAAATTGACAGCCAAACTCACTGCCATCGAGTCGATTCAACTTATAGTGGCCCCTCTTAGGGTTTCCAAGGTGGTATCTCTATGGATGTAGATTGCCCAACCTTCCTTCTAAGGAGTGGTTGGTGGGTTTGAACCACCAGCCTTCTGGTTAGCAGTAAAATGCCTTAGGCACTACACCACCAGAGCTTCCAAATGGACAGCAGTAACTCTAAAAGATGAGAACTCTAAGGGGCAGGAAATCGGGCAGAGATAGGGAGAATAGTGGGAATAGTGGGTATAATGTGAAGTGTATAACCATTGTCACTGAATTGTACATTTAAAAATTGTTGAATGGTGAGCTCACTTCAATGGCTTAACTCTCAACCAAACAATTGACAGGCCTACAAACTGAACACCTACACCAGGGAGATGCACTTCTAGGAACAGTCAACCATAGGAGATCAGAAGGACACATTTGCACAGGGAGAAAGGCAGGGAGGCAGAAATGCATAGGCAAGAATGACACAGGGAAAAGGTAACCACAGGGTGGAAGTGGGAGGTGAGATTTTATACTTTGGGGAATGTAACCAGTGTCACAAAATGTGTATGAACTGTTGAATGTAAAACAAATATGTAAAATTTCACCCAAATCACAGTAAAAAGTTAAAAAAAAAAAAAAATGTTAAGCTTTTTAAAAAAAAAAAAAGTTGTTGAATGTGTATATTTTCACTTAAAAAAAAAAAGAAGAACATGAGACATTGTCATTGCAAGAGCCTTCTTTGAGAGCTTCCATTCTGGTTAGTTGATAAAAGGGAAACATCACTTAGCTATCATTCTTCCTATTTTGTGTTGACTGGCTACAGTAAATTCTTAGAGGAGATAACAAGAGTTAAAAAATATCAGTGGAAATGCAAATAAAAACCACAGTGATTTCCCCAAGCAAGTTATAAAAATGGCCAGTGAGCATATGAAAATTTCCTCAACATTAGTCATTCTCACTGCCATTGAGCTGATTCCGACTCAGTGGAAATAGATTGCCCCATCTTCCATCTGTGGAGCGGCTGGTGAGTTTGAACTGCCATTCGTCTGGTTAGCAGTCAAATGCCTTAGACACTGCACCACCAGAGGTCCTTAGAGAAATACAAATCAAAATGACAGTGATATACCACTTCACACCCACTAGGATGCCTATGATCAAAAAGACAGACAATAACAACTGTTGAGGAAGATGTGGAGAAACTGGAATCCTTATACACTGTGGGTAGGAATACAACCATTTTGGAAAACAGTTTCACAGTTGCTCAAAAGCTAGTTGCCTTATGACTCAGGACTTCTACTTTGAGGTGTATATCCGAGAGAAATGAAAACACACATCTACACAAAATCTTGTACTTAGATGTTTGTAGCAGCATTATTCATAATAGCCAAAAAGTGGAAACACCCAGCTGTCTATCCACTGATGAATGGATAAACAAAATGTAGTATGTCCATACAATGGATTATTGTTTGGCCATACAAAAGATTGAAGTACTGATATGTGCTACAATATGGATGAACCTTGAAAACATGCTAAGTGAAAGTAGCCAGGCATAACATACCACATATTATCTGATTCCACTTATATGAAATGTCCAAAATAGGGACATCTATAGAGGCAGAAATGAGATTAGTAATTGCCTGGAGTTGGAAGTGGGAGTGACAATTGACTACAAATAGACATGAAGGAATTTTCTTTGGTGATGGAAAATGTTCTGAAACTGAACTGTTGAAATTTGTTAAGACTCATTGAACTGTACACTTAAAATGGGTGAATTGTATAGTATGTAAATTATACCTCAAAAATCTAGTTTCAAAAAAATGAAATCAATAGTTAGTCTAAGACGCTGAATACACTTCAATCAGACAGGAAAAAAAAAAAAAAAAAACTTATTTTTCTCTCCACTTTAGGCCCGTCCTCCCACTGACTTGAGCTTTAACTTTGATGCCAACAAACAACAAAGACAGCTTATTGCAGAACTGGAAAACAAAAACAGGTAAGAATGCAGAGGTCAAGGCTGTTTCTAAAATCCAGGATTATTGTATGTCTGATTCTTGTTTCCTTGCACAGTGGTTGGCTTTTGACCACAAAGGAAGATCCCACCTCAGTGAATACTTGCTAGCCCAAGTTCAATAAATTCCCTGGACACTAATTTGTATATATCTTCATGTTGTTTTTCTGGTAGTCCAAAACCCTGCTATGTGCCCCCAGGTACAGATCCTTTCCCCAGTGCCCTCACTTCCCAGGAGGCTTTTCCTCTATCTATTCATGCTGTTCTTCCCCATTATGCTACATGTGACTGTCTAATCTCTCAAAAAAGAAAAAATGCCAACCACTCAGGAAAGAGGAGCTCTGGTAGCATAGTGCCTAAGGCACTTGACTGCTCACCAGAAGGCGGGTGGTTCAAACCCACC
>NW_006921645.1:12921104-12968021 GCF_000298275.1 Orycteropus afer afer | reverse complement strand
CAATCCTACTTCGTAGTGATACTGCCTCAGAAACCCAAGGAGGGGTCGCTATGAGTCGGGGCCGACTCGACGGCAAACAACAACAACAACAACAACTCGGGAAAGGATCAAAACTGGAGATCTTGAATAGAGTGGGAGGAAAAACGTGGAACAAAATCTAAAAACACAATGACCAGAATTACTGGTTGGATAGAGTCTGGAAGGACCCCAATACTATGGTCCTGGGATACACTTTGAGCCTGGAATAAAACTCACTCCCAGGGGCTGGCTCTCAGCCCAATAGTAAACATGACGTACACACAGACCACTCAACCCAGGGTGATGCACCCACATACTCTATGGAGATGCATGCCTTGGAGCAATCGACCACAGGGCATCAGAGGGGGGGAAGAAAAGATGGAGAACCAACAACACACCATCATTCACTGAAAGGTAGAAACCAAGACAAGGATATTGGATATAATGTAATAAGCAAAAGCAGAAGAAATGGTAATCATCCAGCAGTCAGGGAGACAGGCAGTTAGCATAGGACCTGCATTAGGAGGTTGGAAGGAATTCTTTTCTCCCTGGAGAGGAAGAAAATGACATATTCTAGTTGTCATTTTCCTTCCATGGAGATTTTCAAGTTTTTGAGAAGACTATTCTTATGTAGCTTTTTTGTTGTGAAAGATTATTTCATTGAGGAAATTTCAAGTGAAGCAGTGATAAGAAGGTGCTATTTCACATTTTGATCATTTGGAAGCAATCAGAACAAGACTGGTAGGAAAGGCGCTGCTGGAGGAGTGACTTCTAACAGAGGAGGGAGAAAGAGCTGTGAAGCACTACAAACACATCTTCCTTTCACCCATCCCTCCTCAGAGAGATCCTGCAAGAGATTCAGCGTCTACGTCTGGAACATGAGCAGGCCTCCCAACCCACTCCTGAGAAGGCCCAGCAGAATCCCACATTGCTGGCAGAGCTGCGGCTCCTGAGGTAAGTCCGAATGCTACACCATTGTCCCCAAACTGTAATCTACTTCTGTAGGAATATTTTTCTCAGGAAACCAAATTAATGGGATAGGATCAATTTATCAATATAGTTAGTCCTATTAGAACAGACAGCTCAAGACAGTTACTCATTCAGTTATTGCTTCATATATTTGGGTTCCACTATTAACCACTCTGGGAACTTCAACCATCATTACAGAGCTAGTTAAATACCAGTCTCCCAGCTCCAGGGCCAACAGTGCAGTGTTAATATTTTTGAGAATGCTTTAAGAAAACCATGTGCTATAGTTCATCTTCTTACCTTGCTAATTAATCTGACTTAAGAGACTCTTGGCAAGAGTAGTGCTGTCTCTTTCCTATGACTATATTCCCATGGGACTTCATACACAGAGCAAGTCCCCGCTGAAGAGAAGAGTGCTTCATACCCACATCATCTGAAACATGAAATCAAGTGGGAGTCCCTTGTACCATGGTTATGATGCCTTCCTACTTCAACATAAATACAAATATCTTAGGAAGAGAGGAACTAAGGAAGTAGATCAGAATTGAGATAGAGAATCCAAGATACAGCTATTGGTCTCTTCCCATCAGGAGCAAAGGAGAGTAAAGGAAACCAAGCACTCAAGGGAGAAATTAGCCACAGGACTAAAGGCCCACCCACAACCCACAGCATCTTCTAGCCTGAGACCAGAAGAACTAGATGGTGTCTCGCACAACTACCAATAGTTCTGACCCAGGATACGATAGAAAGTCCCAGTTAGAATGGGAGAAAAATGCAGAACAAAACTAAAAAAAAAAGACCAGACTGTATAGTAGAGCTGACAAGGGACAAGATTGTAGTAACTTCTTGGTCACATCCAGCTACCCAGAGGGAGCGAGCAGTTGAACCTGTGGGCTCAGGACCATAGTCACAGGGGACATCAAGCTCAATTGGCATAACATACTACACAAAACATTGCTCCATCTCCTACTTAGGTGAGTAGCGACTGGAATCTCTTGCAAGCAGCCATCTAGATGCTACAATGGGTCTCTGCTCGTCCAGAGCAAAAAAGAATGAGGAAAACCAAAGATTCATGGTGTGGTAGTTTTGTTTGTGTGTCAACTTGGCTGGGCCTGGTTGAGTGGCTGGGCAGCTGGTGGTAGTTAATCCCCATGAGGAGATTGGCAATCAACTCCATGGTGGGATCTACCACAAACAGCTGGGTAGCTGCCTTTGGATATGTGGTCTGCTTCCTGAATATAAGGAGAAGCCTTGGGAACGGTCTCTAGCCTATGGCATGCTTGGACCCTGCATGTAGCCATGTCGTTGCTCAGCAGCCTGCTGTGTTCTGCTGCCCTTGGGACTTACAATGGACTTAAGCTAATGGCCTGCCATGTGGTCTGGTAACATCGGGACTATGCCTTTTTACTTGTCAACCTTGGGACTTCCCGCCTCAGCAGCCAGTAGCTGTTTGAGTGAAGAAATGCCTTTAGCTCCAGTGGGCCGGGAGCAGGAGGCAGAGCTGGACCCCAAGGTTGAGGGGCTTTCACCTAGCCCCTAGAACCTGGCACTTAGAACTTGGGCTTCTAGCCTCCAAATATAAGAATAAACTGCTTGTTAAGGCCATCCCATTTGTGGTATATTTCTTGTCAGAGCTGCCCTAGGTAACCAGAACAGAATTTGGTACCAAGAGAGTGGGGTGCTGCTCTGACAGATACCTAAAATATGGAAACAGAAGTGGAGACCAAGGAAATGGAAGCAGAGCTGCCTCAGCCTGAAAGGGTAGGAGGACCATGGCCTTTGGGGATGGAACAATCACAGGCCCCTAGAACCAGGCCTTCACCAACTTGGTTCTGGAGTGTGGGGCTGCTCGTTCATGTGAACCAGTGGGATGGAGCCATACCACTGCCCAAGAGTAAGGGGGTGGGGCTGCCATGCCCAAGAGGGAAAGAAATGGGGCCTGCCAGGCGAAAGGGGTGAGGTTGCCACTTAGAGGCATTAGGAGACTGGAGCCACCCAGTGAGGAGACCTGTACAGATGCCACCCAATAAAGATTTGTACAGATGCCAAGTTGACAAGGGGTGGAATTGTGGTAGTTTGGTTTGTGTATCAACTTGGCTGGGCCTGGTTGAGTGGCTGGGCAGCTGGTGGTAGTTAATCCCCATGAGGAGACTGGCAATCAACTCCATGGTGCGATCTACCACAAGCAGCTGAGTAGCTGCCTTTGGGTACGTGGTCTGCTTCCTGTATATAAGAAGAAGCCTTGGGAATGGTCTCTAGCCTATGGCACACTTGGACCCTGCATGTAGCCGTGTCATTGCTCAGCAGCCTGCCATGCTTTGCCAACCTTGGGACTTACAATGGACTTAAGCTAATGGCCTGCCGTGTGGTCTGGTAACATCAGGACTATGCCTTTTTACTTGTCAACCTTGGGGCTTCCAACCTCAACAGCCAGCAGCTGTTTGAGTGAAGAAATGCCTCTAGCTCCAGTGGGCCAGGAGCAAGAGGCAGAGCTGGACCCCAAGGTTGAGGGGCTTTCACCTAGCCCCTAGAGTCTGGCACTTTGAATTGGACTTAAAGCCCCCAAATTATAAGAATAAACTCCTGTTTGTTAAGGCCATCCCATTTGTGGTATATTTCTTGTCAGAGCAGCCCTAGGTAACCAGAACACATGGAAACTATTAGTCCAAGCACTGGTACACCATGCGATCCACAGCCTATACAACTATGAGACCAGAAGAACTAGGTAGTGCCCGGCTACCACTGTCAACCACTCAGAGAGGGATCTATGTAGGAGATCCTGGATAGAGAGAGAGAACAATGTGAAACAAAACTCGAAACCATTTGGGACAAAAAAAGGGGGGGGGGGACCAGGTTTGCTGGTCTGATAGAGCCTGGTATAACTACTGAGACTATGACCCCTAGCTGCCGTTCAGGTCTGGAATTGAACCCACTCCTGTGGCTTCCAGCCAAACAAAAGACAGGCATATGAGTTGAACATTTACCTGAAGTAGATACACTCCTTGGAGGGGACAATCATGGGAGACAGAAGGGCTTTTTATGCATAGGGAGACAGCTCAGGGGACAGGAGTGCATGGAGGGATGGACACAGGGAAGAGGTAACTATTAGGAGGAAGTGGGAAGGGAGCTGTGCATTGGGGTAAATTGTAGTCAGTGTCATGAGACTGTGTGTGAACTGCTATATTGAAAGTGAATTTGCTCTGTATACTTTCACCCAAATCACAATTTAAAAAAAAAAAAAAAGATCGGACTTATTGGACTTACAGACACTAGAGGAACCTTCGAAACTGTTTGCTCTAATATGCCCTTTTACTCTGGAACTGAAGCCATTTCTGGAAGACACCTTTCAACCAAATAATGGATTGGCCTGTAAAATAAACAATAACACCTGTGAGGAACATGCTCCTTTAAACAATCAACTATAGGAGACGAAACAATCAGCATTTACACAAAAGCACAGATGGGGACCACCAGTTATCTGTCAGTTTGTCACTGTGGTGGCTTGTGTGTTGCTGTGATGTTGGAGGCTATGACATTGGTATTTCAAATACCAGCAAGGTCATCCATGATGGCCAGATTTCAGCTTTGCTTCCAGACTAAGAAGGAGGACCTGGCAATCTGCTTCTGAAAAAATCGACCAGTGAAAACCTTATGAATAGCAGCAGGACACTGTCTGATATAGTGCCAGAAGATGAGCTCCCCAGGTTGGAAGGCACTCAGAATATGACTGGGGAAGAGCTGCCTTCTCAAAGTAGAGTCAACCTTAATGACGTGGATGGAGTAAAGCTTTCAAGACCTTCATTTGCTGATGTGGCATGACTCTAAATGAGAAGAAACATCCATTAATAATTGGAACATGGAATGTACAAAGTATATAAATCTACAAAAATTTAATGAAATGGAACACATAAAAATTGATATTCCAGGCATTAGTGAGCTGAAATGGACTAGTATGGACTATTTTGAATCAGAAAAAATATATGGTCTACTACGCTCGGAATGACAGATTGAAGAGGAATGGTATGGTATTCATTGTCAAAAAGAACTTCAAGATCTATCCTGATGCACAGTGCTGTGAGTGAAGGGATTATAACCATACCCTGAAAGGAAGACCAGTTAATACAACTACTATTCAAATTTATGTACCAACCATGAATGCCAAAGATAATGAAATTGAAGATTTTTACCAACTTCTACAGTCTGAAATTGATCAAACATGTAATCAGGATGCATTGATATTTGCTGGTGATTAGAATGCGAAAGTTGGAAACAGAAGAAAAATAGGTAGCTGGAAATTGTGGCTTTGATGATAGAAACAACACCAATCTCATGATAGAACTTTTTAAGACCAATGAGTTACTCATTGCAAATACTTTTTTCATCAAAATAAATGGCAACCATTCCTGTGGAACTCACTGGAATCAAATTGACTACATCTGTGGAAAGAAATGATGAAGCAGCTCAATATCATCAGTCAGAATAAGCCCAGAGACCAATTGCAGAAAGACCACCAAATGCTCATGTTCGAGTTAATGGTGAAGCTGAAGAATATTAAAATAAGTCAACGAGAACCAAAATATGACCTTGAGTATATCCTGACTGACTTTAGTGACATCGCAAAAATAGATTTGATTCATTGAAAATTAATTACTAAAAACCAAATAAATTTTGGGATGACATCAAGGACATCATACATGAAGAAAGCAAAAGGTCATTAAAAAGACAGGAAAGAAAGAAAAGAACAAAGTGGTTGTAGGAAGAGACTCAGAAACTTGCTGTTGAATATACAGTAGTGAAAGAGAATGGAAGAATTGATGAAGTAAAAGAGCTGAACAGAAGATTTCAAAGGGCAGCTTGAGAGGACAAAGTCAAGTATTACAATGAAATGTGAAAAGGCCTGGAGTTAGAAAACCAACAGGGAAAAACACACTTAGCATTTCTCAACCTGAAAGAACTGAAGGAAAAATTCAAGCCTCAAGTGTCAGTACTGAAGAATTAATTGGATGGGCAAGATAATGAATAACACAAAGAGCATCCAATGAAGATGGAAGGAATACACAGAATCACTGTACCAAAAAGAAATTATCACTCACTGTTCAAGCATTTCAGAAGGTAGCATATGATTAAGAGTCAAAGTTATTGAAGGAAGAAGTCCAAGCTGTACTGAAGGCATTGACAAAAACAAGGCTCCTGGAATTGACAAAATACCAGTTGAGCTACCTCACCAAACAAATGCAAAATTGGAAAGAAATTCCCAGTTTCAAATCTCATCTATGGCAAGAAATTTGGAAGACAACTACCTGGCCAACTGACTAGAACAGATCCATATTTGTGCCTATTCCAAAGAAAGGTGATCTAACAGAATGCAGAAATTATTGAACAATATCATTAATATCACATGCTAGTAAAGTTTAGCTAAAGGTAATTTTTAAATAGTTGCAGTAGTGCATACAAGGAACTGCCAGAGATTCAAGCTGGATTCAGAAGATGCTGAATAAGGGATATGATCACTGATGTCAGAGGGATCTTGGCTGAAAGCAGAGAATACCAGAAAGGTATTTACCTGTGTTTTATTGAGTGTGCAAAGGTATTCGACTACATGGATCATATAAAATTATGGATAACATTGGAAAAATGGGTATTTCAGAACACTTAATTGTACTCAAAAGAAACCTGTACAGAGGCCAAGAGGCAATTGTTTGAACAGAACAAGGGATACTCTGTGGTTTGAAATCAGGAAAGATACATGTCTATGTTATGTCCTTTCACCATATTTATAAAATGTGTATGCTAAGCAATAATCCAAGAAGCTGGACCATATGAAGAAGAACA
Source organism: Orycteropus afer afer (assembly GCF_000298275.1). Lineage (NCBI taxonomy): Eukaryota > Metazoa > Chordata > Mammalia > Tubulidentata > Orycteropodidae > Orycteropus > Orycteropus afer. The sequence continues at coordinate 12,961,202 of NW_006921645.1, read as the reverse complement.
GCATTGGGATTGGAGGAAGACTCATTTGCAGCCTGTGATATGCAGATGACACAACCTTGCTTGCTAAAGTGAAGAAGACTTGAAGCACTACCTGATGAAAATCAAAGACTACAGTCTTCAGTATTGATTACACCTCAACATAAATCCTCACAATGGGACCAATAAGCAACATCTTGATAAACAGAAAATGCTGAAGTTGCCAAGGATTTCATTTTACTTGGATCCACAGTCAGTGCCCATGGAAGTAGTAGTCACGAAATCAAACGACATATTGCATTGGGCAAATCTGTTGCAAAAGACCTCCTTAGAGCGTTTTTTTTTTTTTAAAAAAAAAAAACGCTTTTGAGGAGTAAGGTGCACCTGACCCAAGCCATGGTATTTTCAGTCATATAAATGTAGAAGCTGGACAGTGAATAAGGAAGACCTAAAAAGAATTAATGGCTTTGAATTAGGGTGGTAATGAGAATATTAAATATACTACTGACTACCATAAGAATGAACAAATCTGTCTTGGAAGAAATACAACCAGAGTGCTCTTAGAAGGGAGAGTGGAGAGACTTTGTCTCATATTATTTGGACATGTTATCAGGAGGGACCAGTCCCTGGGGAAAAACATCATGCTTGGTAAAGTAGAGGGTCAGCAAAAGAGAAGAAGAAGATGGATTGACACAGCATTGGATTCAAACATAGCATTGATTGTGAGGATGGTGCTGAACCAGACAGTGTTTCATTCTGTTGTACATAGCATTGCTGTAAGTTGGAACCAAGTTGAGGACATCTATCAAAAAGAACACAAAGATGAGAAAGCATGTAGGGCCAGGAAAACTGGATGAATGGAAGTGAGGCAGATGGCATAGAAATGGTGAGAGTGCTGACACATTGAGGGATTATAACCAATGTCACAGAAAAATGTATGAATTGTTGAATGGAAATCTAATTTATGGTGCAAACTTTCACCTAAAATGCAATAAAATATTTAAAAATAATAGTAATAACACAGGGGAGAAGAAAAAGAATTGAGGTAGAGAGCAACTTCAACTCTTTTGGAGGGAATAGAAAAGACTTCCCAGAAGAGCATAATATGAGAGTGATCCAGTCAAAGTGATTAGGATTTTAATTCATCTCAGCCTTAGAGAATTGTGTGTATACTCTTTTGTAAGTAACACATTTTGGAAACTAAGTTTTGTGATCTGATGCATACTCTCATCAGCCCTGTAGATTTCTGAATAATAGGTTCTTTCTCTTAAGTTGTAACATCAACTTATGGTTGATTGTAAGTGTGCAATCTTCTGGGAGTCTACATAGCTAATACCTGTTTTTGCTCTTCCTTTGGCTTAGGTCACTTAGTTCCTTAACTATCATTTCTTTTCCTAGAGAATAGAGATTATTGTTCTTCTATTAGGTGTCCTACTGTTTAGAAGTATACCATCAATAAGTAAGTCATAAAGAATTTAAATTGTGCAGATGAAAATCATTAGAGGAATAGAGATTCCCATTCTCCTGAAAATTAATTTTAGTTTCTTAACTTAGTTGGGCTGAGATATTTGATTGCTCTGTGGTCCACTGTCACATATTTGAGATTTTAGTCCAGTTGATGTTATACTAGAAAGGATGGGAAAACAAATGCTGCTCACTCAGGCACAATATAACTCCAAGCTATCAACATAAGATGTATGTGGGTTTTTTCCCCACTTTGGCTCAGACATAAGTGACTATTTTATATCTAGAAAAGCAAAAATCTTGTCATACTTGTGTCTAACTGTTGCTAGAACACAGACTGCTAAAAGTGCTCAGTTAAACTGGAGGGATTCAAAGATTTGATAGGCAAAGGACTAAATCTAAGGATGTTGTGTAAGGAGCAAGAAGCAGGAATTTCAGTCCAGTGAACCTGTAAAGCCTGAGAAATCAGAGAGGATTTGATCTCAAAAGTAGCTGAAGAAAGGAGAGACTGTTTAATAAGTGTGCTGGAATAACTGTGCATATGGAAGAAGCATATTGGTTCTCTACCTCATACTGTATACAGAAACCAACACCAGATGGATTAAACATGAAAGAAAAAACTTCAGACCTTCAAGAAGAAAATGTAAGAGAGTTTCGTAAGGTTTTGGAATAGAAAATAATTTTCACAGTTGTTAACCATAAAAGAAGAAATTGGTAAATTCATCTACCTTAAAGTTAAGAAAAAGAAAGAAAAAAGATCCCATTCATACTAGCAACACAAACTTAATTAGGTATTTAGGAACAAATCTAATGATAATATACAATGCCTTTAAGAAGAAAATTATTTAGCTTTATTGATGGACAGGAAGAAAAAACAGACAACTTAAGAGGAAATAGAAAACCTAAGCAGGCCAAACTACTTGATTTATTTCTTTTAACTCACACTCACAGACTCGAAAATTTACTATGTTAAAACTGTTAATTATTCCTCTGTCATCTCTAAATTAAAGACCCTGGTAGCACAGTGGGTAATGTGCTTATGTGCTAACAGAATGGTTGGTAGTTCGAACCCACCAGCCACTCTGTGGGAGAGATAAGGCAGACTGCTTCTGTAAAAGATTACACCCCTTGACCTTGAGACCAGAGCTAGATGGTACACAGCTACCACTGTCAACCACTCAGAAAGAGATCAGAACAGGAGATCCTAGATAGAATGGGGGAAAAATGTGGAACAAAACTCAAAATCATGAAGGGGAAAAAAAAAACAGTCTTACTGGTCTGATAGAGACTTGTGAAACCCCCAAGACTATGGCCCCTATTCACCCTTTGGGCCTGAAGTTGAATTCACTCCTGTGGCTTCTAGCCAAACAATAGGCATAGAAGGCGAACATTTATGCCAGCTAGGTACACTCCTTAGATCAGTCAACCATGGGAGATCAGAAGGGCAGCATTTGCACAGGGAGTAAGCTCAGAGGGCGGGAATGCATAGGAAAGGACACAGGGAAAAGGTAACCACAGGGAGGAGGTAGAAAGAGAGCTGCTACATTATGGGGATTGCAATCAATGTCATGAACCAAAATGTGTATGAATTGTTGAATGGAAAATGAATTTGCTGTATAAACTTTCACCCAAATCACAATGTAAAAAAAAGAAAAGAAAAAGATTACCAGGCCTAGCCAAGCTGACATACAAACATAACCATCACACCTTGTGTTATAATTATTTGGTCATGCACAGCACAGAGAAAGAGTACCACAGTCAGGCTCAGGCATTCAGGGAAGGAAAGCCTCCTATGAAAGCTGTTGACAAAGATCCATCCTTATAATCTAGTTTTGGAAGCAAACAAATTATTTAGAAGACAAGTAATATTATATGATGTTAGTAAGATTGATATTATAAGAAATATGTATGGGGAAGACATATATTTAATATAAGTACATATATATATATATATATATATATATATATATAGAGAAAATTGTATGTATATGAGATGTTTGGAGCTCTGGTGGCATAGTTCCTAAGGCATTTGACTGCTAACTAGAAGGCTGGCAGTTCAAATATATATATTTATGTCGTAGTTAAGGTTGTGTGTCACCTTGGTGGGCCTGGTTGAGTGGCTGGGAAGCTGGTGGTAGTTATTCCCCATGATGAGACTGGCAGTCAACTCCATGGTGGGATCTACCACAAGCAGCTGAGTAGGTGCTTTAGGAATAAAGTCTGCTTCCTGCATATAAGAAGAAGCTTCGGGAATGGTCTCCAGCCTATGGCTCACTTGAACCCTGCATGTAGCTGTGTCGTTGTTCAGTAGCCTGCCATGCTCTGCTGACCTTGGGACTTTCAATGGACTTGAATTAATGGCCTGCCATATGTTTTGGTAACATTGGGACTGTGCCTTTTTACTTGTCAACCTTGGGCTTGTCAGCCTCAGCAGCCAGCAGCTGTGTGAGTGAAAACCCTCCTGCTTCAGTGGGCCAGGAGCAGGAGACAGAGCTGAAGCCTAAGGTTAAGGGACTTTCACCCAGCCCCTAGAGCCTGGCAATTTGAACTTGGACTTGAAGCCTCCAAACTGTAAGAAAATAAACTCCTGTTTCTTCAAGCATCCCATTTGTGGTAGATTCTTGCCAGTGCAGCACTAGGTAACCAGAACAACATATATATACATGAGAGAGCCTGGGGGCAATTAGACCCATGGAGGTGGTAGAAGTAAAGTTAGACCATGAAAGATAGGTGTGATTTGGATAGGGTTTAGAACAAAGCATGTCAGATTGGAAGTGGAGTGGAGTTGGGAATCAGCATGATTTCCCAAGTAAGTATGGCATATTTCAGAGAGGGAAAAGAGAATTGACACTAAGAGTTTGTTTTCAATCTTTCATTGAATTATTCTTTAGAATGCCAGTGATAGGAAGTAAAATCAATTAGGTAATTTAGACCAGATTTGGAGAGCATTAAGTGATAGGTCATAGGAAATCCTTGGAAGGTTTCAAATGATGATTTCATTGAGTTCACTATATGTTAACCAAGCACAGACTAGATAAAATGATAGTCTTTTAATCCTTCAGCACATAAAAAGATGAATAAGACTCTTCCCCTGACATCAAGGATTTCATATCATAGAAGGAGTGACAGCAATGCAAGAGAAAGTAAGTTAAGTGCCCCAGAGAAGCATGAAGTTCTATAATGATTAATTAGGCAGGACCTGATACCTGCTGAAGACATCAGAAACAGCTTCCTAAAAAGAGTGATGTTTAGGATGAGCATTTATGAGTGAATATGTTGGAGAGAAGTGGGCATAGCTATGAATAGTAAAATATTTAGAAAAAAAAAAATGAACCATCGACTGGCATTCCAGACATGAAAGGGAATAGGAGACACTAAAGATAGGAAGGTAGGTAGAGTCTAGAGTAGCACTCTCTAATAGAAATATGATGGGAGTCCCATATGTCATTTAAATTTTTTTTTTTAATTTTATTATGACTTGTATGAAAGTTTACAGAGCAAATTCATCTTCCATACAGCAGTTTACATACACTTTGTTTCATGACATTGACTGCAATCTCCCACAATGCAACAGCTTTCCTCCCACTTCCTCCCACAGTCACCTCTTCCCTGTGTCCTTCCCTCCCATGCATTCCTCCCCCCAAGCTGTCTCCCTGTGCATACACAGCCCTTTTATTCTCCCATGATTGATCTCTCCAAGAGTGTATCTACCTAATGTAGATGTTCAGTTCATATGCCTGTCTTTTATTTGGCTGGAAGCCACAAGAGTGGGTTCAATTTCAGACCTGATGGGTAGCTAGAGCCACAGTCTCAGGGGTTCCACCAGGCTCTATCAGACCAGCAAACCTGGTCCCTTTTGTGTGTGTGTGTGTGATTTTGAGTTTTGTTCCACATTTTTCTCCCATTCTATCCAGGATCTCCTACATAGATCCCCCTCTGAGTGGTTTACAGTGGTAGCTGGGCACCAACTAGTTCTTCTGGTCTCATAGTCATATATGCTGAGGATCACATGGTGTACCAGTCCCTTGGACTAATTGTTTCCTTGCATCTTTGGTTTTCTTCATTCTTCTTTGTTCTGGACAAGGAAAGACCCATCCTTGGATCTAGATGGCCGCTTGCAAGCTTTTAAGATCCCAGTCACTACTCACCAAAGTAGAATGTAGAACACTGTTTTTGTGTGGTATGCCAGTTGAGCTTGATGTCTTCTACAACCATGGTCCCAAGCCCACAGGTCTTGCTTTCTTGCTCCCTCTGGCTGGCTGGCTGTGGCCAAGAAGTGACTACACTCTTGTCCCTTGTCAGCTCTACTATATACCTGTAAATTCTTACAGAACATACAAATACACTTGTAGAAACATTGTCTGCAAACCCTATACATGGTCATGGGCACAACTCCTCCCTACGTAGACATACCTAATCGTTCAGCCTGCCCACCCATCTATCTACCCATGTATTAGTGTTTGCCTTCATTGACAACACAGTGCTGTATGTGCAAAAGAGTTCATCTTTGTTGTCTGTACCTCCCATGCACCTCTCTATGCCTTCCTCTTCCTCAGTGCCACCATGTTGATCGCTCACTTTTGGTACGTTGCCCTTCCCTTCACCCAAATCAGTACTTGTCTCTACCTATCTAGCAGTGTTCCCTCCCCTCACCTCTGCTCCCAACCCTGGTAACCAACAAAGAAAGTTTTCTTCCATATATAAATAAACCTTTCCTTGCCTTTTCACAATAGCAGCTATTACAATATTTGTTCTTCTGTGATTGACTTATTTCACTCAGTATAATGTCCTCCAAGTTCATCCACATTATCCGGTGTTTTGCAGAGTCTACGTTATTCTTTAGGGTTGCATAGTATTCTCTTGTGTGTGCGTACTATGTTTTGGTTAATATGTCGTTTAAATTTTTTAATAGCCACATTAGAAAAGCTTAAAAGAAATAGGTATCATTAATTTTAACAGTATGTTTTATTTAACTTAATATATACAAGATATTATCATTTCAACATGTAATCAATATTTTAAAGGTTATTAATAAGATATCTATATATTTTTTTTAATCCTGTTTTCAAAATCCAATGTGTAATATACAGTTACAACACATCTCAGTTCAGACTAATTACATTTCAGGTGTTCAGTTACCATGTGTGGCCAATGGCTGCTGTGCAGGACAGCATAAGTCTAGGCTGTGGCAGACGGGAGTCAGTGGTGTTAGAAACTATTGAGGTGATTACATGGGTAATGCAACAAACACAGCTTTCCTGTGAGCAGCATTTTAACTTCCACAGAACACTTACATATCTGTTACCTCATTTGATCCTCAAAATACTCCTTTGACATATTGCTGCTTGTTTTTCATTATTATTATTAGTCCCATTTAAGAGAAGAGAAAATTGAGGCTCATAGATATTAAGTAACTTGTCCAAGGTTGCATACTGAGTGAATAATAGGGCAGGATTAGATCTCACATCTCTCAATTTATGTTCCACTGTTTTCTTCCTCACCAAAACAAATGAAATCTGGATTAATTAAGCTAAGCAACTGGAGCATGTGTGAGATAAAGGAGCAACTGGATAAAGTGAGAGATGTAAACATAGAAGATAGGGACATTAATTTTCAAGAAAGAATCATCTGAATTGGTTGACTAATTGAATAGAAGATATGAATAGAAAGTATCAGAGAGGACTGAGTTTTTCAGCCATGATAATTGGAAGAAAAAGTGGCAGAGATTGGGAAGGTGGGAGAGAGATCATTTTGGGAGATAAAGTCTTAAGTCTGGTTGTGGACATGGTGAGCTAGAATTGATGCAATGAAACTTGGCCTTGGAATGTGAGTTCTCTTAGACAAAGAGTCATTCTGATCCCTGACACACATAGAATCTTCTGTCTGGTGCTGAAAGCATCGACTACTGAACACTGTTTTCCCTGCGTAGTTTTCATACCATGTTTCCACTATTAATTTAAATGTGAACTAGTCTTATGTATCTTTCTAAATGAGGTTATTTGACTTTATGAAGAAGAAGAATTTAAAAATTTTTTACTTAATAGTAATATTAATAATTCTTTTCTCTTTATTCAGAGCAGTATATACATCCCAAAACATTTTTACATATTATTCTCAAAACAGGACAGAAAAGTAGGCAAAATAGATGTTATCCCCATTTTATAAATGAGGTATCAGAGAGATGAGGTAGCAGAGAGCGTCTCAGAACTGGTAAATAGTAGAATCAGGTCTAAATCCCGTTTCACCTGGCCTAAGATCCATTTTTAAGGGTCCCTTTATTTTCAAAGTATCATTTCTGATGGGCCTTTCCTCTCGGACAGGCAAAGGAAGGATGAGCTGGAGCAGAGAATGTCAGCCCTACAGGAGAGCAGGCGGGAGCTAATGGTCCAACTGGAAGGGCTAATGAAGTTACTGAAGGTAAGTTCAGAGCCCACTTTCAGCTTCCCTGCCCCAACCCTCTCAGCTTCCCTTGTGCATTTTCCACATAGCCGCCACTTCTGCCTCCCTTGTGATATCGAAACACGATGGGGCGAAAGGCTTGAATATCGCTGCCTGGATAACCTCTATAAACTTAGCCAAATGAGATATAAAAGTCATCTAGATTAATGTAAAGCCTGGTTATAAAAAATAGTAACTAGAAACAGGATAATATCCTTAGATAGTTACTGTTATGCATATAAATAAGAATGTTTATTAATAGGATATTAATTAACTATGTATAAGTGAATAATACTTCTCAACTATTTAGTTTCTCTTAAGAGACATTTTCAAATATTTTTAAACATTCCACTTAAATACCTAACAAATATTAAATATCCTATTTAAATACTACCAAGGCAAATCAACCTAATCAAATCAAGCCCCATCTCAACTAATTCTAATCAATGACTTTACTATATTATGAATAAAATAATTAGCTCTAGATTTGCTATATTGGGGGCCTGAGTAAATCAGGAATAATTCCTGTCATGCTATCTCTTTTTGTTGAAAATTTTATTAAAAGCACTAGACACCAGAGTAGAGGGCCCCGATGGTTCAGTGGTGGAATTCTTCCCTTCCATGCAGTTCAGTGCCCATCAGTGCACCTCCTGTGCAGCCTCACCCATCTGTCAGTGGGGGTTGACATGTTGCTGTGATACTGAAGAAGAGCCCTGGTGGCACAGTGGTTTAAGCACTTGACTGCTAACTGAAAAATCGGTGGTTCAAACCTACCAGCCACTCTGCCAGAGAAAGATGTGGCAGTCTGCTTCCATAAAGGTTTACAGCCTTGGAATCCTGCGGGGCTGTTCTTCCCTATCCCATAAGAGTACTATGAGTCAGAATTGACTCCATGGCAATTGGTTTTGTTTTTGTTTTATGAGGCTGAACAGGTTTCAGTGGCGCTTCCAGACTAAGATGGACTAGAAAGAAAGGCCTGGCAGTCTACTTCCAAACATCAGCCATTGGAAACTGTGGATCACAGTGGTTTGATCTGCATTTGATCATGGCGCCAGTGCAGTTCCAGGAAGTGTTTTGTTCCCTTGTGCATGGGATTACTATGAGTCATGGGCCACCTCAAGGACAGCTAACAACAGACCCCAGAGCAGAGAAGAACATACTTGGCATTTAAATGCTCCTCCTGGACCAATTTACTGGGCACTGAACAAAAATATTTACCCAGCTGTGTATACCACCACTGATGACTATATTTAAGAGCTAAGCAAAATGAGCTAATGCCTAACCCCTAACTCTAACCCCTACCCCCACGTTTCTCTCTGTTTCCAGAGCACATTTGCTTATGCTGCTAATTCTGAAAGTCCTGTCTGCCTGTGCTTTGAAACCACTGTATTTGGTCGGTTGATAGGAATTAGGGACCAGAGTGAAAATGACTAAGTGTGGAGTGTCTCAAAAGCCAGGATGAGATGGATGAATTTAATCCTGTCATAAAGGGGCATCCCATTGAAGGTTTTGAAAACAATAGAGAAATATGTAGAATGTGTTAGAAAGGTGAGAAACTAAAGGATAATAGGAGAGAGACTAAGGTAATTGTGAAGCCCTAGAGGCACAGTAGTTAAGCGTTCAACTGCTAACCAAAAAGGTCAGTGGTTCTAACTCACCAGCAGCTCCCTGGGAGAAAGATGAGGCAGTCTGCATTGGGAAAGATTTATAGCCTTAGAAACCCTACAGACAGTTCTACTCTGTTATGTAGGGTCTCTATCAGTCAGAAAGGACTCTGGCCACGAGTTTGGTTTTCATTTTAGTATAATCATCCAGACTGAGGTCAGAATGGTCTAGACAAAGAGTACTTGTCCAAGGAAATACCAACTTGTACACTATTCTTCAACTTTTTCTCTCTAAGCCAGTTACTTGATAACAACATTAGTGAGTACTAGCAACCTGGATAAATATAGTGTTTGTGTTTTAAACCAACTTTTACTTGCTGAAGGCAATCATTTCTTTCAGTCCTGATCTGAGTTTTTTTTTTTAGCTTTGGTCCTGTGTGTTTGGGTTGTTTCACATGGACATGTTTCTACATTAACCCTGTTAGCAGGATTTCTCCTGAGAAACATTTAATGTCTTAAATGAGTCTTGTTTTGGCTCAAACTCCTCTAATAACTGCCAGTTATCCAGCTAAGCAACCAGGCCACCCACTCAAAAACAGATACATCCATAGGGGGCTTTCAAAACCTTGCTTTTGAGGAAAGTAGTCCACCTGCTCTACAGTAGATAATAGGGAGATCCACCCAGCCCTGTATCCAGCCTCCGTTTCAGAGCAATGCTCTCAAACATAATCCAAACACAGATGAGAAGGTGATTTTGGTAAAAGGCAAAATTTTATGTAAACTGAAGAGAAGCTGGAGTGTCTTTCCCCTAAGAAACATAGTTCATTTCCCTTCATTTGAATTATCCTAAGCAACATAAGCGGGAGCTCTGGTAGCATAGTGGCTAAAGCACTTGACTGCTAACCAGAAGACTGGTGGTTCAAACCCACCAGCCACTCCTAAGAAGGAAGGTTGGGCAATCCTACTTCCGTAGTGATACTGCCTCGGAAACCCAAGGAGGGGTCGCTATGAGTCAGGGTCGACTCGACGGCACATAACAACAACAACAAGCAACATAAGCAGTTAGATTTCCTTAGTTCCTGGCTTTGAGCCTGGTGTGTATTCCTACCACCACTACCACCACTGACACTTGTATTCAAGAGCTAAGCAGAATAAGCTAATGCCTGGAACTCTAACCCCAACCCCTGAGTTCCTTTATATTTCCAGCTGTTGTCTTATAGTTGTAATTTGAGTAAAGTAAGAGGACCCTGCAGCAGGCCCCATTTTGTAGGATCCCCTGCCATGTTCTTAAGTGCCTTGTCATTCACAGGCTGAGGCCATTCAGATTGGGAGGAAAAATTTGCAAACAGCAAACCCAGGAATGTTCTCATTTTATTCATTAAATAGAATTCACAATTGAAAATCTCATGCCTTTAGTGTCCAGCTTCCTAAAAGAAATCCAACACAATCTTAATTTGTGTATTATATGCATACCTAGAAAGTCATACCTAAAGTTATATATTGAATCATTGATTTCCTATTAAAATTTCTAAGATGTTTTCCTACTATTAAAAATAATGCTCACCAACCCACAATTAAAAGTGCCTAATTTTAATATCAAACGACTGTCCTGCTTTCATTGCTGTTCAGTCTGCTAGCATTTAATTCCCTCATAAAACAGCTGTAAGCAGTTAGTCAAATGGCCAATGAAGCCACATGGTCTCAGATATTCATAAATTAAAATACATCACACAGTAAATTTCCATTTCATAAGGAGTTCTTTCATTTAACTGTTTCAGTAAAGTATTATGTACTTTATAATCTATTTATTTGAAATCAATGATAAAGATGCATACATATGAAGTGTCACATTGTTTATTCATTCAAAAGAAGTCTTAAGAACAAGGCAGGGTAAAAGTTAATCATGTGTCTATTTAACCAAGAAGTTTTGAGTTCTTTAGTGTCATATTTAGGTATTTGGCGTGTACTAGTGAATAAGACTTGATCTCCATCATCAAAAAGTATCAGGGACTGTCTTAGGCTGGGTCTCTAGAGAAGCAAAACCAGTGAACCTTTTTTATATACATACACACACACTTACACACACACAGAGGGAAATTTATTTCAAGGAAATGGCTCATGCAGTTGTAGAGCCTGGCAAGTCCCAAGTCTGTGGGTCAGACATCAAGCTGGAGGCTTTTCCTGACTCATGTAGTTGCTATTGTTGTTGTTGTTATGTGCCCTCGAGTGGACCCCAACTCATAGTGACCCTTCTTGGGTTTCCGAGGCAGTATCACTACAGAAGTAGGATTGCCCAACCTTCCTTCCGAGAAGTGGCTGGTGGGTTTGAACTGCCAGCCTTCTAATTAGCAGTCAAGTGCTTTAGGCAATACGCTACCAGAGCTCCTCATGTAGTTGCAGGGGCTGACAAACCCAAAATTGGCAGGTAATGACAGGCTGTTGGTTCACAGACTGTGATGGCAACAATCCCAAAATTGCTAGACAATATGGCAGGCTACTAGTTGAAGTCCAGATAATGATAAGCCAGATGGAAGACCTCCAGTAAAAAGCCAGACCTTTCCCATATATATTGGAAGCAGGCCACATGCCAAAGGGAACTCCCTTTCAATTGATTGGCTGCTCATAGCACATCTCATCATATAAGTGTTTATATTACATCAGATCTCATTATGGGAGATAACTACATCATAACTGCCAGACCACTTAGAATCATGGCCTAGCCAAATTAACACACAACCTTAACTATCATAGGGACCTTCTTATTGTTTTAATGACATAATGTAGACTGACAATGAGGCACCTGTGTTTCTGCATCTGTTTTTCCCTTATATTTTTTCTCCTGCTTAATGAGTATATGGATTACATCTGCTTCAAATTTACTATTTAATCTAGAAAAGGTTATATCTTGATGCTTCAGTTTCTAATTCATGTTCCCAATATTTTTCATTTTCCATTTTCTCAGTATTGCTTTTGAAATACATTTAGCAGATGAATTATGCAGATTTGGGTTTTAACCTCATTTGCAATGTTTGCCTAGTTTGAATGTACATTTTTAAGATCACAGCAGCTATGCCATTATTTTAGCCACCTAACTAGATTCCCCCCATGTGGCAGAGTCTCACATGTTTTTAGGCAACATAAGCAGTTCTAGATTTGCACTTTATACTTCAGGTATTATTACTAACTCACTGTTGTCGAGTCAGATCTGACTCATAGCAACCCCTCCTTGGGTTTCTGAGGCAGTTATCACTATGGCAGTAGATTTCCCAACCTATCTCCTTTAAATCAGGTTGATGCCAATGCCTTGTTTATTAACCCCAACTGACTAGTTAACAATAAAGAGGTTCCATCACCTTATATCTGACCTACTTATTATGTTGACAGAGTCTTTAAGGCTTTATGTGAAAAACTTGTGTGAGTTTAAGTCATACACCACCATGCCAATTATACACAACCTTCCTCTCCTAATTCCCAGTGTACATGGCAGGCCTCTAAGTCCTGGAAATGCTGCCCTGTCCACCATCCCCATCCTAAGCTGACCCCCATTCTGCTGCAGAATATAATGATTTCATACCTGTGGACAGACTACATAGAGCACAGTCACTAATTGTGTAAACATGACATACTGCTTTCTGAAACTTCCCTACTCTGTGAACCAAAACAATGATATCTCCTATATGAGTGGTGAAATAGAATGAATATTGGGATTTTGAATCATGATTGGGCTTCTTCTTTCACTTTACCTTAAAAAGTTATGTGAATCTGGGCAACTCAGGCTCTGTAGGCCTCTTATCTATGAACAAGGAAGTTGAACTGGATAATTTCTAAAGTTCCTTCCAACTCCAGAAGTTAACACTTAATGAATTGGATGGGGCAGACACCTGCCATTTGCTTTTCCCTGCTCATGCTCTGATGGTAGTTGGGGCCTTTGATCTGTGAACTCATGGGTGTTGGTGGCCTGGTTTTCCCAGTTCTTCTGTCATTTCTTCCAAATGTTTTTGGTTTGGGGCATTAATTTCTCTCCTTTCTCCCTCTGCCTATTTTTTTTTTTTTTTTTTTTTAATCTTCAACACGTGTAGGAGGAAGAGCAGAAGCAGGCAGTAAGTGCACTTCAGAATTCTCCAACTGGCTCCTGCTCCTTTTTTGCATGGTTGGCTTTTCCCCATATAACTATGATAGACTTTCTCCCCTCCTCTGTGCACAAGACCATCTCTGTAGAATTGGTTATGTGTAAAACTCTCAGCAGTTCTTTCCATGGTGGTTGTGAAATGGCTTAAAAGTCCAAGTCACATTTACCTGGTAGAGCATGTTGTTATTTGAAATCAGAACTTGTTGATTTTTTTCCAGCACACGTTTGTTGTGTTTATTTAAATATGCATGATTCCGCAGTTCACAATTGCATTTTCCTGCTCTTTCATTCTCTGCTGCTTTGTATCTGAAACTACTTTAATTGCTTGAAACAACTTTGTGGGGTGGTGGGGTGGCCTCAAGTTTAAATAGTACATCATGAATGAGTGTGCATGAGAATGAGGAATTCTTTTGGTAACTTTAAATGTCCTGTAGTCTTGAATAGGCTTCTGGATACTCTAGCTCCGATGGCCTTCTCAACGAAGTTACTAATGAAAGCTAAGTGATTAATTATGCTGTAACTGATTTCCTGTTCAGCAACTGCTCCAGAGGGAGCGCTGTTTTTTCTGAGTAACACCATATGTTTATATAACATAGTAAGGTTTTCAAAACATACATTTTTATACAAGCTAAAGCTGATTTTTAATTTACCACAGGGCTTTTTTTAGAAAGAAATATAAAATGTTTAATTCAAAAAATTTACTCATTTTTTTAAAAAGTCTATCTATGATTAAGAATAACCCAAACCATCACCATCAAGTCAGTTCCAACTAACAGCGACCTTATAGGGAAGAGTAGAAAGATTACAGCCTTGGAAATCCTATGGGGTGATTCTACTCTGTCCTCTTGGGTCACCATGAGCCAGAATAGACTCAATGGCACACAACAACGACAACAGTAATCTTTACGGAAGCAGACTGCCACAGCTTCCTCCTGCAGAGCAGCGACTGGATTTGAACCTCCAACATTTCAGTTAGCAGCAAGCACTTAACCACTGTGCCACCAGGGCTCCTTTAGATTAAGAATGTTGTTGTGTTGTTATGTGCCGCCAAGTCGGACCTGACTCATAGCGACCCCTCCTTGGGTTTCCGAGGCAGTATCACACAGAAGTAGATTGCCTCATCTTCCTTCCGAGGAGTGACTGGTGGGTTTGAACCACCAGCCTTCTGGTTAGCAGTCAAGTGCCTTAGGCACTACACTACCAGAGCTCCCGTAGATTAAGAATCGGGAATATAAAATATTATATCTCCTTTTATTTCCAGTTAAGTGAGCAATGTAATCAGAGGAAAAGGGGAAAAGGAAGAGCTAGGTAGTGAGAGAAAGAGACAAAAAAGGGATGAGGAAGGACAGACTGTCAGAAAGGAAGGTAGAGTATGGTATTAGGATCAGCTAACAACTCAGAAATCTCAGTGGCTTTAATAGAACAAAAGTTGTGCTTGGTTTTGTTTTTGATTTGTTTGGTTTCCTCATTCATACAAAGTCTACTACTTTGATCTTATTTATGCCACTTTGGCATTGATAGTAGGTACATTCACATGGGCAAAGCAAAACAGGTGGAGAGTCCAGCTCTGCCAATAAACACTTCCAACCAGGAAATGACACACTCCATGTCATTGGCCAAAACAAGTCATATGGCCACACCTGACTTCAAGGGGCAGGGGTGTCTAATCCTCCAGTTTGCAAAGAAGTGGCAGAGAAACAGATGCCGGTAATACCTACCACAAGTAGGAGGATGAGTGAGATTAACAGTGGAGGAAAAGGAAAGAAAACACCATCCTTCCTGTTCCCATATCCCACTCATTTCCCTGACTGTCTCATCTCCTTGCTATTTAATCTATATCTCCTGCTGATTGAGGGCATCACTGAACTTGTTGCTGACTCCTGTGTTCCCCACCTCTTCATTTCTCTATGCCCCAAACATGCACTTTATAACCGAAACCTCTTGCTGGGACCTACTCCAACAGCCTAGACTAGCATCTCCTGAGGGAGTCCCTGGGTGGCGTGAATGGCTAAGCACCGGACTATGAACTGAAAGGTTCACTGCGTCCACCAAGGACGCTTTGCTTCCGAAAGGTCACAGCCTTGAAAACCCTGTTGAGCTTGGTTCTACTGTGACACACACAGTGCTGCTGTGAATCAGAATCTACTCGACAGCAAGTGGGTTTTCGTTTTGGTTCTTTCGGTACCATCTCCTGATGCCCCTCTGAATGTGCCAGCTCAGAGTGCAGCACATACTTTACCTGAGAACTCTCTTTCAGGAGAAGGCAGACATTGTAGACATTTATCTTAATGATAAAAGCAGAGCTGCCAGTAGACATTTCATTTTTAAAAGTTTTATGAATTTCCATGTAATCCAAGAACCAGAAATCTGCCACCACTCTTCTGTTATTTCTGAGGTCGGTTTAAAGCTAGCCTTGAGCAGGCAGGGCATTAAATAACAACACATTCATTTCAGAGATCTTTGATTCTTTGTGAGATCATCATGCCCTTGAAGTTGGCAAAATGAGAAGCTAAACCCATACTGCTCAGTCTGCCCCTGGTGAGAGACTAATGTTAGATTTGGGGACTTCTCCAGGGCCAAGGCCCTGGACCATCCATAGCATCAACTGATGCACGTTTTTTCCTCAGCTCTCCTCACCAAGGTATGAGGTAAGAGATGCTGCTATGTTGATTTAGGTAAAAATACCCTTCTGTCCACTTCACAAGTTTAAACTGGGCCCATGTGAGGCTAAGCTCTGAGGGTCAGATGTGGACTCAGTGACTTTACATGGTTCAGCACCATTTTTAACAGGTACAGCTGAAAAGGCTAAAGCTTTTACAACTACAGCTTCTGCTTTAATTCATATCATTAAACAGTAAAAGACAAAAAGGTATGAGTTAAGTTGTAACCCTTTCTTCCTCCAAGGTTTTGTCTGGTATACTTTAATTTCTTCTCTTTCAAAATGTATTACCCTAAATGGGTAATAAAACAATTGTAAAAGCTTTTGAAACCAAGAATTTACCAGACATGCCTCCCAAAACAGGCTCTGTAAATTCCTTGCAGAGAACTTTCTCTTATAGTCTTGCCTTTTATTTCTTTGCTCTCTGAGGGATTAGTTTGGCCTTTGGGCAACTTGAGGGAAATGGGTAATAATTGGCTTTAAAAGCTTTGGTGCTATGGTTCTGCCTTCAGCCTCAGCCACTTTTCCATCACTTTGAGTGGCATTAGCACTTCAACTGATAATTCTTAGGTCTTTCCTCTCTTTTTCCCTTCTCTTTTCTCAGATCTAAGGGTTATAATTAAGGGCAGAATTGCCTGCCTATTCCCGATAAGCCTACACTGAGTGACTGTTAAAGCCGTGATTTAACCCTTCAGGATAGGCTCAGGTATTAGAGAATGTCAGTTGACTTAGGGTTAACTGACCTGTGATAATCATCAGACTGTAATTAAAGGACTTAGCTACCTTGTTCACTACTGTATCCCCAGCCTCTAGCCTGCTGCCTACCACAAAGTAGATGTTCAATAGATATTTGTTGAATGAAAACAAGTATTAACCAAATTAATAAGATACGGAGTTGTAGACAGTATGAGTTAACAAATTTATTAATTTTTAAGGGACAAAAATACTCAAGTATTTGAGTATTTGGCTCAAGTACCTATAGCAGAAATTTTGATCAAGGTATTCCTGTATAGTAGAACTATTCGGGCTACCAAATTATGACTCGGAAATGCCCTTAATAAATGAGGAATGAAAAAAATTAATTTCACTGTTGCCAAAAGAATAGAAACACTAAACCAATACATTAGTATCAATAGTTATTAGCTTTGGGAGCTCTGGTGGCATAGTGCCTAAGACATTTGACTGCTAACCAGAAGGCTGACGCTTCAAACCCACCAGCCACTCCTCGGAAGGAAGGTTGGGCAATCTACCTCTGTAGTGATACCACCTCACAAATGCAAAGAAGGGTTGCTATGAGTTGGATCCAACTCGACGGGAGTGAGTGAGTGAGTGAGTTATTAGCTTTGGTCTATTGAGCAGATACTGATTATGTACAAGAAAACTGTCCTCTCTTTAACACAGATTATCTTTAAAATGTGGGATATTTATAAGTTACGTATATCATCTGAAGATATTTTGAGCATTTCTCAGTAGAAACGCAATGCCTGCCACCAGGAATGTGCTTATAGGATTCACTAGCATGTTACATACTAACATACACTAAGTTAGCAACAGGTCCCTGCTGACAGTGATGTTTATGACTCTTGGTGCACTTTAGCTATGGGCTACTTCAATCTAGATCAAACAATATCCCAGTCCTACTCTGAATGTCTCAGGAACAAAGGCACATCTTTGTCTGGTGACTTAGTATACCATAAAATTATACTACTAGATTCTTAACACCAAAAAGATGAGCTATCCAAGGCAAGTAGTTCAATATTCATGAAGGCTTGTTTCCTTGAACACTTTTGTGATCCCTCCTATCGGATCATTACTTTTTCTATACAGATCATCATTAGGCTTAGAATTTATACATTTAGACAGTGATGTATATGGCTGGGAGGCTCCTGCAAGAGTGGCCTTGACCCAAATTAATAATGAATGGTCGTCTGAAGGCTTACATAGCTGGCACAGTGAAGGGTTACATAGCTGGCACTCTGAAGTTGTTGCAGGTAGAGGAGGCTTGGGGATTCCACCAATAAGAAAACATTGGCAAATTTGTGACCTCTCTTTTTTACTTCAGTTGGAATATCATGGAATCTTGCCCCATGCCCTTTCTGATTTCCGGGATCCAGACAAGTAACCCACTGCAACCATACCAGAGAAAGCCAGGTTTAGGCTGACTCCCAGAAGCCCCTAGCTCAGACCACAGCATACCACACATGCCTCAGAGGAAGGGCACTCAGTATTTAGTAAGCCAGTGTTAAACCCATGAAGGCTCCAACAAACCTCATGGATACTAATTTTGTAAGTTTAAGAGAAAGACTACTCACCAAATAATAAATAAAAGTCTATACAACAATAAATAAAGTGAAAACTTCACTGTCCATTAAAGAGATTGTTGATGAGTCCTTTGATTCCAGCATCTGCCTCATGGGTCATTTCCCCTCCCAGTTTGCTTAATTTTTGGACACAGTCTAATTGGGAAGTGATTCAGATCTACTTGCCTCTCAGATCATCTGTGCTCTCTGACCCCTATATTCTTGACCTCAGTGTACTGTGGAATAGAAACCTGAGTCTGCTTCTTCCCTAAAATCAAAGGATTGCCATTCATTTATTTATTCATCAGTATTTTACTACATATATCCTAGGCAATGAACTTGGCCTTTTAGAGGATAGCAAGATAAATCCTACACAAATTCCAGTAGTATGAAAGTTATTTCATGGTTGGAATTATGTTCTAAAAACAGAAACACAAGCCAGGTCAGTGGTATCCTGAGCCTTGGCTACCACTGCTGCCCTCCTAAATTTGCAAACTACACAGATATGTTTTGGTGAACAGTGATCAATGTGGTGTACTATGTGACTGACCCACAGACCTTTGGCCCTGGGTCCCAGTCCTAATATGTACATAGACAGTCTGTCAGTGCTAGCTGCCCATGTGTACTGGTAAAAGTTTACAGAGTGTGTTCATCCATCAGTCTTTGCACCTTTACTATAGTTTTTTGGTTTTTTTTTTTTTTTTCCTCAAAAAAAAAGGAAAGGTCATCACAATAATCTTCCAAAGAGTTTACGCTCTGAGAATACAAGGGAAAACTAGCTTTAAGGACTATGCGACACCTCCAACATTTTTCATCATTCTCATCAGTGACAAGCTAAGAGATTTCTTTGCCCTCTTTGTAATTTCCCTCTTGTACTACATATCCATCTTTTCCCTTTCCTGGCCAGAATGCATACAGCTGTGAAGATCATCCTCCATCATCTCCAGGGAAATTCCCTACACACCAAGATGGAGAAATTTTTCCACTAGAAAAATATTGCGTTCCTAGGACACACTCCCTCTCCCAGAATGCTACAGTCTGAATCTGAGCAAAGAATCAAGAGAAAGGATGAGTGAAAGATGACCTCTGGGTGTTCAGTCTCAGAACCTATGAAAATGATGGGCACCATTGACAGGAAAAGTGAAAATGGGGAGATGATTTGGGTTAGGAAGGGAACTTTGATCTGATTTTAGACATACTGAGTTACACACAACAGCCAGGGAGTCAAGCAAAAAAGTCTAGTAGATGTTTGAGGAAATGCACCTAGAATTTCAATAGGAAAACAAGGCTAGCAATATAGATTTTGAAGGGTATAACATGGAATTAGGGTTGAAGCCTTGAACATGAGCCTTAAGAAGAATCCATAGTAGCCAAAAAGAAGAAAGAAGAGGCAGTGAGAGGCTACAGAAGGAGCAGGACTGTGGGTTCTCATGGAAAGCCAGAAAGTTTCAAGAAGGAGAAAGTTAACAGTTAGACAAGGAAGCCTCTGGATTTGACAATAAAAGGTACTAGCAATCTTGGAAAGAATCATTTCAGTAGAATGTAAGCAACTCTGAAATAAAAAACTTTGTCTTGTCCAACCTTCTCCCCTTCCCCTTCCTATTCAATAACCTTATCTCACCAAAGGAAAAAACTAAATCTTTTTTTTTTTTTTTAATTGTGATTTGGGTGAAAGTTTACAGAGCAAATTCACTTTCCATACAGCAGCTCACATACACTTTGTCTCATGACATTGACTGCAAGGAATTAACTCTTAAATCTACTTTATTGAATTACACTTTTAGTGGATTCTTCTTCTGATCAAAAGAGCTTTGTTGAAAAAACCTTTTTTATTTTTATTTTTTTTTTTGTCTAACATATAACCTTTAAGAACTTCAGTTTCCTTATCTGTAAACTTCCAGCTCCATAGTTGTTTGATCCTTTCATCATAAACATCAATTGGTATATTGAGAAAAGGCTATAAACCAAAGAAATCCAGTTGGGTGACTTTCAACTCCTCGGGCCCTCACTTCATTTCTGGGCTTTTTTTCAATAACCAACTCCTTCCTCAAGGCTATTTCATGCCAACCTCCTACCTCCCTCTTTTCCAGACATAAGAAAACAGCAACATCACCTGCTTCCACAATACCCCTCTCCTTTGGCTATTTGTGATTCTTAGCTGTGCCTCCAATAGAATAGGATTCCCTAGCAGTCTCTTTCTCTCCCTCTGTTAGAGCTCACCCCATCATCTTCTCTTGGCATGAGACTATCTGTGACTCTGTGACCCTTGAGTTTGAGAACATCTGTAGACATTTCCTCAAATCAGGATGCTGTGACAGCCTCTAGGGTAACAGATTTTTACAGCTGAACCTCAGGCTGGTTCTGATGTTACATGCAAAGTAAGGAGATTCTAACCTAATCTGAGGCTAATGGTGGCCTGTCCTTCTTTCCACAGTTGTTGTTATATGCCATCGAGTTGGACTCGACTCATAGCGACCCCTCCTTGGATTTCCCAGGCAGTATCACTATGGAAGTAGACTGCCCCATCTTCCTTCCAAGGAGTGGCTGGTGGGTTTGAACCACCAGCCTTCTGGTTAGCAGTCAAGTGCTTTAGGCACTATGCTACCAGAGCTCCCCTTTCCACAGTACCTCACCACCATGAGAGAAACTCTAAGCAGGTCATCCTCTAGAGAACGTCACGCCTGAGAATCCCTAAGGCAGGCAGGGTTTCTTGGCCCCAGCACTATTTGACATTTTGGCCAAATGTGCTCTTTTTGTGTATAGGATTGTCCTGTGTATTGTAAGATGTTTAGCAGCATCCTTTGACCTCTACCAGTGGACCTCCCAAAAAATTCCCTACCAGGTAACATTGCACCCAATTAAGAAGCACTGCTTTGAGCCCAGAGAACCTTTCTTCATGATACTGGTCTGAGCTCCCAATGCATCTCAGAATACCTTATTCTGAGGTTTGGATATGGGATAGATGGTAAAAGATTTCATCTGAGGTGTACCATAAGCTTCAGATACCACATGCCCGGTCTCCTTCCCCAACAAATCACTCCTCTGCTCATATTTCCTGCTTCTGTGAATGTTACTGCCAGCACTTCCTCTATTTATGCTAAAGATCATAGAACCACCTTTTGTACTTCTCTTTCAGTTGCCAAAGGTTCTCCAGAAGGTTGCTTGTATCTCTCTTCTTTTCATTCCTGTCACCATTCTTCATTCCAGCCTCCATTATCTATTGCCTGGCCTGTTGGAAAAGCCTAATAATGCCTCTGTGTCTCCAGTCTCTTGCTTCAGTCCCCTCTTTCACATTGCCCCAGAGCAAGATTCCTCAGTGCCATTCAGAGCAACCACATCACTCCTCTCCCCAGAAACCTTTACTGGCTTCTTCCTGCCTTTGCCTGTAGCAGGGCTCAGCAAACTTTTTCCTAAAGGGTCAGATAGTAAATACTTAAGGCTTTGTGGGCCAAGAAGCAAAAATCGACAATATTATATAAGGAGCTCTGGTAGCATAGTGCCTAAGGCACTTGACTGCTCACCAGAAGGCTGGCGGTTCAAACCCACCAGCCACTCTTCGGAGGGAAGGTTGGGCAATCCTACTTCCATAGTGATACTGCCTCGGAAACCCAAGGAGGGGTGGCTATGAGTCGGGGCTGACTCGACGGCAAACAACAACAACAGTTATGTAACCGTTTCCACCACTCATCTGAGCAAAATTCCTCTTCACCTGGTAATCTAGAATACAAGTTATCTGCTTCCAAAGTATAATTGTGGAACAGACATGAGGTAGACATTTCCATCATAAATGGGAGAAATTGGAGGGAAAGAACGGATAATGGTCACAAAGCAAGTAAAAAACCCACCAGAACAATTTACATTAGCTCTCAGGCCTTGAAAATACTCCTCTCTTCTCTGACACTATCTAGGTAATAGCCCTGCCCTCCAGACTATGGGTGTTGGCCAAGCTCTCTGGATTCTGGGTGGAGGTCCTGAGGACTTAGGCTTTGGCTCCTGCAATATGCAGATGGCACAGTCTTGTTTGCTGAAAGCTAAGAGGACTTGAAGCATTTACTGATGAAGATCCAAGACTACATGCAGCCTTTAGTATGGATTATACCTCAATATAAACAAAGCAAAAATCATCACAACTGGACCAATAAGCAACATCATGATAAACAGAAAAAATACCGAAGTTGTCAAGGATTTCATTTTACTTGGAACCACGATCAATGCCCACGGAAGCAGCAGTCAAGAAATCAAACAATATACCATGTTAGGCAAATCTGCTGCAAACCAAAAAAAAAAAAAAATCACTGCGTTGAGTCGGATCTGACTCATAGCAACCCCTCTTTGGGTTTCCGAGGCAATATCACTACAGAAGTAGATTGCCCAATCTTCTACCAGCCTTCTGGTTAGCAGTCAAATGCCTGAGGCACTACGCCACCAGAGCTCCTACCTATTGCAAAAGACCTCTTTAAAGAGCAAAGATGTCACTTTGAGAATAAAGATGTGCCTGCCAAAGCCCATGGTATTTTCAGTCACCTAATATGCATGTGGGAGCTGGGAGATGGATGTTATTATTCCCATATTACATAGGAAGACTGAAGAAGAACTGATGCTTTTGAATTATGATTTTGGTGAAGAATATTAGCTATACCATGGACTGCCAGAAGAGTGAATAAATCTGTCTTAGAAGTACAGCCAGAATGTTCCTTAGAAGTGAGGATAGAGAGACTTTGTCTTAAGTACTTTGGACATGTTATCAGGACGGCCCAGTATTTAGAGAAGGACTTGGTATAACAGACAGTCAGTGGAAAAAGAGGAAGACCCTCAATGAGATAGATTGACACAGTGGCTGCAACAGTGGGCTCAAACATAACAGGGATTGTGAGGATGACACAGGACTGGGCGGCGTTTTGTTCTGTTTGCACAGGGTCACTATGAGTAGGGCCCAACACAGTGGCACCTAACAACAACAATATGTAACCATTTTTAAAATTTAAAAACCATTCTTAGCTTGTGGACTATAAACAATCAGATAGCAGACTGGATTTGGCCAACAGGCTGTAGTTTTCTGATCTGTGGCCTGTTTAATAAACTCAGTGACCATTTAAGGCTCTGGATGATTATAGCTTACACTTCTCTTTTCCCACATCTTCCATGCTCCCTATCCACTATCCTTAGCATATCCTGGTGATAGTTGGAGCTGTGTGTCAGCTTGGCTGGACCACAATCTTGTGTGGTTGGAGCTGTTGTGGTGTGGTTGTTCCCATGATGGGATCAGATGACTGTTCTGAGTGGCCAATCTGTTGAAGGGGAGTTTCCCTAGGGGTGTGGCCTGCTTCCAGTATATCCAAGGACATCCTGGGAAGAGAGACATTCTTCTCTGGGTCGGGATTCTGTTGTGCTGCCTACAGCTGTCTGTGAGTGAACAGTCCACCATTTGGCCTGGAAATCTTGGATCCGTCATTCGTTGGAGTCAACAGCCAGTATACTGCCTGCCAGCCTTGAGCTCCTCAGCCCCTGCGGTTGCAAGAGCCAGGAAAAGCCTCCAGCTTGATGTTTGATCCAGGAACTTTGGACTTGCCAGCTTCTATAAGTGTGTGAGCCATTTTCCTAAGATAAATTTCTCTCTCTATATATATAAGCTTTACTGGGTTTTGTTTCTCTAGAGAACCCAGTCTAATAATACATTCCTTATGCCCCAGGATACAGCCTCATCCCTTTTTCCCAGATGCCTTTCATGCCCTTCCCAAGCCTTTTCAATAGAAATTATACCCCTCTGCTGTGAAACCTTACCCTGTTTGGTAAAGTCAGCTAAACCCGCTCGCTTTCTTGCTTCTGTTTCTTTATATCTCTGCGATGGCATTACCTTTATCCTCTTGCTAGTTTCACACTCTCAGGAGGCTATAAGGCTGCTCACAGTGGAGACCTTGCCTCATCCCTGCATCCTCCCCCATCCCCAGCACCTTACAAAGTAAAATAATAATGGGTAACCTGTTGAGTCAGGTGTGTGGAACATTTTATGTTCATCCACACTGTGGTAGTTATGTTTGTGTGTCAACTTGGCCAGGCCTGGTTGAGTGGCTGGGCAGCTGGTGGTAGTTATTCCCCATGATGAGACTGGCAATCAACTCCATGGTAAGATCTACCACAAGCAGCTGAATAGCTGCCTTTGGGATGTGGTCCGCTTCCTGTATAAAAGGAGAAGCTTTGAGAATGGTCTCTAGCGTATGGCACGCTTGGACCTTGCATATGTAGCCGTGTCATTGCTCAGCAGCCTGCTATGCTCTGCCGACCTTGGGACTTACAATGGACTTAAGTTAATGGCCTGCCGTGTGATTTGGTAACATCAGGACTGTGCCTTTTTACTTGTCAACCTTGGGACTTCTCAGCCTCAGCAGCCAGCAGCTGTCTGAGTGAAGAAACATATCTAGCTCCAGTGGGCCGGGAGCAGGAGGCAGAGCTGGACTCCAAGATTGAGGGGCTTTTGTCCAGCCCCTGGAGCCTGGCACTTTGAACTTGGACTTAAAGCCTCCAAATTGTAAGAATAAACTCCTGTTTGTTAAGGCCATCCCATTTATGGTATATTTCTTGTCAGAGCGGCACTAGGTAACCAGAACACACAGCAACCTGGGAGATAGGTATTATTATTCCCATATTATATAGGAAGAATCTGAGGTACAGAAAGGTGAAGTAACTTACCCAAGATCATACAGCTTATACATGGCGGAGCTGGAATATAAACCAGGTCCATCTGACTACAAAGTCTGGACTCTAGTCACCATGTTATATTTAACAGGGACTCAACAAAGAGTGGAGTGTTGTCGAATAAGTGTTCCATACCTCATCACACAAGTTTTGCTTGCTCTAAAGTGACACTTAAATTTGACTTACTGACTTTGAATTTTAAAGTTACTCTCTAGGTTCCTGCTACCTGCTAATAATTGATTTAGCAACCTGATTAAGGACCACACCCTCAAGGGAGACTATCCTAGTTGGTTTATAATATGCAGTCTAAGTGTTTAGTATTTATTCTACGGGGATTTTTCCTTCAGTGAGGTCCCTGATCATTTTACCGATAACTGGCTTTGAAATCTTTCGTTGAAAATGAATGGGGTACTATTGTCAAATAGAGCTGGGCAAACCAGGAGAAACAAACAGAAAGAAAGTGCTTCTAGTCTTGGAATTTATGAGCTTCCCTATCTAAAAGTTTGAGTTTCAACTTTCTTTTAATCTATGGGTTTATGATGACTTTTAATAGATTGTTCTTTGTCCCAGGAATTTAATATGCCTGCCTCCTTCTGCTAAGAAAAATAACTAGACACCTTGCCCCCCACCCCTTTAAGCCTTGGGGCAGGCTTTGTCTTGTTTATAATTTAGTTTTACTTGAATAGGGACAGAATCATAAAGATTGAGGACCATAACCTTTCACATGTTGCCAACACTGTGATCACAAAACATTCAGCAGTCCTAGAATAGCTGCTTCCTATCCACAGCCATTCACCCCACAGACCATCACAATGAGTGATAGGTTATGTGTGAGTGCTGAGTTTTCTGAAGTGTTGTGGGAACAGTTTTGGTGGCCTCATCCTTCTAACAAACACACACTATAAGTAAATGTATAAATATGAAAAGAGATGTCATTAAACTCCTCAGCGCCTCTACCCAGTGTTTGGAAGCCAGCATTATCTTTAAAAGGCTACACTTTGAAGCTTGTAGGTGAGTACCTTTGCTAAAATAAGAACGGTTTTAGAAGCATATTCCCTACTTAGGTCTACTTCAGCCCAGAAGAGACCTCTGCCTGTTCTTCTTCCCTGTGTCATTGGTTGTCTCTGCCATCTCCCCCTATTCTGCATTGTCTTTTCACTTCCATTCCTGTTCCTAACTCCCAGCAGTCTTAGCCCTTGTCATGTTAGGCAATTATTTTCAAGTCTTGCAGCATGGAAGACAGTACAGCATCAAATTATCGTGTCACTTCTCTATCTCTTTACTCCACATTTTATTAAGCAGTTACATTTTCCTAGCAGAGTCACTGCCAGCCCCAGCTCAAAGTAGTATGTGGGTTTGTTTGTTATCTTTTCTTAAAGGAAAAAACATGCAAAGTCCATCTCACTTCTTATGTTCACTGTTGCCTAAATTTCAGACTTGCAGCTTCTTTCTCCCAGCGTTGTTTTTGTTGTTGTTGTTGTTTTTCTGAGAGGGCCTCTGAAAATCGGCAGCAAAGAGGCCAGTTTGTTTAATTTAAATACACTGCAGCAAAATGAAGGTAATTGTCCACACAGGCCATCTGCTACCTGGCAGGTATCCATGAGTCAGGGAGAGAGAAATGAAGACTAAAGTGTCTTTCATCCTGTTGCCATGATAACAGCTTAGCTCAGAGTTTTGGTTGGGTGTGTATATGTGGAGGGCGGTGCAGTTATTAATGCTCCATAGAGAATATTAACCCTCAAAATCAGGCTTTTTGCCACAAGCCTCTCTGGATTTGATTACCTGACTGTAATGTTTGCCCAGGAGATCAAACATTCATACCTGTTCAACAAGGAAAAACAAAGGAAGGAAATCCTATTTATGGAGCCCCTACTATGTGCCAAGTACCATGCTGGGAGTGGCTAAACCTAGCCAAGAACAGCACAGGGTCATTTTCCTACTGAAGACAGTGCCTTTCTCCCTATGCAGCTGGTCTTCTGGCCAGTTCTCTCAGCCACAGCATGTGAGTCCCTGTTCCTGCTCAGATGCAGGGCTTGGGGAAGGAACACAGTGTCCTCAGGCCACCTTCTCTGGCATCCTCAGTACCTGTTTTGGCTCCAGTATTAGATTTGTGTTCTAGACAAGAGACTAAGTCATAATCTGTGTTTTCCTGTCTCACATTCCTCACTCTTATTCAAGATTAGATTGGATGGCTTCTTGAAGACTAAGGTGTACCTAACCCAAGCCATGGTATTTTCAGTCTTCTCATATGCATGTGAAAGCTGGACAATGAATAAGGAAGAAGTATTGATGCTTTTGAGTTGTGATCTTGGCAAAGAATACTGAAAGCACCATGGATTGCCAGAAGAACGAACAAATCCATCCTGGAAGAAGAGCAGCCAGGATGCTCTTTGGAAGTAAGAATGGCCAGACTTTGTCTCACCTACTCTGGTCATGTTGTCAGAAGGGACCATTCCCTGGAGAAGGATGTCATGCTGGGTAAGGTGGAGGGTCAATGAAGGAAAGGAAGACCTTCAACAAGATGGATTGACACAGTGGCTGTGACGATGGACTCAAGTATAGCAAGGATTGTGAGGATAGCGCAGGTCCAGGCAATGTTTCATTCTGTTATACGTAGGGTCACTATGAGTTGGAGCTGACTCGACGGCACCTAACAACAATGTAGAAGAGGAGCCCTGTTACGGTACAGTGGTTAAGCATTCGGCTGCTAACTGAAAAGTCAGCAGTTTGAAGCCACTATCCCCTACAGGAATGAAAGGTGCAACAGTCTGCTTCTGTAAAGATTTGTAGCCTTGGAAATGCCATGGAGCAGTTCTACCCCATCCTGTAGGGTTGCTGTGAGTCAGAATTGACTCAATGGCAATGAGTTTTAGTTTGGGTCCTACAGAAAGTCATGGTTAGCTTCAGTACTGAGAGCTCTTGACTGATCCACGTTCCTTCTGGCCCCAGAAACATTGTACTGGGATCCCAGTCTGCTTCTGCTCGCACTTTATACAGTAACCCCAGTCGAGTGGGTTTCTCCTAGCAGTTTTAGACTATTAGAAGACCTTAGTACCAGTCTTAGCCTTTCTGCTGATTTGTTTGTGACCTTGTGGCCTCTCCAGGACTCAGTCTTCTCAACGTGAAATGGGTGTTGGACTAAAGCAAGTTACTCTCCTAGGTCATAAACCCTCTGAAATGATAGGCATAACTTCTGGGCACTTTTCTTGGAAAATGATACATAGCTTTCTCAGGATCTTAGAGTACTTACTAAAAAAAAGTGAAGAGCCAGTAGACAAGAGAGCTTCTCAGACTATAATGTTTCTCTAGCTCTGTGTTTCTGAGCACAAGAGATCTCTTTAACCTGAGTTACAAAGTGCTCAGACTCATGATTGGCTTGCACTATAGTCAAGCATTTATGATAGCTTGTATTAGAACAAGATTCCACTGTTCTTGTATCAAGAAACCTTAAAGCACTGAAGAGCATGTTACAAAGCTTCCTTTCCTTCCCCAGGCTGGTTGCCCCACTGCTGGCAGCTGAGACCTAAAGGTACAAGATTGTTTTATACCTCCATTGGGCAGCTTATCCCCATTCGTTTGGAGTCACCTATTTCCCCCACCTTTGCAGGTTTCTATTGGATTCTCCAGTTCCCCGTAATCCCCAGGTCACAGATGTGATATCCCCTCCCAGACTCCTAGAGGATGCCCCTTAATCTAGATTGTTTTGCACTGAGTAGAGTGCTTGGAAGTGTCCACCGGGAGGGCCTATTTTCTGAACATAAAATCCACCTGTGCTTTTGAGACAAGGTACAGTTGCAGAGTACAGCACTCCAGCCTGATTTTTAGTGTATCCTCTGGCCCAGACCTATGAAGTGGACAGAGAATGAACAAACCCTGCCAGGTTCATCGGTGATGATGACTGTCAACATACCAAGAGTGTTGTTCTGTGCTACAAGCACTGTCTTGTACTGTATGGGCTGCATACATTCCAGTCTATACTGCTTTAATCAGAAGGACCTTATTCCACAGTCTGTCTTTCTTGAGACAGTCTTATCCTCTAATAGTAGCCTGCTCCCTGTACCTCCTTAGCGGGCTTCATTGCATGAGGCCTAAATGGGCAGCATCTCTGGTATCAAGTCCACTCCTGAGAAAGGTATGTTAGAACTGGAATATGCCATGTTGTATCCCTCAGTCAACTGAGGATGCTCAGAAGCGTTGGTGGTTCGAACCTACCAGCTGCTCCATGGGAGAAAGACGAGGCAGTTTCCATAAAGATTACAGCTTTGGAAATCCTACGGGGAAGTTCTACTCTGTCCTGTAGGGTCACTATGAGTCTGAATCAACTCAGTGACAATGGCTTTTTTTTTTTTTTTTAAGCACTATGGTGAAGAAGATAAAATATAAGAAGTGAGATAAGTGCTGTGATGCCAGAAGTACAGAGTCCTATGGGAGCATCACAGGGAGCCCTGACCTGATTCTAAAGGAGGTGACAGTGTAAGCTGACCCCTGGAGAGCCAGCAGAAGTCAGGCAACAAGGAGCGTGTAGTGCTTATGGCAAAGAGAACAGCAAGTAAAGGCCTGAAGGCAAGAGAGCATAATCCTTTCAATAGATGGAAAGAACTGCTGCCAGTCATTTTACTTTTGTCAGACTACCCATTGTAGAGTCAGCTGTCATATCCCTTGGACCAATGTATATACCTCATCCAAGATCAACTCTAGCCTCTCACCTGGCTAAAGTATGTTCATGTTGGGTTGCCTCTAACTTGTACCTCTCCCAGGACCTTTGGAATTAAGCAACCTACCCCGGCACTCCACGCACTGGTATTGCTCTGTGGGAACCAGAAGTCACATAGGGCCTCCAACAACTCTGTTCCAGCATTATTTTCACCGAATATAATCCCAAAGAGGATTGGCTGGGCTATGAGACCCAGGGGGAAAGTAGCATCTTCCCAGGAGTCTTGGCTTTCTCTTTCCACTGTTGTGAACAAAGATGATTTCTAGAGTCTGGTTTTCATCTTCCTCAGGGAGGCATGTGCTGGGCAATGATCCCAGGAAGAGGGTCTGATTATTTTCAAGCTAATGGTGGGCAGCAGGTTTCACTTCCTGATCCTAGAGTTTTAGCCACATGTGGCTGTCCACCCCGCTTGTCTCATCTTGCATCATCATTTTCATATTAAAATATTTGCAATGATTCAGTTTCATGTTCTTAAAAAGCAGCTTGTTTGTTTTTCAGGTCTTGCAGCTCTAACATTCAGTTCTCAGGCAGCAGGCTGGCCCAGTTAGACACTGACTACTTAATGCTTGGTTGGCCCTCTGAGGAGACAACAAATAACTGCCATATAGTGCAGTGAGTTTGAATTTCAGATAGGCAAAAATAAATAAATATTTTTTTTTTTCCCCTTTAACTGGACTTAATTTCAACCTTGAGTTCCCACTCTGTCTAAGTTTAGTGCTACATCTAGGCATTTCCAGGCAAAGTCTGAAGCCATCCTTATCCCTATTTGGGCTCCCTGAGACTGGTGGACTTCTGCTGAGGGACTGTGGCATCAGTGGAGAAGCAACATCCCCATCTCCAACTTAGTCTTTGCTGAGACCTGGACAGCAGGTGGTGGTCCCATCATGGCCTTTGGTTATGAGCAGGCCTGGTTCTCAGGCAGCTCTCTATGCCCCTTCACTGAGGCATTTGAATGCATATGCTCCCAGCTCTTAAGCTACAAATGTAATCCCGACAAGGCTGTCGACCCTCCCTAGACAGATCGCTTCAGGCTCACCACCTCTGACAGTCATCTCTGTGCCCCTGTCAGCCCATAGGAAAATCATTGACTGCTTCCTACTGGCTGTTGAGTGTGCAGAGTCCCTCCCTGAGGCTGTCCAGGCTACCCAGGCAATCACCTTTATTCTGTTCCTTTTAAAGCCTTCGGAGGCTCAGGGAAGGGCTTTGCCACTATCCACCATTTCTATGATCTCCTGCATCCCAAACTGTGTTGGTTGGTTGGGCTTTTCTTCCTCTGAGGCAAACCACTGTATCAAGACTTTCTTACCTACACTGTAGACTATGTCACCACTCCACATGTCCCTTATCTTGTCTCAAGTAGAACTGAAAGTCTTAGTCTGGATTCTTGGTCTGGATTCTTATGTGCACTTTCCAAATCTCTCTTTCCTTACACCTGAAGAAGCATTTTTAAATGTTGAAAGTTAAGAATTTTATGCCTTACTATATGCCCCCTTCCCATAAATATGGCTCAAAAGCCAAGGGTGATGGTAATTATAGAGATAGATCCCAAAACACAGTGGTTAATACATGATGTTATCTGGCCAGGAACAGGATTCCTGAGATCTTTATAAACTAGCTGGGAAGAAAAGATACATACCTTGGAAAAGTAAATAATAAAATAGGAGCTCTGGTGGCATAGTGCCTAAGGCATCTGACTGCTAACCAGAAAGCTGACGGTTCAAACCCACCAGCCACTCCTCAGAAGGAAGATCAGGCAATCTACTTCCGTAGTGATATCTGCCTTGGAAACCCAAGGACGGCTCACTATGAGTCGGATCCAACTCGACGCCAGTGAGTTTGGTTTTTGGTTTGTATAACCAGTGACAACAAGGGAAGAGAATATTTCACAAGATAGAACATGTTTAATTATTAATGGAGAATTATAAAAATTAAGCAGTACTGGAAATCCTTCATGTAACAAAAAGATACCCACAGAAAAGGAAGGATAGAAACTTGCCCACTGCAGTCTAAGGAACTTCACAACAGGCTTTGGTGTGGGGCTCGTGGAGAGCAAAGCAGAAGACCACCCCACCCTGGCAGCTAATTCTAGATCTAGAACTGACTCCCAGGCAGAAGTTCCAGATTTACTGTATCACCAAAGAAAACCCTAAACTATCAGTGCTATAGACAGTCCACGGAGTTACCCAGGAAGCAACTTGCAGAGTCACAGTACTGGTGCACGCTCACACCCCCACTTGTGCCATCACCCAGATGGTTTGCACACATAGCTCACTGCCAGTGAGTCTTCATGTGGGCATATTTGATTGGCAGAAGTCAAGTCAGCACCCTCATAGCAAGACAGTTTGGGAAATGGGGGTTTTCTTAACTGTTGGAAGGTGAGGTTCACAGTGTGGGGAATTGTAAAGAAATGGAGATGTTCAGAGGCTTTGAAACTACCTCAAATAGTGTATGACCTTTTAGGCATGTAATTTGTTTCCAGCATTTTGCTATTGAATATTCTCCTGAACATTCTTGTATCTGTGTGCTTGTCCATTCACATGTCTGATTATTTCTTCAAAAGAAGAGCAATGTATAACACTGTATACACTGACCCTGTTTGACTTTTTAAATAAACATCTGTTACTGAAATATTACAAAAGAAACTATTTAAAAGATTCTATAAGCTGTTCCATTTATGAGCTTATATCATTAAGAAACTCTTACACATGTGCACAAGGTGGCATATTCTAGAATGTTCATTATAGCATTTTTAAACAGCTTTATTTCAATATACTTACATACCATACAATTCACCAATTTAAAGTGTACAATTTGAGGATTTTTAGTAAATTTAGGGTTGTACAGCCATCACCATATTTCAGTTCTACATTTCCATCATCCAAAAAGCTCCCACATAACCATTTGCAGTCAAACCCTACTCCTACCATACCCCCAAGTCACTGTCTCCCTTTTGCTCTCCTTTTCTAGAAATTTAATATGAAAGGAATCATGATACGTAATCTTTTGTGTCTGCCATCTTTCCACTTGGTATGATATTTTGAAGTTCATCCATATTGTAACATTCATCAAATCATTCCTTTTGATGGCTAAATAGTATTCGATTGTATGTATATACCTCATTTTGTTGAGCCGTTCATCTGCTGATGGACTTTTGGATTGTTTCCTCTCTTGGTTGTTAAAATACTGCTATGAATATTGCATCAAGTTCCAGGTGGGACATATATTTTCATTTCTCTTAGGTAGATACTCAGAAGTGAAATAGTTTGGGTCATGTGGTCCTTTTCTGTTTAACATTTTATGAAACTGCCAAACTATTTCTCAAAATGGTTGTGCCATTGCTAACCAGAAGTTTGGTGGTTCAAACCGACCAGCAGCTCCACAGAAGGAAGGTGGGGCAATCTACTTCCATAAAGATGTACCACCTTGGAAGCCCAATGGGGGTTGCTATAAGTCGGAATCAACTCTATGGCAGGGGGTTTATTTTTGGTTTATCAGTGAATGTAAAAGGATTTCAGTTTTACCATATCTTTGTCAGTCTTTTTGGTTATAGCTATTTTATTTCAGTTGGTGTGAAGTGGTATCTCGTGTTTTTAATTTCCATTGCCCTGGTGACTGCTGATGTTGCAAATATTTTCATGTGGTTATTAACCCATTTGTTTATCTTCTTTGGTGAAATATCTATTCAAATCTTTGCCCCTTTTTAATTGGGTTGTTGTCTTATTATTGAGATGTGTAAGAGTTCTTTATACATTCTGGACACAAGTTCTTTATAAGATATAATTTGCAAATATTTTCTCCAAGTGTGTGATTTTGATTTTATTCATGGTATGTTTTATAAATAACAGATTTATTAAAACAAATTCACATACTATATAATTCACTCATTTAAAATGTTTAATTCAGTGGTTTTGAATATGTTCATAGTTAAGCAACTACCACCACAATCAATTTTAGAACATTTTCATCACCCCAAAAAAAATGCACTGCCCACTACCACTCACTTCCCATTGCTCACCAACCCCTCCCAGCCCTACACAG
The DNA here is from genome assembly GCF_000298275.1 of Orycteropus afer afer. Taxonomy (NCBI): domain Eukaryota; kingdom Metazoa; phylum Chordata; class Mammalia; order Tubulidentata; family Orycteropodidae; genus Orycteropus; species Orycteropus afer. Next base: position 12,927,187 of record NW_006921645.1, on the reverse strand, counting down.
TCATTTATCTTCTCTCTGTCCTTACAGATTTACTTATTCTGGACGTTTCATATAAATGGAATTTTTGGCCTTTTGTGTCTTCCTTCACTTAGCATAATGTTTTCAGAGATCGTTCATGTTATAGCATGTACCAATTCCTCATTTCTTTTTATTGCCAAATAATATTGTTATATGGATATACTACATTTTTTTAAATCCATTCACCATCCAGTTGGTGCTTGGGGTTTTTTGCTATTATGATTAATTATGCTATATACATCCATGTACAAGTTTTTTCATTTCTCTTGAGTACACAGTATCTAGGAGTAGAGTTTATAACTCATATGGTAACATTCTGTTTAACGTTTTGAGGAACTGCCAGGTTGTTTTCCAAAGCAGCTGTACTATTTACATTCCCATCAGCAGTGTGTGAAGGTTCCAATTTCTCTTCATTCTTGAACACACTTACCTGTTTTGTTATTTTAGCCGTCATTTGACTGCTAACCAGAAGGCTGGCAGTTCAAATCCACCAGCCACTCCTCAGAAGGAAAGTTGGGCAATCTACTTCCGTAGTGATACCACATTGGAAACCCAAGGAGGGATCGCCATGAGTCAGATCCAACTCTATAGCAGCGTGTTTGGTTTTTTGTTTGTTTGTTTGTTTGTTTGTTTAACCTAACCTAACCTAACCTGTCCCACTGCCATTGAGTCAATTTTGACTCATAGTGACCCTATAGGGCAGAGTAGAACTGCTCAGAGGGTTTCCAAGGCTGTAAATCTTTACAGAAGCTTATTGCCTCATCTTTCTCCCATGGAGTGGCTGGAGGATTTGAACCACCCACCTTTCAATTAACAGCTGACAGCTTTAACCACTGTGGCACCAGAGCTCCTTAGCCAGCCTAATGGATATGAAATGGTATTTTACTGTGGCTAGGGTTTGCATTTCCCTAATGGCTAATAATGTTGAGCATCTTTTCATGTGCTATTGGCCATTTCTATTTTTTCTTTGAAAAAATATCTGTTCAGATCCTTTGCCCATTTTTTAATTGGGTTATTTGTCTTTTTATTATTAAGTTATAAGTGTCCTTTATATATTCTGTATACAAGTCTTTTGGCAGATACATGTGGTTTAAAATTGGAAAGGGTGTACAGCAGAATTGTTTCTTTTAACCTTACATCTTCAATCTATATGTTGAGCAAATAATTTGAGAAATAGGACTATATGAAGAACACTATATCAGGATTGGAGGAAAAGTTACAACATCCGATATGCAGATGACTCAACCTTGCTTGCTGAAAATGAAGATGACTTGAAGTACTCACAGATGAAGGTAAAAAACTAAAACCTTTAGCATGGATTACACCTGAATGTGAAGAAAATCAAAATCCTCACACCTAAACCAATAAACAACATCATGATAAACAGTGAAGAAGTTAAAGTTGTTGAGGATTTTATTCCACTTATACCAACAGTCAGCATCTATAGAAACAGCGGTTAAGAAATCAAACTATTCTGGCTGAATAGGCAGACAAGCTACACAGACCCTTTGCAACAAAGAAAAGAGAAAACAATCGACACAGATACAGAAAATAATCCTGGAGCTCTGAACTTTGAAAGGAAGGATAAATAAGTGGATTAAATACCAACTAGTAGAAGAACCCTAATGAAAATAGTGAATGAGACAAACAGAGCTGTGGACTGTTAGTTATCCTGATGGCACAGCCAGTTTGAATACTTCCAAGTAGTATTAGGATCTGGACAGTTACCTAAGAAATGGCCCTGCTCACCAAGGGCTACATGGACAACTGTACTGGTGGCTGATGACTAGATAGGAAAACAACAAATAAGGAGACAAACTGAGCTGTGGACTTTCAGCTGTCCTTAGGGTGCAGCCATTTTGAATACTTGCAAGCAGTGTGGCCATTTTGGATATTTACAAGCAGCAGCATTCTGATCCCAGCTACCTAAGAATAGGCTCTGCTTGCTGAGGACAGTATGGACAACTACACTGGAGGCTGATGACTGGAAATGTGTGATATTCTCCCTGTTATTCTTTTACCCCAAATCATCTTAGTGAATGGAAGTGTGGTCATCCCCCACCTCCACTGACCTTCTGGACCAGCAGGAATTCCATCCCAGTCTGTGTGCCCTGCCCTGCACCCCTGATTTGTTTTTGTTTATTTTCAAATTATTCTTTTTCTCTTCCTTTTCATTCTTCATCTTTCTTTTTCCCTACCCAAGTTCTAATTTTTGGTTTGTTACTTTTTTTTTCTCTTCCCTTTTCCTGGTTCCCATCTTTATTTCTTTCTTTTCATTCTTCCTATCCCTTGTTTATCTTTTTGCTGTTTTCTCAACTTTTCTTTACTATTCTTTTACTCTAGCTCTTTTCTATTATTCTCCCCTCCCCAGATATTATGGGTTTTTTTTTTTCTCCCTCTCTTTTTCTATTATTTATTTATTTATTTATTTATTTATTTATTTATTTTGCGATTGTTCCTGTTTGTTTATGCAGTTTAGGTTTTTTGTACTCTTGCTTTTATTTATTTTTTTTCTTATGGTGGTTTTTTTAAATTTGCCTGAGTGGGAGACAGCAACAAATTCATACTTGTCAGTAATCACACTGAATGTAAATTGATTAAATGCAGCACTCAAGAGATGGAGAGTTGCAGACTGAGTAAGAAAACATAACCCATCAATATATTGTCTACAAGAGACACACCTTAGAGACAAAGACAAAAATACACTAAAAATCAAAGGTTGGAAAAAGATATATCAAGCAAATGGCATTCAAAAAGGAGCAGGAGTGGCAATATTAATTTCTGATAAAATTGACTTTAAGATGAAAACCACCATAAAAGACAAGGAAGGACATTATATAATGATTAAAGTTTCGATTGAACAGGTAGACATAACCGTAACAAATATATACACATCCAGTGAAAGAGCCCCAAAATACATAAATCAGACTTTAACAGAATTGAAAAGACAAATAGATGACTCCACAGTCATAGTGGGAGACTTTAATACACCACTTTCAATGAAAGACAGAACAACTAGAAAGAATCTCAACAAAGACACAGAAGAATTAAACAATACAGTCAACCAACTTAACCTTATGTACATCTACAGAGCACTTCACCCGACAACAGCACAATATACATTCTTTTCCACCACACATGGAACATTCTCCAGGATAGACTATCAGTTGGGCCACAAACCAAGCTTCAATAAATTTAAAAATAATGAAATACTGCAGAGCGTCTTCTCAGATCATAGTGCTATAAAATTGGAAATCAACAATAGGAAGATCAACGGAAAAAGAAAACACATGGAAACTGAATAATGCCCTCCTTAAAAACTGGGTAATAGAAGAAAAAAATAAATAAAGCTAAAAAATTCCTTGAATCAAATGAGAATAAAAACACAACATACCAAAATTTGGGGAACACAGAAAAAGCAGTGATCAGAGGCCAATTTATAGCAATAAATACACACATCAAAAAAGAAGAAAGCCAAAATCAACACCTTAACCCACCGTCTCCAGCAATTAGAAAAAGAGCAGCCAAAAAATAAATAAAAGTCTACAGTCACCAGAAGAAAATAAATAAAGCTTCAAGCCAAAATAAATGAAGCAGAAAATAGAAAGAAAAAATCAACAAGACTACAAGTTGGTTCTTTGAAAACATTAATAAAATTGACAAACCATAGGCAAACTTAACAAAAGAAAAGGGGGCAAGAATACAAATGACATAAATAAGAAATGAAATGGGTGACATCACAACAGAACCAACTGAAATATAAAGGATAATATCAGGATACCATGAAGAACTGTACTGCAACAGATTTGAAAATCTAGACGAATTGGACAAATTTCTAGAAACATACTATTTACCTAAGCCAACACAGACTGGGGTAGAAAATTTAAATAGACCCATAACAAAAGAAGAAATAGAACAGGTCATAAAAAAATTACCAACAAAAAAAATTCCTGGCCCATATGGTTTCACTGGCGAATTCTACCAAATATTCAGCAAAGAACTGACACCAGTCCTACTCAAACTATTTCAGAACATAGAAAATGATAGAATCCTCCCAAATTCATTTTATGAAGCAAGCGTAACCCTGATACCAAAACCAGGCAAAGACGTCACTCAAAAGGAAAACTACAGACCAATATCCCTCATGAATATAGATGCAAAAATATTCAACAAAATCCTGGCCAATAGACTCCAACAACATATCAAAAAAAAATAATACATCTTGACCAAGTGGTGTTCTTACCAGGTGTGCAAGGATGATTCAATATTAGAAAAACAATCAGCGTAACCCATCACCTAAGTAAAATAAAGGAAAAGAACCACATGATCACATCAATCAATGCAGAAAAGGCATTTGATAAAATCCAACACCCATTCCTGATTTAAAAAAAAAAAACTCTCAGAAAAATAGCAATAGAAGGGAAATTCCTCAACATAATAAAGGGCATATATACAAAACCAACAGCCAATATTATTCTCAACAGAGAGAGACAGACACCATTCCCCTTGTGCATGGGACCCAGACAAGGATGTCGTCTATCACCACTTCTATTCAACATTATATATTGGAAGTCCTAGCCAGAGCAATGAGGCAAGAAAGGGAAATAAAAAGCATCCAAATTGGTAAGGAAGAAGCAAAATTATCACTATTTGCAGATGATATGATCCTATACATAGGAAACCCAAGAGACTCAGCAGAAAAAGTACTGGAGCTAATTGAAAGATTTACCATAATGGCAGGATACAAGATCAACATACAAAAATCAGTTGGATTCCTCTTCACCAGCAAAAAGATAACTGAAAAGGAAATCAATACCATTTGCAATAGCTACCAAAAAAATATATGAGAATAAATCTTACCAGGGACATAAAAGACCTATACAAAGGAAACTACAAAAAACTACTTCAAGAAACCACAAGAGATATTACATAAATGGAAGAACATATCATGCTCATGGATAGGAAGATTGAACATTGTGAAAATGTCAATACTACCCAAAGCAATCTATACATTCAATGCAATCCCAATCCACATCTCATCAACATTCTTTAAAGGTGTGGAAAAACCAATCACTAATTTTATATGGAAAGGAAACAGACCTCAGATAAGCAAAGCATTACTGAAGAAGAACAAAGTAGCAGGTCTCACATTCTCAGATCTCAAAACCTACTATACAGCCACAGTAGTCAAAACAGGCTGGTATTGGTACAATGACAGACACATAGACCAGTGGAATAGAATTGAGAACCCAGAAATAGATCCATCAACCTATGGTCAGCTGATCTTTGACAGAGGGCTGAAATCCATTAAATGGGGAAGAGATAGTCTCTTTCACAAATGATGCTGGCAAAACTGGATATTCGTTTGCAGCGAAATGAAACAAGATCCATACCTCACACCATACACAAAACCTAACTCCAGATAGATCAAAGTCTTAAATGTGAAACCTTGAACTATAAAGTTCATGAAGGGAAAAAATAGGGGCAAACTTAGGGGCCCAATTTATGTCATAAACTATCAAGCATAACCAAAATGCACAAACAGCAGAAGATAAACCAGATGATTGGGACCCTGTAAAAATTAAATGTTTATGTACTTCAAAAGACTTCTCCAAAATAATGAAAAGAAAACATACAGATTGGGAAAAAATACTTGGCAACAACATATCTGACAAGGGACTTATTTCTAAAATTTTTAGAAAACTCCAACACCTCATCCTCAAAAAGACAAACAATCCAATTAAAAAATGGGGAAAGGATATGAACAGACACTTCATCAAAGAACATATTCAGGCAGCCAGTAAGCACATGAAGAAATGGTTGCAATCATTAGCCATTAGAGTTATACAGATCAAAACAACAATGAGATACCATCTCACCCCAGCACTAATAGCCAAGTTCAACAACACAGAAAACAACAAATGCTGGAGAGGATGTAGAGAGATTGGTTTCTCTCATACACTGCTGGTGAAGCTGTAAAATTATACCACCACTGTGGAATTCAGTATGGTGATTCCTTAAAAAGTTGGAATTAGAACTACCTTTTGATCCAGCAATCCCGTTAC
>NW_006921645.1:12889534-12921004 GCF_000298275.1 Orycteropus afer afer | reverse complement strand
ATAGCAAAGAGATGGAAACAACCTAAGTGCCCATCAGCCAAAGAATGGATAACCAAACTACAGTACATACACAAAATAGAATACTATGCAATACTAAAGAATAATGTAGAATCTGCAAAACACCACATAACAAGGATGAACTTGGAGGACATTGTGCTGAATGAAATAATCACAGAAGGATGAATATTGTTGTAGTTCACTATTGTAAAAAGTCAAGGAAAGATTTATATATGGAAGGAAACTTTCTTTGTTGGTTACTGGGGAGGGGAGGGAACACTGCTAGATAAGTAGTGATACGTATTGATTTAGGTAAAGGAAAGGGCAGTGTCCCCAAAAGGAGTGACCAACACAGTAACACTGAAGAATAGGAAGATACAGAGAGGTACATAAGAGGTACAAACAACAAAGATAAACCCTTTTACATATATAATACTGTGTCATCAGTGATAACAAACATTAATCTATGAGTACATAGATGGGTAGACAGGCTAAATGATCAGGTATGTTTATGCAAAAAAGAATATACCCATGACCATATATAAGGTTGGCAGATGATATTTCTACATTTGTATTTTTATGTGCTGTAACAACGTCCAAATATAGAGCTAACAAGGGGCAAAGCTGTGATTACTTCTTGGCCATAGCCTGCTACCCTGAGGGAGCAAGTAGTTGGACCTGTGAGCTCGGGACCATAGTCACAGTGGACATCAAGCTCAATTGGCATAACATACTACACAGAAATGTAGTTATACATTCTACTTTGGTGAGTAGTGACTGGGGTCTTAAAAGTTTGCAGGAGGCCATCTGGATGGAGCAATGGGTCTCTCCTCATCCAGAGCAAAGAAGAGTGAAGAAAACCAAAGCAGCATGGAAACAGTTAGCCCAAGGGACTAGTAGACCATGCCATCCTCAGCCTATATGACTATGAGACCAGAAGAACTAGATGGTGCCTGGTACCACTGTAATCCACTCGGAAAGGGATCAGTGCAGGAGATCCTGGATAGAGTGGGAGAACAATGTGGAACAAAACTCAAAATCATTAAAAAAAAAAAAAAAAACAGGTTTACTGGTCTCATAGAGCCTGGTGAGAGCCCCAAGGCTGTGGCCCTGGGGTGTAGAAAATTACTTAGGGTGGCTTTTCTACCCATAAGTCTTTGTAAACTCCAAGGTAGAATTTGCCATGAGCAACTGAGGAGCTCCTTATTGCTAAAGTTATCCACCTGGGGTATTTCTGTTGAGCAGTGGTACAAAGCAATGTTCTGGGAAGTTCGCTCTCTCTCAGGTGCTTAGAATTCTGATGTTATGATTGGTTAGTTTGGCTACTCTGCCTGGCTCAAAAGGAGGCCTCCTAGAGGCAGAAGTCTCTCTGACTGCTGTCTGAGAAATACATGTTGCTGAGAGAACCACGCTCCTGAGAGACACACGCTGCTGAGAAAGAGACATCGAGAGACACACATTGCTGAGAGAGACACCAAGAGACATGAGACATGAATTGCTGGGAGAGTGGCTGAGAGAGACTGTTGGCTGAGAGAAGGCAGGCTGAGAGAGACTGAGCGTTTTTCCTGAATTTGAATTGTAGCCTGGTGCGTCCCTAATAAACCCCATAATCTGGGAGTTCTGTGTGGCCACTGCAGTGAATTATCAAACCCAGCAGAAAGGTGGTGAGTGCTGTGGGAGGAACGGTTGGTGTCAGGGTTGGTGAAAGGGCTGGAGGGAGGCAGCATGTCTGGCCTCGCAGGAATAGGCCTTGGGCTATTGATGGTGATTCTATCTTCCTCTTGTGTAGTTAGAGGAGGTCAGAAGATGGTGCCTCCTTGCCCCTTTAGCAGGCCCCTAGTTACCCTTCAGGTCTAGAATTGAATTCAGTCCCGTGGCTTCCAGCCAAACCCTAGACAGACATATAGGGTGAACATTTACATCAGGTAGATACACTTCTTGGAGTGGTCAATCGTGGGAGAACAGAAGGGCAGTGTTTGCACAGGGAGATGGGGAGTTTGGGCAGGAGTGCATATGAAAGAAGGACACAGGGAAGAGGTAACTACAGGGAGGAAGTGAGAAGAGAGCTGTTACATTGTGGAGAATTGCAGTCAATGTCATGAAGCAAAATGTGTATGAACTGCTGTATGGAAATTGAATTTGTTCTCTAAACTTTCACCCAAATCACAATAAAAATTTAAAAAGAAAGGAAACTGTATTGCATTAGGAATATCTGTGGCAAAACACCTTTTCAAATCTTTAAAAGCAAAGATATCACTTTGATGACTAAAGTACAGCTGACCCAAGCCGGGATACTTTGAGTCACCACATATGCATGCGAAAGCTGAACAATGAAAAAGCAAGATCTGAGAAGAATTGACACATTCAAATTGTGGTAGTGGTGAAGGTTATTGAATATACTGTGAACTGCCTTAAAGTGAGGATGCTGCGATTTCTTTCTTTCTTTGGACATGTCATCAGAAAGGACCAATTGCTGGAGAAGGACATTGTAGCCGTTCTCTAGTGCTGCTATAACAGAAATAACCACAAGTAGATGGCTTTAACAAACAGGAATTTGTTCTCTTACAGTTTAGGAGGCTAGAAGTCCAAATTCAAAGTGCCAGCTCTAGGGGCAGGGTGAAGGCCCTTCAGTCTTTGGCTTCAGCTCTGCCTCTTGTTCCAGGCCCACTGGAGCTGGAGGCATCTCCTAATTCAAGCAGCTGCTGGCTGCTGAGGGTGATGAACCCAAGGTTGGCAGGTGAAATGGCACAATCCCAAGGTCAGTAGGCAACATGGCAGGTCAATTTTTCAAGTCCAGGAACTAGAGGTGAAGACTCAGCCAAATGCAGGATCCAGATTTGCCAAAAAGCTAGAGACCTTTCTGAAAGCTTTGCCATATATACTAGAAGCAGGCCACACCTCAAAGGCAGCTCTCCTTCAACTGATAGGTGCTCACAGCAGATTCCACCTTACAGGTGATTACAGTCTCATCATGGGGAATAACTACCTCCAACTGCCAGACACTCAAAACCACATCCCAGCCAAGTTGACACACAACCTAGCTACCACAGACATCATGCTTGATAACATAGAGGGTCAGCGAAAAAGAGGGAGACCCTTAGTGAGATAGATTGACACAGTGGCTGTAACAATGGGGTTAAACATATCAGTGATTATGAGGATTGCACAGGACTGGGCAACATTTTGTTCTGTCATACATGAACTGACTCAATGGCCACTGATAACCATCTGATATATGATTTACAGAAATTTTCTCCCATTCTGTGGGTTGTCTTTTCATTTTCTTGATGGTATCTTTTGAAGCACAAATGGTGTCTAATTTATTATTTTATAGCTTGAGCTTTTTGTGTCATATCTAAAAAAATCATTGCCTAATTCAACGTCTTGAAGAATTATACCTACAATTTCTTCTATGAATTTCAGAGTTATATCTCTTACATTTAGGTCTTTGATTTACCTTGAGTTAATTTTTGCATATAGTATTTAATAGTATCTTGTGAAGAACAGAAGTTTTTTAATTTGATAAATGCCAGTTTATCATTTTTTGTTTTATGGATCACGTATTTAATATCATATCTAAGAATTCTTTGCCCAAGGTCACAAATATTTTTGTCCTATGCCTAAGGCATTTGACTGCTAGCCTGGAAGGAAGATGGGGCAATCTACTTCCGTAGTGATACTGCCTCGGAAACCCAAGGAGGGGTCACTATGAGTCGGGTCTGACTCGACAGCACATAACAACAACAACATTCTATTTGAAAAGTTTTATAGTTTTACTTTTTAATTTGTTGTTGTTGTTGTTATTTGCCGTTGAGTCAGCCCCAACTCATAGCGACCCCTCCTTGGGTTTCCGAGGCGGTATCACTGTGGAAGTACATTGCCCAACCTTCATTCCGAGGAGTGGCTGGTGGGTTTGAACCACCAGTCTTCTGGTTAGCAGTCAAGTGCCTTAGTCCCTATGCTACCAGAGCTCCTTTTTAATTTAGTACGATCCATTTGGAGTTAATTTGCATGTATGGCATGAAGTAAGCATTTAAGTTCATATTTGCTTGTATCATGGAAATGTCTTAAAAACTATGCTAAGGAATAAAAAGCAATTATAAAATGATATGATACTATGCATGCAAAATGTAAAAGTATGAAATATCATATATTATTCATAAGTACTTACGTGCACATACGTAAAAAGTTTCAAACCAAAATCTTTGACAGTGGTTGCCTCTGACTGAGTAAGAGGAAGAAATGGAACTGGGAAGAATTGTTTCTCAGAGGCATCAGATATCTTGGCTACATATGTTTTTGTTTGTTTTTTAATTGTGAAAGATATATATATATGCCCTTTGACACATTTTTACATGTACAATTCAGTGATATTAATTACAATAAAAAATTTTATGCACTAATCATCACTAGGAGCTCTGGTAGCATAGTGGCTAAAGCACTTGACTGCTAACCAGAAGGCTGGCGGTTCAAACCCACCGGCCACTCCTCGGAAGGAAGGTTGGGCAATCCTACTTCCGTAGTGATACTGCCTCGGAAACCCAAGGAGGGGTCGCTATGAGTCGGGGCCGACTCGACGGCACATAACAACAACAACAACAACAATCATCACTATCCATTTCCAAATAGGCAGCATTTTTAGATTAAAATAAATTTGACACATGTTAACAATTATCAGTTTGGGGAAGTTTATTCTATTTGGCTTTTTTTTTTTTTTTCCTTTTCTATATTTTTTATGTTTCTCAAGTTTTTTAAAAAAACAAAACAAAAGATTCAAAATGAGAATCACAGCTCTAAAGAACTGTTTAGTTGAGTGCACACCCTGGTTGGAGCACTGGGGATGTGCATAATGATCATACAGTTCATTCAGGGAAGAGTCTTCCTGTGCAGGCCTTTCAGAGCTGGGTCCCCAACATTACTTATCTTCATTTGAACTCATTCATACACTTTGGCTTATGTTTTTCCAACTTTACTCCCACAGAAAACCTCAATATATGTGCCACACTCCATTACTTTGAAGAGCAGCAGAGCCCAGATCTCAGTGAGAAAATGAGCTCTCTTTGACTGGAGTTTTCTTTTTTTATTATTTTATCCCATTGCTCCATACTTCCTCTAAAACTATGTGGGGCTTTCCCAACGAAAGTTGAGTTTTCATTTAATTTGTGTTCCTCCATGGAAGCCCTTACCATGTGTGTGTGACGGTACAGTGGGACAAGCCTGATAAGCCCAGCTCCTGGGAAGCAGCCTGCAGCTGAGCGCTTGACATGCACACTCCAGAGTGTGTTCCATGAGGTGTGGGAGCACCAGTGGTACAGAGTATATGCCATTGCCTTCGGAGTACGAAGTCGTTCTTCAGAGATCTCTCATTGACAAGATGTGCAGTTTGACAAAAAGTTCTTACTCTTTGCATCCTTATTTTTCTCCTACAAAATTGATATTAAAATATATGCACTTTCTGCTCATGCATGATTGTGAGGATCAAATGAGATACTGTACATTAATGTTTGCAAACGTGAATGAAGGATGTACATGTATCATTTCCTAACTGTGTGATCCCCAAGTTCTCGTAGATCAGCAACCCAGCTACTCTGCTCAGTCTGTCTGCCTGAAACTTTCTATGGCTCTTTGCTATCTTCTCCTCTCACTCCAATTTTTAGTCTATTCTTATAGTATTCTCTCTCCTTCTGTTCCTTCTCCTCACTTTCCCTCTCCTCCTCCTGTCTTCCTTTCTTCCCTATCTCCAGTCCCAGAGGCAGCCTGACTCCTTCCTTTCAAATACAACCATGCAGTGCATCACACCATTAAGAAGCTCTGGCCCAAATTAACTGAGAAAAAGGACTTTTCCCCTTTTTCAAAGAGGCAAGATACACTGAGATAACATATTTTCTCTCTTTGATTCTCCCAGGCTCAGGCCACAGGATCACCACACACGTCACCCACTCACGGAAGCAGCCGCCCAATGCCTATGCCCGTGCGTTCCACATCTGCTGGTTCTACCCCTACCCACTGCCCTCAGGACTCCCTGAGTGGGGTTGGGGGAGACGTGCAAGAGGCCTTTGCACAAGGTGAGTTCTGGAACAGAGTATAATAGAGAGCTGAAGGAGTCTGGAAACATGGACAAGATTCCTGGAACGATCTTCCTAATTTCTTTTCTTTTATGCTCTTCACTGTAAATGATTAGGTTTTCATATACAGTGTAAATAAGCCAAGTGCTGGCCCCTTCATAGGTAGGCTAGTCTTTGATGAAAGGTCTGCAGGCTACGCATGTTTGTGAAGAAGGGGCCTCCTAGAATCCTGTGCTCTTTTTCCTGGGTTGTGGGAAGTGCCTTGTCCTTTTGGCTTTGACTCTTCCAGAGGAGCTGGATGGAATCATTCTCAGTGATATGTGCCTGGCCTTGAAGGCCTGTAGAACAAGCAAAAGAAAGAGGAGTACTCCAAAGAGGACCTTGCTGAAGTCACATTAAGCATGGCATTGTCACAGTCATCTAAGGAGCTAGTGACCAGCAATATTAAGTAGTTGGGTAGGAAGAAAAAGTGGTTAAGAACAGAGTCTTCTTGGGGCTAGAGACAAGGAATTGGAAGGTGGTGGTACTGGAGAGTACAGTCCTGCCTAAGGCTGAGAAATATCTTGGCATAGTACTTCTTCTGGAGCCCAACTTTTCTTATTGTTTCGTAGCTAAGAAGCACAGTAATGTCAGGATTCTGCTCTTGAAGTAGAGAAGATAGAGGGAAGGAGACAATGGACGTGGGTACCTCATATCCCTGATGGCTCAGGAGCATGTGGGCAGCCATGGCCCCATCTCTCTTAGATATCCGGCACCTGTGTTCAGGGACCTGACAGAACCGATGCTTTTATTCACTGCCTCCTCTCCATACCTACCCACCCTGGCATCGCCATCTGCTCTGCCTCTCCTCAGGTACAAGGAGAAACCTCCGCAATGACCTGCTGGTGGCCGCTGACTCCATCACCAACACCATGTCATCCCTGGTGAAGGAGCTCCATTCAGGTGAAACCCAGAGCTCCCACCCAGCTTCACACACTCTTCATACCCGTGTTGTCCTCACTTCCTCCCAGTGCTGGCAGAGCTTTATCCCATGGCATAAACCATCTCATTTTGCCACTCAGTCTTTCTGCCTTTCAGGAACACACTGGATGTCTCCACCCAGAGAGCCTCTCTCCCACGCTTGACCATGTAAAGATAATAATAGATTAGGTTTATCTTAAGAATATGAATGGTGTTGCTAACACAATTGAGAGTTTAAAGAAATTCAGATCTTTAAGTCCAGTCATGCCCTACCTCACTCAGTGTGTCTCCATCTGTGCTCCATCCACAGCTGCTCTTGCCTAGGTCTGACCAACCATCTCACTCGGAAGCTTTCCTGCATTTCTGGAACCAAATTGGCAACAGAAGCTTCTGGACGTTCTCCAAGCTGCCTTTCTGCTCTCTCCTATTTTATTTGGTTTTGAAACTCTATTCCTTCCTTTGTCCATGACCAGGCTCTGATTTCACTCGAAGTTCATGACCTAAATCTCCTGCTTCCTGCCCTCCTTCATGTTGAGTATCATCTGTGACTTCTTTTTCAGTCTCTCCTTCACTTAGCTACATCAGTGATTTCCCAGAGACCTTTTTACCTCATGACACACTTTCTCCTCGTATAAGACCCGAGAGAGAGAGAATGTAGAAGGCCATTCGTATTTCATCCTGTCTCCAAGAAACTTGATGACTCCTTCAGTTACGTAGCTGCTTCATAACTTCATTCATTAGGATTTTCACTATGTCAGCTCACCGTGTTATATATTATCAGACTCTCTTCCTAAATGCTGTAGGTCATTCATGCAAATGTCCCTCTTTTGTTTCTTTTCACCTAATATAGTGCTTTTAAATACACTAAGGAAGCTTAACAAGATTATTAAATGAAAATACAAAGTTTTCTGTGGACTATTGAAACACATACACTTACTCAAACACATACATTGAGTTATCAATCCATACTCTTAAGGAAGCAAACCTTGAGTATTTCTTCAGATCTTAGTAGAGATAGTTTAACATCTTCAGTGTTGTCATAGGACCAGACCAAAGTCTTAACCACAACTTCATCCTCAAATCTGCCTATTTCCATTTAGAAGAAAGTAAGTGTGTAGCCTAGGGTGATGTTACCAATGCCATTAGGATAAGGTGCTGATTCTCCGGGAGCTGTGTGTGGCATTCTCCCCTGTTTCTCAATCCCCACCAGAAGCACTGTTCTCTTCCTTATACACACACATAAACTAAAGAAGAGATAACCTTTGGGGATGACTTGACAGGTGATTCTAAGGTCTCTTCCCCAACATATCTCCCCACAGATGCCCAAAATCCCACTTCTAGAGGGTGCTTCTTAGGGAATTCCAAGCCATGACAATTCACCACACTCTGGTGGCATAGTACCTAAGGCTTTTCACTGCTAACCAGAAGGCTGGTGGTTCAAACCCACCAGCCACTCCTCAAAAGGAAGATTGGGCAATCTACTTCTATGGTGATACTGCCTTGGAAACCTAAGGAGGGGTCACTACAAGTCAGATCCGACTTGACAGCAGTGAGTTTGGTTTTGGTTTTTGTGGCTCATGAGCTTACCCCACTAGGATGAGAGGCAATTGGACCTCATTAAACATAAAAGGGAGCTCTGGTAGCATAGTGGCTAAGACACTTGCCTGCTAACCAGACGGCTGGCGGTTCAAACCCACCAGCCACTCCTCGGAAGGAAGGTTGGGCAATCCTACTTCCGTAGTGATACTGCCTCGGAAACCCAAGGAGGGGTCGCTATGAGTCGGGGCCGACTCGACGGCACATAACAACAACAACAACAAACATAAAGTATGTAGAGACACAATAGTTTCACTAAATTAAAAATGTATAGGGACACTCAGCAGTTCCTCATACTAGGAAGGGATGGTTTTAACAAAATTATGTAATGTAATTTAGAAGGTACCTTAGAGATCACATTGTCCAGTCCCCTTACTTTAAAAATGTAGTGATCACGATCAGTGAAGTGATTAGCTAAAGTCGTGCAGCTTGAAGGGGCAAAGCTAGTCCTAGAACTCAGGTCTTAAAAACATTGAGCGAGTTCTCTTACCACCACACTGCCCTTATCTCACACAGGACAAGATGTCAAATCTGCAGTCTCCTCTCACTGATGCTCCATTCCTGAGGGCTGTAGGTAGGCAAGGACTAAATCCACAAGTGGCACAGTGGCCCTATAAAATGTGAAATACACTTCTTCTCCATAAGTCAGTGCCAGTTTCTGAATGAGCCCAAGTGCCTTGTTAAACACCAACACATTTTTATTGTCTCCTTGATAGTGATTTTTGTTAGGATGAGATTCAATATTGTCTTTATATATTTGCACAGTGTTGCTATTACATACATATAGTTTGATCTCCTGGCCTGTTTTGAAATATTTTCACAAATAATAGAATCCTAGAATTGGAAATGAACTTAGAAGTCATTTAACCCAACTTGCTGCCCAATATAAAACTCCTCTGTTTGAATGTTTCCAGTGAGCTCATTCATGACCAGCTCAAATAATTAGAAAGTTCTTCCTTATTGGGGAGCCAAAATCTGCCTTTCTATAACTAACTTATCCTTGTTTCACCCTCTAAAGCTACCAGAATAAGCTCAGCCCCTTTTCTTCATGTTGGCTTTTCAAATATTTGATGGCAGGAAACATCGCTGTTAAGTCTTCTTTAGGTCAGTTATACCTAGTTCCTTCAATCTTCCTAATGTGACATGATTTTCAGATGTTGTCCTCCTGGTTGGCCATAGTGGGATGTGGCCTAGTATTCCAAGGAAAGCCCCAGTTCAAAGCGAGCATCCAAGACTAAGCACACCTCTTTATATCACAAGGGATCTTCTCCCTGCAAAGCACAACAAATCTGTGGCTTCCCCTGAGCAGAACCCTGGGGGACTAGTCAGAGATCACATTAGCTTTTTTCTACACAGCTACATTGCACTGTTGAATCATTTTATGTTTGTTGTCAGCTAAAACCTGACAGAAGCCAGTTTTAATCTAGGTATTCCCCACCCTGCACTGCTGTGGTTGCATCCTTAAAACTGAATGCAGGATGTTAGATGTATCCCCAGTAGATGTGTCCCCTTAGGGGAAATCGGCATAGAGAAGAGGCAGGCACCTTCTCCTTCCCAGTCACCCAGGCAGCCAGTGGCAGAACTGGCAGCAGGGTGGGTACCATCAGACTGCTCTGCCTCTCAGGCACTCAGCACTTATGGGAAGTGTCTATTAAACATGCTGGGGCTTAGGTTACCTATGGTGCAGACTACATAAGTTTAGGCACCCTTGGAGGCCTGCAGTCATGAGCCTTGAGCTAGGGTTTTATCACAAGCCTCATAAATGACTCCCTTCACCCTCCTCCTATACCTGTACTATGCTGAAGGGTCACTGGCCTCCTTGGACTTCTTTTCACAGCAGAGGAAGGTGCAGAGGAAGAAGAGGAGAAGATGCAGAATGGGAAAGACAGAGGTAAAGGCAGCTCAACAGGATCCCTAGTTTGAATGGGCCGTGAATGAAGTCACCCCCCTCTCCCTTTGTGTCTGCTTCCCTTCCCCTCTGCCACCAGAGCCTTCAGACCCCTAGAGCTCCTTCAACTTACTTTCCCTAACCGAAGGTCAAGTTTTACCCTGGAGGTGGTAATGTTACTTGATCAAGAAAAGCTTCCTGATACTATGATAAATGGTTGGGATACAGGAAGTGGATACAAGCAAAGCACAAAACATGATCCCTGGCCTCAGGAAGTTTATCACCTACTTAGGAAAACAGAACTAAGGTCTACAAAATAAATAGGGGGTAAAACTAGTTGACATAAAAACTTCATCGTTAAATTTTGAATGTATGATTATAAATTCAGTAGGGGTTTCTGAAAAGGAAGAGATCATTGTGGATTCGAATAGCCAAATGGCTTTGTTGCTTCCTGGAAGAATAAAAGCAAGAAAGAGGTCAGCAAAGGACAGTAATGGCTTCCTAATTTTATTATATATAAAGCCTATCTAATACTCATTATGTGCTGAGAACTGTGCTAATGATTTTCATATATAATCTCATTTATTCCTTCACAGCCCTGTGAGATATATAATAATAGAAATATGATAATACTTCCATTTACTAGTGAGAAAATAACCTTGGAGAGATTTATATCATGTAGCTATCAAGTGTCAGAGGTTGGATTTGAACTGAGTCTTCCTGACTCCAGACTTCATATCCATGTTTCTATGTTATACTGAACAGATAAGCAAAATCCTTTGGGATTTGAGAGTTAACTGTTATTTCTATCATATATTAACATGTCTGTTGCTGGGTTCCTCTACAATGTAAGCTCCCCAAGAGAGAAGTTTTGGTCTGTTTTGTTCATGTTATATCCACAGTGCCTACTCATAGTACTCATACTCATAAGAAATTAACCAGTCTAAGGAAATCAATGTGATGTGAAAGAATGTCCCTTGTCAGTCGAGAGAAATGGAATGGGCACCCTAAGGAGGGTATGAAAGATGAGAAGCAACCAGCACCCACACACACTCTCTCTCTGTCTCTCTCCTGAATGCCAAGCGCTCAGCACACCCCTCCCATTTGATTTCACAGCCCCATGACAGAAGAATTATAGACAACGCCCAGAGGGGTGAAATAACTTGACTAGATTTAAGGGAGGTATCTACAACTCCAAGCCATTGCTTTAGTTCCAGCAGAACTAGTAGATTAAATAATGTGAAAAATGTCTTAACATTTAAAGAAACAAGGAAGGGTAGGAAGAAGTCCAGTAGATTATACAAGTGTGGAAGTTGTAATTGGAAAGGAGAAGCGCGTTGGGTTGGTGCAGTCTAGAGCACTGGTTGCCCACAGGCGCACAGTGTGGATAAGAGATGGCGATCTCTGGAATCTGAGAGAACACGGAGTTTGTCAGCGAGGACATAGACATTGCCGAGATGGAAACAGAGAAGAGGAAGAACGTGCCCCAGGTGCCAAAATCATTGAGTGAGTCAGACCTAGGCCTGAGAGAAAATGACAGTAGTCATGATGGACTGATGAGAATGGCATGTGGCATGGACTTCAAAATATCAGAAGTGGAGAGCAGCATTGTTTCTCACATCCAGAAATGTTGTGAGAAAACAAAGAGAAGGCTGCCTTCCCTAGGCAGATAGGGGACTGGGAAGAAGGCAGGAGGGTTGTAGGGCAAGAGGTGAAGAAAAGAGGAGATATACAGAGATAAATTTACACTTATGTAAACACATGCCCCAAACACAGGCACACACACATAATCCAACCAAATCCCGGCATTCATGTGGAATGTTCTTGGCTGGAGACATAACAGCTGCTTCTTTGGCCTCTCTTCCCGTATACCCTCCCTTCCCCAATAGCTTTTCCCATGGCCTCCCCTGAGGCAAACATAGGCCTTTGCTCAGCCCCATATGCCTTACCCTGACCATGGACTCTAGCCCTCAGTCCTGGTTCAGGACTTACATAGGCCATATCCCATGTATGAACTGGGTATGGCTTCCCTTCCAGGTTCCTTGTGGCCTCCAGGGCTCTCTCTTTGCACCTATGCTACCGTGTCAACCTCTCTTCTGTCTTCCTTTATCCCTCTTGCTCTTAGTATCTCCTTCTCTCACTATAAGTGCACATACCAAGGTCTGTGTGTGTGTGTGTGTGTGTGTAGTCTTTTTGTGAGAATGCTTGGATTTTTATTTATGTGGCTTTTAGGTGCTATCCCTGAGGGGAAGAAGGTAAGGGTTAAGGTGAGAGGTAGGTAGGGTTTTTGAAGGAAAAAAAAAAAATTTTTTTTGACTTATTATTGTACAGGTCCTAGGATATATTCCTGCTACTAAAATGTAACTGTTATGTGGAAGTAATTAAAAGATCAAACACATTTATGGATAGAACTCCTGATTCTCTGGCATGGTCTAGGCATGAGATTTTACACAGCACTAACTAGAGAGAGAGGGAGCTCTGGTAGCATAGTGCCTAAGGCGCTTGACTGCTAACCAGAAGGCTGGAGGTTCAAACCCACCAGCCACTCCTTGGAAGGAAGGTTGGGCAATCCTTCTTCCATAGTGATACTGTCTCGGAAACCCAAGGAGGGGTCGCTATGAGTCGGGGCTGACTCGATGGCACATAACAACAACAACAACAACAACAACTAGAGAGAGAAGGAGCTCTGGTAATATAGTGGTTAAGGCATTTGGCTGTTAACCAGAAAGTCGGTGGTTCAAACCCACCAGCTTCTCCATGGAATAAAGATGGGGCAGTCTGCTTCCATAAAGATGTACAGCCTTGGGAAACCCCATGAGGGTTGCTATGAGTCAGAATTGACTCAATGGCAGTGAGTTTGGTTTCTAGTAACTACAGAGAGAGAGAAAAAGAAAAAATTGCTTCTTTGGGGTTGAAATCATTTTGATATAAAATAAACACAACTAGGTCATCACCCTCTCCAGCAAACATCATTTATTCAATGCAAAACACAAACCAAACCAAGCCAAACGCACTGCCCTCAAGTCAACTCTGACTCACAGCAACCCTACAGGACAGAGTAGAACTGCCCCACAGGGTTTCCAAGGCTGTGATCTTTACAGAAGCAGACTGCCTCAACCTTCTACCACAGAGTGGCTGGTGGGTTCGAACCATTGACCTTTCAGTTAATAGCTGAGTGCCTAACTACTGTGTAACCAGGGTGTCATAATGCAAAAACAGAATCAAATGGGCACTTTCAAAGGACTCAAGAGCAAGGTAGACTTCCCAGGCATATTCACATCTACCTCAGGCCTCTCCCTCCACTACCCTGGCTTTCCTGTGTGGCTTCCTTCCTGGGGAATGCCTCTGCACTGGGGTCCCCATCTTACTTTGCACCCCTGCACCTTAAGTACGTACAAATAAGACTACATAGATGGAGCATAGCCTGACATGACTTCCCCCCAAATTATCTCAGAGTCCTAAATTAGCTCAACTGCTCTAGAGCCTCATTTTATGCTCCTGTGTCCTTCAGAGCCTCCTACTCTCCCAGAAACTACTATCCACAGTGTTGGGGACTTGTAAACTCAGTTTGCACCTTAAAGAACCCTGGTGCATGTCCAGAAGGTTGACAGCAGTGGCCCTCTCTGTAGGCTTTGAAGGGTCCAGGCAGAGAATCCAGATCAAGTCAAGAGTGTGAATTAGCATCCAAAGCAGATGCAGCTACAGGAAAACAACACTGCCCTTATCGAAGGTTAATTCAGTTTCACCTGGTTTGCTTTCAAAATCAAATGGGCTTTGCCCCCTGAGGTAACCGATCCCTAGATTGAAGGGCCCTTTGTTTCCCTTTCATTATTATTTTTTTCCATCTCCCGGGAAGCATTTGTCCTCACGTGGTTGTTTTGTGTCAGTTGCTGTGACCTACCTGTTACTATATCTGGTTGGGTAGAGTCCATACAGTAGTAACAAAGAGGAGGGACAAGCCCAAAGCCCACAGGTGGGTAAGTCAGGAGAGCAGCCTGAGATGGGATCCAGGGTGGTGACCTTCGTGTGTTGTTTCTGTCCATGCTGCCACAGGTTAGTGGAACAGCCCGCGCAAGAGGAAGCTTGGGTGAGTATGTACTGTGGCTATGCCCTTACCCACAGCCCACTCTCCTTTCTCCTTCAAGGTCTTCTCTTCCCTCCTCTCTTCCTTTACTCACATTTCCCAAGCCAGAGTGATCCTAACAGGTGGAACACACACTAGATTTTCTTTAAAGAGCCGAGCCACAAGTTTTCCCTTTGTTCCCAGCCTCTCCACATACTCGCTTGCCCTGTTGTCCAGGCCATGCATGGCCTGTTTTGTGCTGCGCTGCACGCAGCCTGCTCCTCAGTTTTGGTGTCCTCTGTGTCAGGATGGAACTGGCAGATCAGACACTGCTGGCTAAAACACGGGTCTGTGAAGGACATCAGAAGTGGAGTGAGAACTGCTCACTTCCCTAGGCTGCCTTTGCCTCCTGTACTCCTGTTTTCCCATAGCCACAGTACATTTCTTCTAGGAGATCCAGACATAGCCAGTGTGCCCTGGAATTCCGTCACCCAGAGCTGTGGCTTGCCGCAGTTCCTGACACTCCTCACGCTGATACTGCAAATCCACGCAGTTGTTTTGTGTCAGTTGCTGTTTGTAGACCTGTGCCTGGCCAAGCCACACCTTCTTACATCCCGAGGGGAAAAAAAAGTTAATAAAAATGCGTATTTCCCTGCAGACAAGTGCCCATTGCTCTTAGGAATTGATCTTTCACATTTTTCCATCTTGAGATCTTAACTCTTACCAAATCTCAGCTCCCAGGTACTGCACCTCTGAATATGCTCACTAAAAGGAAAGGACAAAAGGAATTGGACAATCAATCAGTTCAAGAGTTTTTTTCATGTATAAATTCCTTTGGTGCAGCCATGAGATTTTTCTTTATTTGTAGTCTTTTCCAACCTCTCATCACCCCTTACTTCTTTTTTGTAAAGTTCAGGCATCTTCCTCAGTTACAGATCTCGGGGCAGAAAAGCCAGGGCCACAGCCCACATGAGCCAGAGAAGGAGCTCTTCTCTCCCAGAAGAGTCACAGGCCCTTCCCGACACCCCGCCCCCCCTTCTGCAAGCCCCTTGAAGGCTCTGGAGTGGCCTGAGCTCAGCCTGCACTGACTCCGGGACGCAAGCACGCGATGCTGATGGGCTGCACCGAGGCAACATTCTCTTGCTGCCTCAGCTGCCCCAAGAGGTTTTTACTCAAAACTCTGTGCACCTTCAAGCAAGGCCCTTCCCTGCTGCAACCTCACTGCCCCCCTGCAAGCCAGGCCACTGCAGCCAACCAAGGAAAATCAGGAACTGACTCACCTTCGGGAGGCTGCCAGAGCCCCTCGCTCCAGGGGTGGAGAGGAACTGCCATATAAGGAAAGGCTTGTTGGAGCCATCTGGCCCACCCCCTCTTTGCTCAGAGGAGGAAAGAAACTAATGCCCACCCAGGAGTTTGGTGGCAGAGCTTGAATCAGAGGCTCATCTCCCACCTCCTAACCCCATCCTCTTGGCCCATATCAGGAATTACGAGAAACTTGCCAACAGTCGTCACATGAGACACATGAAAACTCAGATGACTCAGTTTCAGGGACCCTCAAGTTCTGCTGGCTTCCAGCATGAGATGAGGCGTGCTTCCCCTTCACCCAGAATCTGCATGCACAGCTACATCCTCTCTCCCCTCTCCAGCCACAATTCTTCCCAGGAAACAACCACAGTCTATGGAAATACTTCCTGATCCTTTGACCCAAGCAATGGCTCCAAAAGATTCCAGGTTTCTAGGTACCCCCATCACCAGAAATTATAATGCCCATTTCCCTCAGAAGGGGCCTGAGTATTGCTAGCACAGTGCACAAAGCTGGAAAGGGGAGCACCCCAACAGCACCAGACCTTAGCATTTGCTCAGAAACCCTCAGCTGTGACTGTGACTAACGGTGAGTCTGTCTCGCACAGGCACAGAGGACATGGAGCAAGCTGGCACAGACATGATGAAGGCAAGGTCTCCCCCAGAGGCGCATTCCTATCCATCTTTCGGCTGCACACCTGGACCAGGCTTGCTGGCTGCCAGATGTCACTCCACCTTACTCCACCGCCAGGGAGAGGGGAGCCGACACAGTGGGAAGCAGGGAGGGGCTGCCTGAGGCCGCAGCTGGTGGGCCTTCCCCTCTCACCTTCCCGCATGTACTAGCATCTTCCACTTCCCTCAGGGCATGGTCTCAACTCTGCAACATGGAATTTACCAGGAGGTTGAAAAGAAAAGAAAAGACACCCCTCTCTTGTGTGTTCCTGGCCTGATAGATTTCTTTCTGGCCTTCTGCCAGCTCGTGAGGTGCCCCCAAGGTTGGGGGCATAAGTTTCCTCCCTACCTTTGACCTTTAAACACCGACAGTTTTCTTCTGTCTGTCGTGCAAAGAAAGCTTCAGGCCTTGCTCAGTTCTGTAGACATTCACACCCTGGCCACAGTGCTAAAAATAGCCTCCTTCCTTTCTCTCACACTGGTTGGGCTTCCGCCCCATTTGATGCTGCTGCTCGGCAGCCTAGAGAGAAGGGGGAGCGGAGAGTTCCGCACGGTGCCCAGGCAGAGTCCTCCCTCCAGCACGGAGCGGATTCTATGCAGCAAAGCCAGTGGACAGAAAGCACTGGTCCGTGGCCGCCAGAGGGAGCACTGACCCCTGGGGCCTCTTCAGAAGCCATCTCTTCCCTTTGGAAGTTCCCATTATCGTCTGGCACACGTGATAATCAATTCCAATTCCCGGTGATTTTCATTTATTTTTTTTTCTCGTCTCTGGGCTCCAGGATGTTATTTTTAGTAGAAGAACTGCTATAAATATTTATAAAGGGCAGTGACTGGATTGGAGAGGGCCCACAGCTGGCTCTCAGGATCCCCCTACCCCAAAAAACTCTGCAGACCCCTGGCTACTGCTAGAGGAGAACCAATGTGCTCCACGCGGGAAGCCTAGTAAAGGAGCAGTCAGAGTAAAACAAAAGGGGCGAGTGTTAACTCTCTCTTTTGCCCTCTGCATTTGTTGCCTCTCCCTCCATTCCTCCCCATTACTGAAAGAGGCCCAGGCTTGTGTTGTGTAAGTTTTCAGCATGCTGCTCTTGCCTCTGTGTCTGATACTAGGTATCAGGGGCGGGTGCAACTTGGGTTGTCCCAGCCGTGAGGACAGGAAGGAAAATGGAGAGGAGGAGCTAGTTTCCCCTCAGTTGTAAAAAAAAAAAAAAGAATACTTACCGTCTGAGGCTGGGGAGAAAACCCTAGGCCTACACTTTGTGACCAGATAATGAGCTGAAGGAGAGCCAGCAGGTGTGCTGCTAAAGGAAAAAAATTGATGAAATTCACACACACACAGGAAATAGCACAATATAGATGGATCTGGGCCTTCCTAGGGATCCAGAGAGAGGAACCTGTGAGAGTAACCACATAGAAAGTTCTGTGGGCTATTCAGTGGCAAGTGGTGGTGAAATTGGGTGCTTGAGGGAACAAGGTCTCAGGACCTTGAGTGACAGTGTGCTTCCCACCACAACCTTGACTTCTCACATTTTGTCATCTGTCCCCCTGAGAACGGCACAGTGCCAGCTCACGGTTCCTCACATAAGCTGCTTTCTTCTCCTAGAGCAGAAAGAACCAAAGACACAGATTCAAAGCACCAACAGGGCCCAAAGCAGTTAAGTGCTCTGCCCAGCTGAGCTGCATCACCAGACTGCAGTGTCTCCCAGGCCCTGTGGGTGCCCACTCCACACACTGGGTGGCCACCCTAACTCCTCCAAGAGCTTATCTTCACCAGGTTCTCTTGCTGCCATCTTGGCTTTGCAAGGGAGAAGCCCTAACTTCTTCAACCATAGGAGAGGCTCAGGACTCCTGGTTTCTCACAGTTCACCAACACTTGGAGGGTAATGGGCAGAGTCCCTGGGTGGCCCAAAGAGTTAAGCACTAGGCTCCTAAACAAAAGGTTGGCAGTTTGAACCCACCCAGAGGTTCCTCAGAAGAAAGGCCCAGTGATCTGCTTTTGAAAGGCAGGTCTGCCTTGAAAACGTGGGATCACCATGAGTCAATCAACTGGACAACAGCTGGGATTAAGCATTAGGAGGGTAATGATAAGGGGACTGAAAAGGGCACCGGGATGTGTTTTAATGCCAGCTTTATGGCACATGGTGTTTTCCATTTTTACATAAGTTGACATTTGATTTCTTTTAGAGCTACGATTTCTTCCATTACCTAAGGCCTCTGAAGTGCCTCATGACTTCTTGGCACCTGCTTTAGGACTCTGTTCCATATCAGAAATTGGAAGTTGAGTACCCCCCTTCCTCCTCCCCCTGCTTTTTTTTTTTTTTTTCTGTACTCTGACCTGGAACACAGGTGGTCATCCTAGAGAGGACACCTAGAATTTATTGTGGAATCTTCTATAACCTGAGCCACAGACCACCCTCTGACCCTGCACTTCTTAATGGCTCTGTGACCATCAAGGAGCCTAATTTCAACCAAGGTGGAGACTCTCGAGAGAACTGACATACTGTCAGCATAATGGGTCCCAGGTAAATCGGACTGCCATGCAGAACCATAGCCTGGGTTGTGCCGTTTGTAGCTGTGCAGACCCCTAGAGAGATGCCTGATGCATGGCCCTTGAGGAAGCATCAGCTCCACCAAGCTCAGGTCAGTAAATCCCAGCCATCCAGAGGCTCCATCTATTTTCACATCCCCTCTCATCTGCTGGTTGTGCGTTACCCGTTGGCAGAATCTCCTCTTCTGCATTGCTTACTCCCAGCTCCTGTAGTCCGTGACAGCTTCAGAAAGGTACAGTTGCTATGGCAATGCCTAGAGCCATTTGAATTCCTGCTGCACCTTCTGGAAGAAAAGGGCTTATGAAGAGCCATTCAGTGGATCCCAAATCTAGCCTTCTTTAGTCTCTCCACTATCAGGGGCCAGAGGATTTGCTACATATTTTAAGGGTGGGCGGCAGGTAGCCTGTCTTCCTTGGGAAGAGCCCTTGTATCTGCAAACCATATGCAGATGGGCAGGCTCTCTGTGTGGGTCAGAAAGCTGAGTGAGATTTCCTACATGAGACTGGTAGCTAATGTACTACACCAAACCAAATCCGCTTCCACTGAGTCAGTTCTGACTTGTAGAGACCCTGTAGGGCAGAATAGAACTGCCCCTATAGGATTTCTAAGGCTGTAAATTTTTACAGAAGCAGATTGCCACATCTTCCTCTCAAGGAGCACCTGGTGGGTTAGAATGGCTCACCTTTCTGGTTAGCAGCTCAGTGCTTTAACTACTGAGCCACCAGAGCTCAACATATTACAAGAGTGGCTCTTAAATTTTAACATGCATTACAATCCCCTGGAGGGCTTGTTAAAACAGATTTCTGGGTCCCACCCTGGTAGGTCTGAAGTGAAGCTAGAGAACTTGCATTTTTAACAAGCTCCCAGGTGATGCTGTTGGTCCAGACACCACATTTTGAGAATCATTGTACTACACACTTACGACAAAGGGAAAAAAACATCCAAATCAGTGCAGGAAACCATCAGCAATCAATCAGGTAGAGGAAGGCCAGATCAGTTACCTATTCTAGAGGAAGAGAAAAGGCCCCTAAAGTTCATAGCCAGGGACCCTGGGGACTGCTGATCCCTGGACTGAGTTTCCTTTTGGACCCAACCATCAGTAAACAAAGACCTTTCCCCTAGACTGTGAAGGGGGGGAGAAGCGGGGTAGCATGGTACCTTTAATTTGTCAAAGACCAAGCATCAGGGATGCCTGGTAATGAGTAGGTGGTTCAGGAGTGGGTAACGGGTAAGGCAAGTGTTGCAGGTACCTAACCCCCACAGTTGGAGGTTTTAGACCAAGGTGTTTTCCTTAAAATGCTAACATCATATCTCACACTAAACAATATTCAGGCCCCAGAGGGCTGCCTGCCTGAAACTCAAACTCCCACAGGTATTATACATCTAAGAGAGAAAATGATTACTAGAGAACCAGCGATAGATCTTACAGTTACCTAGTTATGGGCACCTTGACTGTGTGGTGGTCAAGCACTCAGCTGCTAACCCCAAGCTACCAGTAGCTCCACAGGAGATAAGACCTGGCAGTCTGCTCCCATGAAGATTACAGCCTAGGAAACCCTGTGGGGCAATTCCACCTTGTCATATAGAGTCACTCACTGTGAGTTGGAATCAACAGCACACAATACTTGGTTATGAATAACAGATCACAGGGATTCTGATGTCTTCTCTGCACACATGGCCCAGCCAGGCCCAGCTGATCTGTCGGTGGCCTTGGTGTCTCCTGCACCAAGCAGGATTGCAGGTCCGCTCTCAGTTGGAGTGCACTAGCCCCCTTTCTCCTCTCCTCCAATTGGGGACAGCTGGAATAAGGCTGTGGTGTAAAAGCCATGAGCACCACATCAGCTTACCAATTTGAAAAGGCAGCATGCAGTTTACCAGTCGTCCTGTGAAGGTTTGAATGGGTGGTGAGTGATTCATTTTGAAATTTTAGAATTTCCAAGGGAGACCATAAGAAAAACTAGGACTTGTGGGGAAGGGGGGCCTCTGAAGAGGCAGACACCAGATCACCATCCTGGTATTTCTGAAGTAAATGGAGGCTAGCACTGCAAAAAGTGGAAAGTAAGAAGAGACGTGGAATCTAAAGATGGGGCTGTCCTCCATTCCTGAAAGGCACTAGGCCCCTTCCGCCAACCTCAGGCCTCACGGACGGGCCTTTGAGTTTAAGACTGAAATAACCTAGTCTGAGTTCATAACTAACATGAGAGGGTGGGTTTAGAGGAACTGAACTGTCCTCTGAACCTCATCAGATTCAGGATAATGGGGTCAAAGTGAGGCCACTCAAGGGAGGAAAAGGAACCGGTCACTACTCAGAGTCTGTTCTTGTCACTCAGAATTACTGGGATTGGGGCTTATGAATGGAAGAGAAGATGGGCAGTGTGGAGCCCTCAGAAACAGAGGTGAGTTAAAGGATCATGGCTAATAAACAGATACTTTGTAGCCCCCAGGGGCCCAGGTACACTGCCAACAAATAAGGAGTTAATTATAATTTGGAACCAGGTGTAACCAGATTTCAAGTCTGTCCCAGCAGACATTCCCAAGCAGGTAACAGAAAAATCTGTTAGAATGTAGACCTGTAGCCATCGCCACAACTTCTAGCTGTGTCATAGGCCTGAGTCATAGGCTTGAAACCTGGCTGGACAGACACACTCCACCCAATCTTGGTAACAGGCACAGTGAGTCCTTATTGCACACACAACGGTGACGTGTAGGCCACGGGTGCTATATTCCTCAAGGAGAACACTGTCACTGTCCCAGGGGAGAGCAAAGCCTTAGACTCAGAACTTGACTCGGGAGTAAATGGTCGTCTGTGCACATTGGGTTTTTCATTCAGATCCCAGCTCCTAGGCCATGCTGCTTTCACCGCCATGACCTGGTCCCAAGAACTTAATCACCAGAGAAGGCATCCTTGCACACCAGGCACCCATACTCTAACTGAAGAAGAGTTCTTCCTGGGTCCTGGGTCCAAAGCCTCAAAAGTCCTTTCCATGGCTCCTCAGAATCCCAGGTCTGGTGGTCACATAGGGGTGCCAGTCTCCATGCTCCCTCTGGGAGCAGGCCCTATGGCTCCTTTTCCCTTCTCCACAAAACAATGGTCAGTGAGTGGCAATGAGGAGTGCTGTCTGATTTGCCAGCTCATAAACTGCCTGGGTGGTGGTCCCTGTCATCCTTGGCCACTTGGCCTTGCTGGCATTATCTCTCTTGGACTCCCCTGAGTCAGGTTGGCCATATGGAAGAGGGACTATGCCTGTGCTGAGAAGCCTTATGGAAAAGAAGAAAAGCGGGGAGGCAGGTACAGCAGAACAGCACTAGACCTTGGAGCAGAAGTCAGGCACAGAGCTGGCCTCAATGGAGCCTGTTGGGGAAGCATCTGCAGAGACAACCTGAGCTTCCTTCTGCTCCTGGACCAGCTCCACAAGGAGAGAGAGGCAGAGACGCTGGGATGAGGTAACAGGAAGGTCTCCAGGCATGGGCAGACCCTGGCATCCTGCTCTGAGGTACCTCTTTTGCCTCTTTACTGCTGATTGGTGTTTGTCCCATTTTCCTCATTCCCTAGGCAACCATCCTGGGCTCACCCTTTGCCACCCAGCTTACCCCTGGGAGCCCAGATCCTTCCCGCCCCACTACCCCCAGAGGAGGAGAACAGAGAAACTAGAAATACAGAGGTGAAGTGAGTGACATGTGGGCTGAAGAACTGGGGAAAGGTAGGGAAAGAGGAGAAGAGGAATGGGGCAGAGAGGCAGAGTTCAAGGTGAGGAAGGAAATATTTGACACTTGGATACAGTAGACTGGACTAGACAAAGAAGGAGGTGAGAAACAGCTAACGTCAGAGAGAAGCTGAGGGAGGCATAGTTGGGGTGGCTTCCCCTCAGTCCTGAGCCCTGGGCTTGTGGTAATTAATTTCTTTTGTCCTGTTGTTGCCACAGCTCATTAACTCCAGATTTTACCCTAATTACATCCCCACTGGCTTTCCACCCAGGGTCCCAATTAGCAAGGGCTAGGGACAGTGCCACATATGGCCTTACCCTGGGGTCCCTAACCTCTAGCACAGCCCCTGCCCCAGGCGCAGGCCTGGCCCCACTGGCTGCCCCATCCACCCAGAAGGCACACTGGCGCTGGCTTTTCTCCCCAGCCCCTCCCTCCCTCCACAGCTCACCCTTACCTCAGCCCCCTTTATGTTGCTCATCTGCACCCTCAAAGGGGGTTGGTGGAATTTCCCAGGGGATTGTCTGGTTCAAGGAGTCCACCTTATCTCCCTGCCAGTCAGCCATCACTGGAGAGTTGAGAGAAATTAGATTGGGGTCATTGAGAGGCCTCTGGAGCCAAACTTTGCAAATTGTGGTGTTTAAAGCTAGGGTGGAGTTGGGAGAGGCCCTTGTTTAACATTTCTGTTTACCGAGGCCCCTACCCTGGCCTGCCCACAGCCCACCTCAGGCTGGCTCTTAACTGGTCTATCTCTGCCCTCATTTTATGGTGTAGATTGTGCCTTTATTCCCCTGCATATTCTTTCAAGGGGAGGCAGCTCCCTGGAGAAGGTCACTCTCTAGCTATATTATACACACACAGCTCCCCTCCAAAAGGCCTTTCAGCTTGACACACCTAGGCACACCCAAGACAGGAATGCACTTCCCTCAAAGACCTTGGGGGTTCAGGATCTCAGGAGCCACAGTCTACTGAAGCTCTGGAGAGCACTGTCCAGACACTGTGGGAAGGTACAAATGAAGAAAATGGAACTCTACCCTGAGAAACCAGTGAACAGAGTTGTTGAAGACACTGAGGAGGGAGAAATGCAGGGAAAGTCCAACAGTAAGGAAAGTACCAGAATGGAAAAAACATCAAGATAAAAGTGCATCTGTGTGGCATGAACTTTAGGGATTGCATGAACATTAGAGATTACAGAAGTCAACCTGATCTAGGGGGGTTGCTTCAAGAGAGCTTCACTCTACAGGAAGGGGAACAAGCGTGTATGTGTTAAGTGCCTACTGTGTGTGAGGTGTGCTACATATAGGATCTCATTTCATGTCATCCTCTCAATAATGTAGGTGTTACCAGTACACAGAAGAGCAAGGCCCAGAGAGGGTAGATAACTTGCCTGAGATCACACAGGAAATGATGAACCCCATCTATCTGCTTGACTCTAATGCTCCCCTGCTTCTTCCTACATCCAAACTGCTAAAGTGGCCACATCTCAGCAGAGTTTCAAGAGATGGGAAGAAAAATCCATTTTGGGGAGGAGGAGCAAGGAGGGAAGTGGTATCATTTGGCTTACTTGGAGCCTGGTTTGCCTACTTGGAAAACCACCATGGAGAAATTATCACTCAGATTTGCTGATTTTTTTCCCCTTTTTTAATCTTAAGAGAACCAAGATAGTGTCTCCATTTTCCTAATGCCACTTCCACCTCTGGACATTCCTCTCTCATGCTCCCTAGTCGATGCAAACACAACCTGTATCTGCCACAGACAATCAATTTTTTTCTCCCATGAAACTGAACCAGTGAGAAGGGAAGGTGGAAACAATCGCATTTGCTGACATATACGTGGCATGTTAATGAGCTCTGGTGGCGTAGTGCCTAAAGCATTTGACTGCTAACCAGAAGGATGAGGGTTCAGACCCACCAACCACTCCGTGGAAGGAAAACTGGGCAATCTACTTCCATAAAGATTTGCCACCTCAGAAACCGAAAGGGAGTTACTGTGAGTCAGAATCAACTCGATGGAATGAAATTGGTTTTTGGTTTGATGTGGCATGTTCACATTGACTTAATCCCCACAATATCCATAAAAGGTAGTGTTAACCCTATTAGACCATTGTTCCCCATCTACAGATGAGGCAACTGAAACAAGAGAAGTACCTTACCCAGGGGCACAGTGGTAACAAGTAACAGTGATATGAATCCAAACAAGCTGCCTGCAGAGTTCTCCCTCCTAGCCACAGGGATGCACTGCCTCCATGGCCAATGGACACTGAGTTAGCGCCATTTCTGGCACCATCCTTACATATTTACATATCTCACTGAGCAGAAAAGGAAGAGGCCAAGACTGCCAGCCTGTTAAGTCGGTGGTCTCAAAGTGCTAGCCTTTCAGCTAGTAGTGGAGCACTTAATCAATTGCCAACCCTCCTTGCCTAATCCACTCATGAAGCATCCCCATTAGCTGACAGCAATGCCTCTGGCTAGTCACAGACTTTCTCCAGCCATGGATGGTAGTGTCCTCCACACAGGAAATTCCAAAGGAAGAGCCGGCTGGAAGTGTGTCTTCCAGTGAGTGACCTGAAGTAATCTGGTCACGCAGGGATCCCTTCCTCTCTCTGCTTCTTTCAAGTCCCCTGCAAAATCAGAGAAGTAAATCTGTACATACCGCATTATGCATTAAAGTGAAACTAGAGTTCTTAAT
Source organism: Orycteropus afer afer (assembly GCF_000298275.1). Taxonomy (NCBI): domain Eukaryota; kingdom Metazoa; phylum Chordata; class Mammalia; order Tubulidentata; family Orycteropodidae; genus Orycteropus; species Orycteropus afer. The sequence continues at coordinate 12,895,525 of NW_006921645.1, read as the reverse complement.
TTGCCATCCATACCATAAGTGCCAGGTTGTAGAAACCAACTGTGTGTAAGATGTTACTGCCTTCAGGAGTCTGAGGTGGAAGGCAGTAACACAAAGTGATGCATTATCAAACACAAGTACAGCGAAAGGAGTCAGGAAAGAAGAGTTCATCCATCAGTAAATAAAATGACACTGACATATGCAATAAGAGAAAATATACTATCTCTTAATTACATGAACTTATTCTTACACTTGCTCACATACAGCCTATCCAAGGCCGCATTTAGAATGCCAGTGATTTCTTTTACTGTTTCCCATTCTTGTCTTAAATATGCCTGGTCTTCGTTTTCAAAATACACATACTGAAAGAACTATTTTTGAAACAGAACCTTCCTCCTGGGATAAGATTTCCCTTCACTGGCTCTTGCTTTCGAAGCCGTGCTCACCCTTCGCCAAGCCAGCATGTCTTCTCTGAGGTCTCTCTCAGTCTGGAGCCTGTGGTGATGTCAGTATACCTCAGCTGTTTTCAATTAAACCCCTCAAGCTAAAGCTGAGTAAATGGCTTTAGCAATGTGGTTTTCCAAAGGGTCAATCTTATTTTGAACCAATGTGTCAAAACAAAATCAACTCAAGCTAAAACATATACAAAGCAAATAAAAACATTTCTTCATGGATTTACCTTAAAGATGACAAGGGCAAAGCAGGGTGCAGAGAGCTGCTTGAGATCCAGCCTACAGGGCCTTCCCTAAGTTGAGGAGGCAGCACAAACCAGGGTCTTGGATGATTCTGCTTCCTCTCCCTTGGGTCCAGGATCAGAGTGGGCTAATGAGCAAGAAAGAGTCCCTGGGTGGTGCATATGTTTAACTCACTCATGCTAACCAAAACATTGGAAGTTCAAGTCTACCCAGGAGCTCTTTGGAAGAAAGTCTTGGCAAGCTACTTCCAAAAAATTGTTGTTATTTGCCATCGAGTCGGCCCCGACTCATAGTGACCCCTCCTTGGGTTTCCAAGGCAGTTATCACTACGGAAGTAGGATTGCCCAACCTTCCTTCCAATCCAAAAAATTAGCCATTAAAAACCCTGTGGAGACAGGATCCAAGATGGCAGAGTAGGCAGATATACTACCCAGACCCTCCACAACAGAGACTTGAGAAACTAAGGGAAGCAGATACAGATGACAATCCTGCAACCCCAAGCTTCAAAAGAAAGAATAAGGAAGCACATCAAATACTTATTAGAATAAGAAACTGAATGAAAATAGCAAACAAGGAGACATATGGAGCAGTGAATTGCCAACTGATTTGGCACAGTGTGGCCATTTTAAATTATTGCAAGTAGTTTTCTGATCAGGACAAGAACTAGATAACCAGCTCTGCTCACCCTGGATTGCACCAGCACCCACACCAGTGACCAGAGAGGTTGACCACCCCCTTTACCCTGCACACTCTCCCAGTGACCGGAAACATGGCCTCCCCAACCCCACCCGACAACTAGTCCTCCCCCACTGCCCCTTCCCCACCTGTGTTCTTCCCAGCCCCCCACACCCTCCCAACCTCCTCACACCCATCGTTCCACTCCTCTGGGAGGCTGAAGTGTGCTCCAGCAGATTGAGCATTGCCAAGTCTGCTGCCTCAGCCATCTGTGACTAGAGCTTGCACTGGTGTTGTGTTGTAGTGTTTTTGTTTGTTTGTTTTGTCTATTATTTTTTCCCTCTTCCCCTCCTCCCTTCTTTTCTATTTAACCTTTTCTGTTTTTTCCTACCTCTCCCCCTCTTTTTCCTTTTTCTCCCATCAGGCAGGAGCCAGTGACTCTACTCAGCCACACTTCCCACACCTGCATGTTTGGCAGCTGGACCTTGTGCTGGTACTGTGCTGCTTTTATTTTTATCTCTCCTTTCTTCTTATTTTTTCCCTCATCCTTCCCTTCTTTGTTTTCTTTTACCTTCCTCTTATCCCCCTCTTTTTTCCTTTTTTCCCCATTAGTCAGGAGCCAGTGACTCTACCCAGCCATATCTGCCACCCCACTCACTGGGAGAGTGCCACCACACACTCCAGCACCCCTGGATCCACAACAGACAGCAGCCTACACACACTTACCTGGCCTCAGCTGCTTTACGTGACCAGTGATCAGAGTCTTGTGCCCACATGCCCACCTGCTACCAAATCCACCTGAAGATAGGTGGTTAGCACCCTAGTGCTGCCAAACTAGTGACAACAGTAGCACACCCAACCTATTGCCCAGATATATTAAAAAAAAAAAAAAAAAGAAGAAGAAGATGAAACAAACCAACTTACAATTAACAAATAAATACACTAACACCACAGTGTCTCAGAGACAACAGATAATTTCAAATCACACACACACACACACACGCACAAACAGGACAAGATGGCTAAAATAAGTGATCAAAATACAGGGCCAGAAAATCTTCTGGAGAAAGAAATTATATTTGTGATGGTTAAGGTTGTGTGTCACCTTGGCTGGGCCATGATTCTCAGTAGTCTTGTAGTTATGATGTAGTCATCCCCCATGATGAGATGTGAAATAATGTAATAAACTCCATGATGACATCTACTATGAGCAACCAATCATTTGAAAGGGAATTTCCTCAGGGTGTGGACTGAATCTAATATATATGGACATTAAGGCAAAGCTCTCTGGCTTTGTGCTCAATCTGGATCCTGCATCTGACTCACCATCATCTGACGTCTGATTCTCTGGACTTGAGCTAGTGGCCTGTCATATTGCCTACTGATCTTGAGATTCATTAGCCTCTGTACCCTGTGAGCCAACAGCTTGCCATCTGATTTTGGGTTTGTCAGCCTCTGCAGCTACGTGAGTCAGGAGAAGCCTCCAGCCTGGGATTTGCCACCCTCCACAGCCTTTTCCTTGAGACAAATCTGTCTTTCTCTCTCTCTCTCTCCATACATATATGAGAGAGAGAGCAAGCATGCTCTGGCAGCACAGTGCCTATGGCATTTGCCCACTAACCAGCAACCAGAAAGTTGGCAGTTCAAACCCACCAGCCACTCCATGGAAGGAAGATGGGGCAATCTATTTAAATAAAGATTTACCACTGTAGAAAAATAATGAGGGTTGTTATGAGTTGAAATCAACTCAGTAGCAGTGGATTTGGTTTTTTGAGTGGGCTTTTGGTTTTATATACATATATGTATATAAAATATAAATCTTCACTGGTTTTGCTTCTCTAGAGAACTCAGTCTAAGACAATACTAGAACAACCAAATAAGGAATTCAAAAGAATTGTATTTAAGACCCTTCAGCGGATTAAGAACAAGATCAAGGAAACAAAGATAATACAAAGGAAATCATAGACAAAGTTAAAAAAAATCATAGATAAAAGTCTTGAAGAATTCAGGAAAACAATACAATAACAAGTTGACAAAATAAATGGAGAAGTAGAAACTATACAGAAACAGCAAACAGAAATCCAGGAGAATAGTAAATATTCAGAAATAAATAATGCATTAGAAGAGCCAAGTTGTAGAATTGAATCAAAGGAATTAGTGAAATTGAAGACAAATCACTTAATACAATCTGTTAGAGGAACAATCAGAAAAAAATGAAAGAAAATGAAGAAAGCCTAAGAACTATGTAGGACACCATCAAGAGGAATAACTTATATATTATCTGAATTCCAGAACAGGAAGAGACTAAAAATAAGAAAAAGAAGGATGAAAACACAGAGAAAATTGTCAAAAATTTGTTGTAAGGAAATTTTCCTAATATCATGAAGGATGAGAAGATACACATTCAAGAAGCTCAGTGAACTCCAAATAGAATAGATCTCCAAAAGAAAATCACCAAGACATATCATAATTGAACTTTCCAAAACCAAAGTAAAGAAAGAATCCTGAAAGCAGCTCAGAAAAAAACCAAAAAGTTACCTACAAAGGAAAACCAATGCAACTAAGCTCTGATTTCTCAGCAGATGCATTGCAGGAGAGAAGACAATGGAATGACATGTATAAAACTCTGAAAGAAAAAAAAAATGTCAATTATATATCCAGAAAAATTGTCCCTGAGTTACAATGGTGAAATCAGGGCATTTCCAGATAAACAGAAATTAAGGTAATTTGTTAAAGCCACACCAACCTTACAAGAAATGTTAAAGAGAGTCCTTTGGAAAGAACCAACAATGGCAGACAACAATCTGAAATTAAGACACACAACTACATCACTAAAAAATCAGCCCAGATAGAGAAGTATCAAAAATAAAATAAAACTACAAAACTGAAAATAGGGAAACAGAAACATTAATTTGCAATGATAATCACAAAGCAAAAAGAAGGACTAAATGATGTACTTCCAGAACTCCAAATGGAGAGGAAGTCAAGACTGTATCAAGACAGAGTGGAATGTTTTAAACTTGGGAAGATAAGAACAAATTACAGAGTAACCTTCAAGTAAACTAATAAACTCTCCCACCACAATAAAAAAATCATAAAGATTCAGCAAACACTAAAACAACACCAATGAAAGAAATGATAATAAAACCCAAAAACAAAATGAACTCACCCCAGAAAAATATATGGAACAAAGAAACAACACACACATGTACAAAAAAAAAAAAAAGAGTAAATTCATACTTATCGATAATTATACTAAATATAAATGGATTAAATGCACCCACTAGTCAAGAGACAGAGAGTGGCAGAATGAATAAGAAAACACAATCCATCAATATGCTGTGTACAATAGACACACCTTAGACAAAAATAAATAAATAACAATAAGCTAAAAATCCAAGAAAGGAAAAAATATAAAAAGGAAATGGCAATAAAGTAAAGAGCAGGAGTAGTGCTACTAGTCTCTGATAAAAGAGACTTTAACAGAAAAACCAGCATAAGAGATAAAGAAGGGTATTACATAATGATTAAAGAGTCACTCCAACAAGAGGACATAACCATAACTTATACACTCAGTGAAAAACTAAACTCACTGCCATTGAGTCAGATCTGACTCATAGCAGCCCCTCCTTGGGTTTCCAAGGAGGTATCACTATGGAAGTAGATCACTCAAACTTCCAAGGAGTGGCTGGTGGGGATCCCCAAAATACATAAACTTTTAAAAGAATTGAAAAGGGAAATATACAATGCCACAATAATAGTAGACTTTCATATAGCATTTTCAATGAAGGGAGATGCTCTGGTGGCATAATGGGTAAGACATTTGTCTGCTAACGAGAAAGTCAGTGGTTCAAATCCACCAGCTGCTCTGTGGGTAGAAGATAAGACAATCTACTTTTGTAAAGATTTACAGCCTTGGAAACTTAATGGGTGTTGCTGTGAGTCAGAATCAACTCAGTGGCAGTGGGTTTGGTTTGGGTTCAATGAAGGACAGAAAAACTAGGAAAAACAAAGATACAGAAGATCTGAAGAACACAGTCAACCAATTTGACTTCAAAGATGTGTACAGAACATTCCACCAAACAGCACAATCTACACTCTTTTCCAGTACACATGAAACAGTCTCCACAATAGACCATATGTTAGCTCACAAAGCAAGCCTCAATAAATTTAAAAACATTGAAATACTGCAAAGCATCTTTGCAGATCACAGTGACATAAAATTAGAAAATCAACAACAGTAAGATTATGGGAAAAAATATCAAAAACATGGAAATTGAATAGCACCCTGCTTAAAAATTACTAGGCAATAGAAGAAATTAAAAAAAAATCATTGAATCAAACAAGAATGAAAACACAACATACCAAAATTTTGGGGACACAGCAATAGCAGTGCTCAGAGGATAATTTATAGCAATAAACATACATTTCAAAAAAGAAAAAGAACAAAAATCAACACCTTACCCCTCCAACAATTAGAAAAAGAATAGCAACAACAACAACAAAATTAAGCCTATAGTCACCAATAGAAAGCAAATAATAAAGATTCTAGCAGAAGTAAATGAAATAAAAAGCAGGAAAACAATAGAATCAACAGGACTAGAAGTTCGTTCTTTGAAAGGATTAATACAATTTGACAAAT
>NW_006921645.1:12864116-12889238 GCF_000298275.1 Orycteropus afer afer | reverse complement strand
TGGTACCGATTCTACTCAAACTACCCAGAACATAGAAAAGGATGGAATAATCCCAACCTCATTCTATGAAACAAGCATAAGCCCGATACAAAATCTAGGCAAACACACCACTGAAAAAAAAAAAAAAAAGTATAGACCAATATGCCTCATGAACATAGAATAGAAAGTTCTCAACAAAATCTCAGCCAATTGAAGCCAAAAGTGTATCCAAAAAAATAATATATCATGACCAAGTGGGATTCATATCAGGTATGCAAGGATGTTTCACCATTAGAAAAACAATCAATGTAATCCACTACATAAATAAAACAAAGGAAAAGAACCATGTGATCATATCAATTGGTGCAGAAAAGACATTTGACAAAATTCAACACACATTTTTGATAAAAATGCTCAGCAAAATAAGAATAGAAAGGAAATTCCTCAACATAACTAAGAGCAGATTCACAAGACCAACAGCCAGCATTGTTTTCAATGGAGAGAGACTGAAAACATTCCCCTTGCAAAAGGGAACCAGATAAGGATGCCCTTTATCACTACTCCTATTCAATAATGTATTGAAAGTCCTAGCCAATGCAAGGCAAGGCAATAAGGCAAGAAAGGGAAATAAAAGGCATCCAAATAGGCAAAGAAAAAGTAAAACTGTGTTCATTTGCATATGATATGATCCCATACATAGAAAATCCCAGAGACTCAATGAAAGAAAACAACCATAACTAATAAAAAGATTCGGCAAATTTACAGGGTACAATACCAATGTGCAAAAATCAGTCAAATTCTTCTACGCTAGCAAAGAAAACTCTGAAAAGGAAATCAGGAAAACAGTATCATTTACAATAGCCACCCAAAAGATGAAGTACTTAGGAATAAATCTAACCAGAGATACAAAAGGCCTATACAAATAAACTACAAAACACTGCTGCAGGAAACCAAAAGAGACTGACATAAATGGAAGAATATACTATGTTCATGGATAAGAAGACTGAACATTGTGAAAATGTTAATACTAACCAAAGCTTTCTACAGGTAATAATGCAATTCTGATCCAGATTCCATCATCATTCTTAAAGAGACGGTGTGGTAGTTTATGTGTCAACTTGGTTGGGCTTGGTTGAGTGGCTGGGCAGCTGGATATAGTTATTCCTCATGGTGACATTGGTAATGAACTCCATGATGGAATGTATTGGAACAGCTGAGTAGATGCTTTAGGGATGTGAGCTGCTTCCAGTATACAAGAAGCAACTTTGAGGAAGATTTCCAGCTTTTTGGCACACTTGAACCCTGCATGTAGCCAAGTCATTGTTCAACAGCCTGCCATGACCTGTCAATCTTGGGACTTTTTCTGGAATTGGATTAGTGGCCTGTCATGTTGTTTGGTGATATTGGGACTGTCCCTTTTCACTTGTTGAGCTTGGGTTTGTCAGCCTCAGCAGCCAGCAGCTAGCTGTCTGAGTGGAGAAAAGCCTCCAGCTTCAGTGGGCCAGGAGCAGAAGGCAGAGCTGAGGCCCAAGGTTGAAGGGCTTTGGCCCAGCCCCTAGAGCCTGGCACTTTGAACTCAAACTAAAGCCTCCAAAGTGTAAGAGAATAAACTCTTGTTTGTTAAAGCCATCCCGTTTGTGGTATATTCTTGTCAGAGTGGCACTAGGTAACCAAAACAGTTGGAAAAACTAATCACCAACTTTATGTGGAAAAGAAACAGATCCCAGATAAACAAAACACTTCTAAAGAAGATGAACAAAGTAGGAGGCCTCACACCCCTTGATCTCAAAACCTCCTGTACAACCACACTCGTCAGCACAGCCTGGTATTGGTACAACATCAGACACACAGACTAATTGAACAGAGTTGAGAACTCATAAATAAATCTGTCCACCTACAGACAGTTGATCTTTGACAAAAGGCTGAAACTCATTAAATGGAGAAGAGACAGTCTCTTTAACAAATGCTGCTGGCAAAACTGGATATCCATTTGTAGAAAAATGAAATAGGATCCATATCTCTCTCCATACAAAAACCAACTCAAGATGAATCAAAGGCCTACATGGAAAACCTAAAACTATAAAGATCATCAAAGGAAAAATAGGGGCACACTTAGTAATGTACACTATCAAACATAACTAAAAATGCACAAACAGCAAAAGACAAACTAGATGAGTGGGACATCCTGAAAATTAAACGTTTATGCACATCAAAAGACTTCACCAGAATAGTAAAAAGAGAACCTACAAAGTAGGAAAAAAATATTGACAACAACATATCGGACAATGGACCAATCTCTCAAATTTATAGAAAATCAAAAAGACAAAGAATCTGTTTAAAAACTGGACAAAGGCAAATAAAAGACAGGTGCATGGGCTGAACATTTACATCAGGTAGATACACTTCTTGGAGAGATCAATTAAGGGAGAACAGAGGGGAGTGTATGCACAGTGACATGGCTCTGGAGGCAGGAGTACATAAGGAAGGGACACAGGAAAGAGGGAGAAGGTGGGAGTAGAGCTGTTACATTGTGGGAGATTGCAGTCAATGTCATGAGACAAAATGTGTATCAACTGATGTATGGAAAATGAATTTGTTCTGTAAACTTTCCCCCATACCACAATAAAAATTTAAAAATAAAAAAAAAAAATAGGCAGAGGACATGAAGAGATATTGCACCAAAGAAAACATTCAGGCAGCTAACAAACACATGAAGAAATGCTCATAATCATTAGTCATCAGAAAAATACAAATCAAAACAACAATGATATATCATCTCACCCTAGCACTAACAGCAAAGTTCCAAAAAACAGAAAACAACAAATGCTGGTGAGGATGTGGAAGACTCAAACCCTCACACACTACTAACCAAAAACCAAACTCATTGCCATTAAGTCAATTTCCACTCATAGCAACCCCCATTGGTTTTCCAAAGCTGTAAATCTTTACGGAAGTAGATTGCCCCATGTTCCTTCCATGCAGCAGCTGGTGGGTGTAAAGCACTTATCTTCTGGTTATCAGCCATAGTCTCACCCACTATGCCACCAGAGCTCCTTATAGTAGAGCATACAGGGGTCAAAATTATGAAAAATACTTAGCCATAACCAAATATCTTGAGGGACTCAGTCACTGGGCTTGAGGTCTTAGGACTATAGTCTCAGGGATATCAAGGTCAATTAGCACAGCATAGCCCACAAAGACAATGTTCTATATCCTACTTTGGTGATTAACGACTGGGGTCTTTTTTTAAATTATTATTATTTTTTAAATTGTGATTTGGGTGAAAGTTTACAGAGCAACTTTGTTTCCCGTTCATCTGTTAATATACATTTTGTTTCATGACATTAATTGCAATCACCACAATGTAACTGTTTTCTTCTACTTCCCCCAGGGATTACCTTTTCCCTGTGTCCTTCTTTCCTATGCAGTCCCTCCCTTCTCATCTCCTCTGGTTGATGGTTCTAAGGAGGGTACTTGTTAGGTGCCATCAAGTCTGCTCCGACTCATAGTGACATTATGTACAACAGAATAAAACACTGCCTGGTTATGCACCAGCCTTACAATCCTTGCTACACCTGAGCCCACTGTTGTAGCCACTGTGTCAATCCATCTCATTGAGAGCCTTCCACTTTTTGACTCACCTTCCACTTTACCAAGCATGATATTCTTCTCCAGGAAATGGTTCCTTCTGACAACATGACCAAAGTGGGTGAGACAAAATCTGGCCATTGTCACTTCAAAGGAGCATTCTGGCTGCACCACTTCTAGGACAGATCTGTTAGTTTTTCTGGAAGTCTATGGTACTTTCAGTGTTCTTTGCCAACACCACAACTCAAAAACATAAACTCTTCTTCAGTCCTCCTTATTCACTGTCCAGCTTCACATGCATATGAGACTATTGAAAATACCATGGCTTGGGTTAGATGCACCTTCGTCTTCAAAGACATCTTTGCTCTTCAGCATTTTAAAAAGGTCTTTGTAGCAGATTTGCCCAGTGCAATATGTCGTCTGATTTCTTGACTGCTGCTTCCATTAGTGTTGATTGTGGAACCAAGTAATACGAAATCTTTGGCAGCTTCAATCTTCTCTCCATTTATCATGCTGCTGCCTATTGGTCAAGTTGTGAGGATTTTCGTTTTCTTTATGTTGAGGTGTACATAAATAAATACATTCATCCTGCAGACTGCAGTCTCTAAGTAAGTGCTCCAAGTCATCCTCACTTTCAGCAAGCAAAGTTGTGTCCTCTGCATATCACAGGTTGTTAATGAGTCTTCCTTCAGTCCTGATGCCATGTTCTTCTTCATGTAGTCCAGCATCTTGGATTATTTGCTCAGCATACAGATTGAATAAATATGGTGAAAGGATACAACCCTGACACATTCCCTTCCTGATTTTAAACGATTCAGTGTCCCCTTGTTCAAATGACAGCCTCCTGGTCTGTGTACAAGTTCCTCATAAGCACAATTAAATATTCTGGAATTCCCATTCTCCTCAGTGTTACCCATAATTTGTTATGATCCACATACAGTCGAATGCTTTTGCATAGTCAATAAAACACAAGTAAACATCTTCTGGTATTCTTTGCTTTGAGCCAAGTTTCACCTAACATCAGCTATGATATCCCTTGTTCCACGTCCTCTTCTGAATCCAGCTTGCATTTCTGGAAGTTTTCTGTCAATATACTGCCACAAACTGTTTTTGAATTATCTTCAGCAAAATTTTACTTGTTTGTGATATTAATGATATTGTTCAATAACAGAATCTGGAAAACGCATTCTGTGGGATCACTTTTGTTTGGATTGGGTACAAAGATGAATCTCTTCCAGTCAGTTGGCCAGGTAGCTGTTTTCCAAATTTCTTGGCATAGATGAGTAAATATCTCCAGTGCAGCATCCACTTGTTGAAATATCTCAATTGGTATTTTGTTAATTCCTGAAGCTTTGTTTTTCGCCAATTCCTTCAGTTCAGCTTCAACTTCTTCCCTCAGTAGCATTGGTTCTTGATCATATGCCACTTCCTGAAATAGATGAACATCAACCAATTCTTTTTGGTACAATGACTCTTTGTATCCCTTCCATCTTCTTTTGATGTTTCCTGCATCGTTCAATATTTTGTCCATAGAATCTTTCAATATTGCAATTTTAGGCTGCATTTTTTCTTCAGTTCTTTCAGCTTGAGAAATGCTGAATATGTTCTTCCCTTTTGGTTTTCTAACTCCAGGTCTTTGCACACTTCGTTATAGTAATTGGCTTTGACTTCTCAAGCTGCTCTTTGAAATCTTCGGTTCAGCTCTTTTATCTTGTCATTTCTTCCATTTGCTTTAGTTACTTTCCATTCAAGAGCAAGTTTCAGAGTCTCTTCTGACATCCATTTCAGTCTTTTCTTCCTTTCCTGTCTTTTTAATGACCTTTTGCACTCTTGATATCATCCCACAATTAATCTGGTTTTCAGTCATGCATTAAATCTGTTCTTCAGATAGTCTCTAAACTCAAGGAGCTCTGGTGGCATAGTGCCTAAGGCATTTGACTGCTAACCAAAAGGTTAGTGGTTCAAACCCATCAGCCACTCCACAGAAGGAAGACTGGGCAATCTACTTCCATAAAGATTTACTGCCTCAGAAACCCAAAAGGAGTTGCTATAAGGTGGGCTATAAACAAGATCACTTTTTTTTTTTTTGGCTCTTGTGGGTTTGTTTTGTCTTCAGCTTCAGCTTGAACTTGCATATGAGCAATTGATGGTCTGTCCCACAGTCAGTTCCTGGTCTTGTTGTGGCTGAAGATACTGAGCTTCTCCATCACCTCTTTCCAGAGATGCAGTTGATCTGATTCCTGTGTATTCCATCTGGCAAGGTCCACCTGTATAGCCACCGTTTATGTTATTGAAGAAGGTATTTGCAATGATTAAGTAATTGGTCTTGCAAAATTCTATCTTGTGATCTCTGGCATCATTTCTATCACAAAGACCATAGTTTCCACCTATGATGATTCTTCTTTGTTTCCAACTTTTGCATTCCAATCACCAGTAATAATGTATACATTTTGATTGCATATTTAGTCCATTTGGACTGCAGAAGTTGGTAAAAATCTTCAATTTCCTTGTCTTTAGTTTTGATGGTTGGTGGGTAAGTTTGAAAAAATAGTAGTATTAACTGGTCTTCCTTGTAGATGTATGGGTATTATCCTATCACCAGTAGCATTGTGCTTCAGGCTACATCTTGAAACATTTTTTGGGATGATGAATGTCACGCCATTCCTCTTCAATTTGTCATTCCTGGCATAGTAGATCATATGGTTGTCTGATTCAGATTGCCCAAAAACAGTCCATTTCAGCTCACTAATGTCGAGGATATCAATCTTTATGTGTTCCATTTCATTTTTGGCAACTTCCAATTTTCCTAGATTCATGCTTCGTACATTCCATGTTCTGATTATTAATGGATGTTTGCAGGTGTTTCTTCCCATGTTGAGTTGTGTCACATTAGCAAATGGAGATCCCAAAGTCTTTACTCCATCTACATCATTAAGTCAACTCTAATTTGAGGAGACAGCTCTTCTGCAGGCATTTTTGAGTGCCTTCCAACCTGAGGGGCTCATCTACTGGCACTATTTCAGGCAATGTTTCAGGGTTATTCATAAAGTTTTCCACTAATATGTCAGACAGTGTTTCACTGCTATTCATAAGGTTTTCACTGGCCAATTCATTGAGGAGTGGATAGCCCCTTCCTTCTTCCAGGTCTGTCTTGGTCTGAAAGCTCTGTTGAAAGCTGGCTACCATGAGTGATCCTGTTGGTGTTTGAAATACCGGTGGCATAGCCTCCAGCCTCACAGCAACACACAAGCCACCACAGTATGACAAACTGACAGATGAGTGGTGGAATGAGTGTACTTACCTGGTGTAAATAAGTGTTCACCTTATTGGCCTATCTGTTGTTTGGCAGGAAGCCACAGGAGTGAGTTCAACTATAGACCCAAAGAGTGACTAGGGGCCATAGTTTTAGGGGTTTCATCAGTCTCTATCAGACTAGTAAGGCTGGTCTTTTTTTTTTTTTAATACTTTTGAGTTTTGTTCCACATTTTTCTCCCACTCTATCCAGCATCTCCAATTTTGAGCCCATTCCAAGTGGTTGGCAGTGGTAGCCGGGCACAATCTAGTTCTTCTGGTCTCAGGGTCATGCAGGCTGAGATTCGCATGGTGCACTAGTCCTCTGGATTAACTGTTCCCATGCATCTTTGATTTTCTTCACTCTTCTTTGCTCTGGACGAGGAGAGACCAATTGTTGCATCTTAGATGGCCACTTGCGAGCTTTTAGGACTATGATTGGGGTCTGAAAAACCCCTAAGGAATACAGTTCTACTCTGACACACATGGGTCACCATGAGTTGGAGTCAACTCGACAGCAAATGATTTTTTATTTTAATGAATGAGAAGGCATCTACTTCCCCTTCTCTTGCCTCCCTCATCCTTGCCCACTGCAGATGCCAGGCTGGGAAGAGTGGTCGGCACTATAGGAACAGAGAGCAGGGCTGGGAAGGAAGGGGTTTACTTCCCAGGCCTCTTCTAGCCTGAAACTCCTACCCCTTCTTATGCTTTTATTTGCCAGCCTGGCTTTTTGGGGAGAAAGCACTCTGAGAAGCACGTTTCCACAGGGGCCAGGTTGTTACCATTTGGACCAAGGATGTGGACATTGCTTGCTGTTTGGAGTTGAATGTGAAGGATAGAACAGACAGTGGCCTAAAATCTTATTTTGTCTGGACCAAGAAGTGTCTTTTAAAACATTTGAATAAGTTACATATGGTGAAATATCAGGATATTTCACAGAAAAATCCAGATTTTCTTTGGAAAATTTAGATTATCTGGCTATACTGGTGCCAAAACTCCACCATGGCAACTGCTAAAGGCTGTCTGAAGATGCCCCGGCAGACTAACTCTCCCTGCCCAGGCCTGCATGCCATGGGCAGCTGCTCTGGGGCCAACCACGAGCAAGAAATATATTTTGCATATTTGCATCCCCTGAAGCCCCCAGCCAGAGAAAGTCTTTGCTAGGCAGCAGTAGTGACAGGAAGAAGCCCACAGGGGGCTTCCCTGACTTTGTGAATAAGAGCAAACCTGTTTAATAAGAGCTAAGAAAGCCACATTTTTGGCAACACTGATTTGTGGGAGAGCATCCTAATTCTTCCCCCTTTACCATGCTACTTCTGAGCAGAGGCAGAGAGGAACTTCGTTGCTGAGTCACAGATAGTCCTGTTGGCCCCAGTCAGCTGCTCCCAAAACCAGCTGTCACTGTGACCTTTGCCTCAGTCACCCAAGGTCAGGGGAATTCCAGGGGCAAAAGCCCCACACCCCAGTTCATATGTGAATTGCACAGTTTTGCTCATCAGTGGTCAGTTTAAAATCTGCATAGGTAAATCCAGAAGGCCGTGTTCCTGGCAGATGTGACCTTGGGCCATGCCAAAGTGATGGCAAGTCTGATAATGCCATCCAGGATGGTCTGGGCTACAGGTGAGAAAGGAAAGCCGTTTTGGAGAAACAAGCACCTGAGGAAGAGTATGAGGGGAAGAGACCCTTCAATGTTGCACAATCATGAAGTTACCATCCACCCAGCCCGGTCTCTCCCCTTCCTTGAAGCATTTGTACCTCATGTCTCCCCATTCATTCAGCACTCAAGTCACATACAACCTTAAACTTGGAGCTTTTTCACTTGTGCTTGTCTTCCTGGTCTGGGACAGCAGAGATGGTGGCATTAGCTCTTCTCACATGTCATACTGTCTTCTCCAAGATTCCTGGTGACTCAAAAGAATGTTTATGGACAAATAGCTGAAGTCCAGATGATTTGTCTTACAGAATTTAGGCAGATATAACATAGATGTTAAATTTCTGCACATCAATCCACACTCATGGAATACTGGGCTGGTGTCTGAACAAGGCTTGAACCCAGGTCCTACTTACCACATGGAGTTCTTTCTACTACCCCAGCTGCCTAGAAAAGGCAGGATGCCTGTTGTCCTGTGCCCCGAACTTGTTGTCTGGTAAGCACCCCAGTGTCTTGCCTCCTGCTTACCTTGGCCTGGTGCTATCTGTCTACTGCTCTACAGTTCACCTACCCAGCAATGTGGCTGCCCAGCCCCTGGAGATATCTGCATGTGTGGCTCCTGCCCTCTGTTCCTATTGGTACCCAAGTCAACCTTTCCTGTGGGTGCACTACAGCATGCCACAGCCCCCCAGTCCTTGGCCATACTTGCTACCTTGTGCCTCCACTATTTCTATGCACTATTTACTCCAGCCACCCCAAACTAACCAAACCAACCACCTCACTGTCCCTCAAATGTTACCATTAGGCCCATGTTACTGAAACTTCTTCTCTAAAACCTTCTGTGACTGCCCATCTGATACACTTCAAACTTTATTCTTTGGAATCTTCTCTCTCCGCTCACTCTGTGAGCCTGAATCCTGCAAGCTCTTTGTTCAGGCTCCCCCCTTTGCCCTATCATTGCTTCCAAATGTCTTTACCAGTGAGGGCTCAGCCCTTCTCTCTGGAATGGTCCCATCTTCTCTCTTGGAGGCCTGGCTGGGGTCCTGTTCCTTAGGGACCTCCCCTGGGCTTCCCATCCCAGTCCCTGTCTTCCTGGGCAGCTGCAGTGTAGTAAATTACCTGGTATGGCTTTTCTAGTCATAAGTCTTTGTAAACTCCATAGTGGAATTTGCCAGGAGCAACTAACTGAGTAGCTCCTGATTGTTAAAGTTACCCACCTGGGGTATTTCTCTTGCATGTAGCACCAAGTAATTTTCTGGGAAGTTTGCTCTCTCTCAGGGGCTTAGAATTCTGATGTTGAGATTGGTTAGTTTGGCCACTCTGCTAGGCTGCAAAAGGAGCCCTTCTAGAGGCAGAAGGAGTCTTTCTGACTGCTGGCTGAGAAAGACGTGCTGCTGAGAGAAACACGCTCCTGAGAGACAAGCGCTGCTGAGAGAGACATGCACTGTTAGGAGCGAGACTGAGAGCGACTGTTGGCTGAGTGACGGCGGGCTGAGAGAGGCTGAGCGTTGTTCCTGAACTGGAATTGTAGCCTGGTGCTTCCCTAATAAACCCCATAGTCTGTACATTCTGTGTGGCAACTGCAGCAAATTATCAAACCCAGCAGAGAGGTGGCGGGTGCTGCTGTGGGAACGGTTGGTTTCAGGGTTGATGAAAGGGCTGGAGGGATGCAACATGTCTGGCCTCACAGGAATAGGCCTTGGGCTATTGATGGTGATTCTGTCTTCCTCTTGTGGGGTTAGAGGAGGTCAGAAGATGCAGCCTTCCTGCCCCTTTAGCAGCAGCTGTAGGGCTCTGGTGGGGTGGGGGGAACAGATCCACTCCATCTGAATTCTGATCCGTGACCTCAGACAAATCACAACTTTATTCTCTGCATCTATAAAATGAAGAGAACTACAAACTATATATAAAAATAAATAAATAAAACCCACTGTCATCAAGTCGATTCTGACTCATAGCAACCCCCATTGGGTTTCCAAGGCTATAAATCTTTACGGAAGTAGAATGCCTCATGTTCCTCCCATGGAACAGCTGGTGGGTTTGAAATTCTGACCTGGTTCGCAGCCATATGCCTTACCCTCTGTGCCACCAGAGCTCCTCCCAACCCACATAGTTGTTTTAATAA
Source organism: Orycteropus afer afer (assembly GCF_000298275.1). Taxonomy (NCBI): domain Eukaryota; kingdom Metazoa; phylum Chordata; class Mammalia; order Tubulidentata; family Orycteropodidae; genus Orycteropus; species Orycteropus afer. The sequence continues at coordinate 12,878,604 of NW_006921645.1, read as the reverse complement.
TTATATTTAAAAAGTCAATTGCTGTTGAGTCAACTCCAACTCATGGGAACCCCATGTGTGTCAGAGTAGAATGTGCTCCACATGGCTTTTGATGTGTGATTTTTCAGAAGGAGATCATCAGGCCTTTCTTCTGAGGCACATCTAGGTAGACTCAAACCACTAAGCTTTTTGTTAGCAGCCAAGCATATTAAGTATTTGCACCACCCAGGGATGCCAAGGATTATATTAAAACATGTGGAACAGTGTTTAGCATGTAGCAAATGACCCATAAACATTACTTTGTTTCCTTCCTTTGACATTGTCTACAACATGCACTTGACACTGTGGGTGGTGCCATTCACTCTTTCCCTGCCTCTGTTCCAGTCTCCCAGGGAGAATGTTGCCTCCCTCAGGCAGCCTGCTCTTTCAAACTCCCCACCCTCAGGGAAGGAGACTCCAGCTGCACTGACCAGGCGCCTCCAGGTTTGATAGGCAGGAGGCTGCAGTGATTTGGAAACTTGGACCTGGTGCTGCCAGGGCCTGAGCCCCATGCCCAGGGCCAAGTGGTTAGAGTCACCCAGCAATGGAATCTCCCCTGGAAGACAAGGGCTGCTCAGGCTCAAGCCACTGATTCTCTCCCCTGCGAAGGGCCACCTTCAGAGGCCAGAGGACAGTGTTTGGAGGGCCATGCCAAACCTCTGCCTTGACTGCCCAGGACAAATCACTTCTGGGGCTGGGAAACTGATCCAGGAGGGCCAGGTAAGGTCCAGGACAGGAAAGGCAACTTCACAGACCTCACTCCCCTCCCCAGGTATGCTCACACCCTCATCAGGGACTAACTTCTCCAAAGATGGGTGAGATGTTTTATTTCAAATTTCTGAAACACAAAGGTCTTGTTACACATTTCTCCCAAGGAAAAGGGCCTCTCAAATGATGGTTCATTCTCCCAGAACACCCGAGTTTGTACCCTCTACCTTATACTGAGGGAGGTTTCTTTATAGACCAAGAAGAATCTGCTTCATTCATTTATTTAACAAATATTTATTGAGTGCCTACTATGTATCAGGGACAATGAATAAGGAAACCAGAGAAGAGTCAATGCCTTTGAATTGGGGTGTTGGCAAAGAATACTGAAAATACCATGGACTGCCAGAAGAATGAACAAGTCTGTCTTGGAAGAAGTGCTGCCAGAATGCTCCTTGGAAGAGAGAATGGCCAGACTTCATCTCAACTACTTTGGTCATAGGAGCTCTGGTAGTGTAGTACCTAAGGCACTTGACTGCTAACCAGAAGGCTGGCGGTTCAAACCCACCAGCCACTCCTCGGAAGGAAGAGGGACAATCTACTTCCGTAGTGATATTGCCTCAGAAACCCAAGGAGGGGTTGCTATGAGTCGGGTCTGACTTGATGGCACATAAGAACAACAACAACTTTGGTCATGTTGTCAGAAGGGACCATTCCCTGGGGAAGGATACCATGCTTGGTAGAGGATCAGTGAAGAAGGAGATGATCTTCAACGAGATGGAGTGGCACAGTGGCTGCAGCAGTGGGCTCAAGCACAGCAAGGATTATGAGGCTGGCACACACACGATCAGGCAGTGTTTTGTTCTGTTGTATATAGGGTCACTGTGAATCGGAGCTGATTCCATGGTACCTAACAATAACATGTCAGGGAGATTCTTGGCCTTTGGATTACAGCAAAAAAACAGGTGCCAGTTGTCAAGAAGCTTAGAAATCCCACAGGAGACTGACAAAAAACATATATGTTTAATGTCAGGAGGTGGTAAATTCTCTGGGGGGTTAGGGGAAGCACAGTGAGGGTTTAGAGAATGAGTGATGGTGGGAAGGCCGAGTTCCTCAGTGTCTGTGTCTGCTTTTACTGTGTAAGCCCGGCAACCTTTTAGGCTAACAAAGGGAAAACACACAGGCACAATTATTCTTGGCAGGAAATCCCTCTGGTCTCCAGTTGAGGACAAACTTTGTGTCAGCAGTTTATCCTGCTGCCCTCTGGGCTGTTGGTCTAACCATGCCCCCACCCATTGCAGCCACCTGGGCCAGCCCCTCCAAACAGTAATCTGGCCACCCACCAACACCTTCCTGCCCACTTTTACTTTCTCTTTCCTTCTTCTCTACTCTACACATGTGTTCTGGACTCCAGACATTTCTTTCCCACATTTTTGTTTGTTTCATTTTTTTGCCAGCCTTTCTTTGGCCACCTTCTCCAATGACCAAGTGTATTACATCCAGTCCCAGAACATGACTTTCTATCTGGAGCAAGAAAAGGCTACTTGGAAATGACATTCTCCAGGCATCTTCCTCCACACCTGCCAGACCAGAAGGCCTGACACCCCCTCCGACCACCCAGGGTGTCCCCCCAAACCACCTCCTCTCTCCTCCTTCTCTTTTCCCAGCTTCCTCACCTTTACCAGGGAACACACAGGCCTTTTGCTGAAATGAGGGAGTTAACTTCAATAAAGTGCTCTTTGGGGTAGTGACTGTGCTGCTGTTACACTCTGCACAACACTTCCTCAAAACGCTGCACTCTGCACTCGACTCTGAGAGTACCAGCCACTTCTCCTTTATTGTCCCTAATAGAACTTTAACATTTTACAAGTGTTCTTGCTTGATTCATGTCTGTCTCTCACTTGTCTGCAAGCTCCTTGAGGGCAGGATCCCCAAAAGCCAGCACAAGGCCTGGCAGCTAATGAAAGCTTAACAAACAATTGTTAAATGTGCAAATAAAATACAGCCACAAATGCGATTGTGTTGATAAAATACATACAACACTCAAAGGCTAAGAAAAAATGAAAAAGGAAGGTCTGGCTGAGTGGCCAACCGTAAACGCCAACCGTAAACCTTGACTCACAAGTAAATGATGTGTTAAATATAAATAGCTCCCACCAAGGATTTTTCATGGCATGTAAACTTATTTATAAGAGATGTCTTTTGAAGGTATAAAAAATTGAAATTTGTTTGATTGATTATAGGCTTAACAACCTATCTTTATTAACAAGAATAAAATATCATGATATTAAGGTTACTGTCCTTAAGGAGATACTCCACAAATGTTCTCTTTATTTCTCAGGTGATTTGGTCCCTCATCCTTAAAATATCTTTGTGTCCCTTCCCTAATTTCCCCTCCCGTAGCTCAGGTACCCGACTGAGTCTCCTCCCCAGGACCTGTCAACATGAAAAAGGCAAGCCTGAGCCTAATCGATCAGAAGTTGACATTTCCAAGCCCCACCCCCCCACATGAAAGATAAGCATCAAACTAAGCCCTGGATTAGCGCCACCTGGAGGTCGAGGAGTGCAAATGCGGCACCTGCCAAGAGACCAGAGCCCATCTGGCTGACTGGTCTTTGTGGCTCCTAGGGAGAGGCTGCCTCTGTCCTGGCACTCAGTCAAACGGCATAGGGGGATCCTGTAGGATCATTCAGGTGGTGCTTCTGAGGAGCAGTCCACTATTTCCCCCTGGCTTGTGCTATATATTATCCCTGTTGTTGTTGTTATGTACCATCGAGTTGGACCCGACTTATAGTGACCCCTCCTTGGGTTTCCGAGGCAGTATCACTACGGAAGTAGATTGCCCAACCTTCCGTCCGAGGAGGGGCTGGTGGGTTTGAACCACCAGCCTTCTGGTTAGCAGTTAAGTGCCTTAGGCCTTATGGTACCAGAGCTCCCATATATTATCCCTACTTGACTAGAATGGATTTGATGAGGAAAAGTGGCTTAGAAAAGTGACACAATGATCACTTTTACATGTTTGGTTTTAAATGCTTCGAGAACATCTCCTTTGGGCCCAATCTCATTTAAGTAAAATGGATGAGGGGGTACTCCTTCCTCTGGTCCCCAGTCAGCTGGGCAAGGGCTGGTCCAGCCAGTGGCCCAAGACACAGGAGGACCCAGACTTCCTGCACTGCACCCAGACCCCTGAGGTCTGACAGCCAAAGCATCTTCAGTTCCTCTCTCCCTGAACAGTCCTGACAGGAAGTCTTCAGCCCCCTCTGCCTCCTCTGCTCAGGGCACAGAACTAAAATAAACATGATTCCTAATTTGAAAGCAGGTCTGAGGAGTACCCCTCTAAGGACACTGAAGACTTCTGCTTGGCTCACGGCGGATTTTCCCCTCCAGTTGCATCGCTGAGCGGCCCTCAGCGGAGCCTCTTTTAGAATGACGCAGGTCCTGCTCGCCCTTCTCTGTAGGGAGGCTTGTTCTGGAAAGAAGACTTCAGAAGTAGTTCTTGAACTGGCTTGGAAGCCCAGGTGCTCTTGGGAACCCCACCACCACCACCACAGGGACAGTGCAAGAGGGGAGGGTGCAGGGAAGAGGAGATTTTATTTTACTGAGTAACTATTACATGCTAGGCACCATGTTCAATTTCTGACCAGGACAACAGCCTTCTCCCAAAGGCCCCAGAAATCTGATTTGAAAAATATATTTATGTATTCTTTGAATGTTGTTGTTGTTGTTATGTGCCATCGAGTCAAACCCGACTCATAGCGACCCCTCCTTGGGTTTCCGAGGCAGTATCACTACGGAAGTAGGATTGCCCAACCTTCCTTCCGAGGAGTGGCTGGTGGGTATGAACCGCGAGCCATCTGGTTAGCAGGCAAGTGTCTTAGCCACTATGCTACCAGAGCTCCCAACATCATATATTAATTTTACATTGAAGGATAATATCCCTTTAGACTTTGTCTCCCACCTGACCCTGCTTCTCTCTTGACTAAAACCCAAAAAAAGGTGGATGGGAGTAGGTGAATGTAGCATGGAGAGGCAGAGTCATGCCACCAAAATCATTTGAGAAGGAAGAGGAGATCTTGGTCTGATCGACACCAGAGGAACTATGAGAACAAGAACTTCAGACTCAGGCCTCATTGTGGTAAGCGAGAAAAACACCTGAGGTTTCTGAAGAAATTTGCTCTGGAAACTTCAAGATGATTTGTTGTGGTCGAGAAAGTATGGACAGGGCAACTCCATGGGCCCTGCTGGGGCACTGGGTCCTGGAAATCTGCTGAGTCAGCTCGAGGGACACTCCTTGCCAGTAGTGTAGGAGGAGGGGGTTGACACACTTTGTCTAAGATCATAGGTGGCCTTGGCATCAAAGAGAAGACTTGCTTCTCAGGCACTTAGGGCCCAAGACAAGCCCTCCCTGCCACCTCTTGGGTGAGAGGCCTCAGCCCCAGGATCCCTGTGTGTCTCCATAAAGTGACTTGTGCTCCCTAAATAACTGGCTGGGGGTAAATTGAGTCAGGGACCCTGAGAAGTAAGTAAGCCCTTGTTTTCCTGCTCTAGTGTAGCCAAATACCTGGCCTGTATTTCTCCTCCTAGTTCCAGTTTCACGTAGCCTTTACTTCCCCCCACACACACTGCCCTCCTGCCCACCTGCCCTATTCATGGCTCCTGACACCCAGGGGTACAGGTCAGAGTTGTACAATGTAGAGATCCTCTTGGCCAGCTCCCTCCTTGAACAGGGAACTGAGACCCAAAGAGAAGACCCAAGGTCATACAGCAAGTCTGAGACCTATGAACTTGGGCTTCCGTTCCAGAACTTCCTGAATTATTAGAAAGAGAGCATGAGGGGCTGTTTGCAAAAAGACTGAGGTCAGTGCCAAGCACACAAAAGGCTCTTAGGAGTAAACTGAATCTATTTGCAATACATTCAATCATTTACCCCTTAGTGAGACTTTATTCTCACAAGTGCTGTATAGTACACGCTCAGCTCCTGGGAATTCGGTAACTGTGGAATGAAAGGTCAGTCTCCAGTAAAGTGATTTCAAGATGTTTGGGGGCAGGCACATTTTCCAAGTGCCCCTGGGATACAGTTGGGGGAGGATACTGCAAGGGGAAGGTAGGCGCTTGGTTTCCCCAGATACAGAGCTGTGAGCACAACACCACACAGCAATGACAACAGGTTTGTCTCAGCCTTGGTCACCTTCTTCCTATGGAGGGAAGACCCCAATTTCCCCAGGGACATTCAGTGTGGGTGGAGAGTGAGCAGGTAGCCCAAGTCTGGACTCATCTCTGCCAATTACTCAGTGAGAAACCTCTCTGGACCTCAGTGGCCTCATCCTTAAAATGAGCATAATAATTACTGGTCCAGCTGCCTCCAGGTTTGTGAATAGGATCTAATGAGAGTTCTATCTGAAACATTATGTCACATGAAGGGAGTTTTCCTCATTCCCTTCTACTTTTGTGAGACAAAGGATAGAGAGAAATGGGGGTGCCAATCAATAATGACAAGGTTAGCTGGTGTTTGTGGAGTGCTTACTATGCACCAAGGAGCTCTAGTGGTGCTGTGCTTAAAATAATTTGGCTGCTAACCAAAAGATTGGCAGTTTGAACCCACCAGCTTCTCCACGGGAAAAAGATGTGGCAGTCTGCTTCTGTAAAGATGATGTCCTTGGGAACTCTATGGATCAGTTCTATTCTGTCCTATAAGATCACCATGAGTCAGAATTGACTCAATGGCAGTGTGTTGGGTTTGGTTTCACTGTATTCCAGGTGTTATACTAAGCAATGCTATCTCTTGTTCTACATCCTCTTCTGAATCCAGTTTGAATTTGTGGAAGTTCCCTGTCAATGTACTGCTGTGACTGTTTTTGAATTATCTTCAGCAAAAGTTTATTTGTGTGTGATATTAATGGTATTGTTTGGTATTTCTGCATCCTGTGGGATCACCTTTCTTTGGAATGGGCACAAATATGGATCTCTTCCAGTCGATTGGCCTGGTAGCTGTCTTCCAAATCTCTTGGCATAAACAAACAAGCGCATCCAGTGCTACATCTGTTTGTTGAAACATCTCAATGGATATTCCTTGAGCCTTCTTTATCACCAATTCCTTCAGTGTAGCTTGGACTTCTTCCTTCAATGTCATTGGTTCTTGATCACATGCTACCTCCTGAAATGGTTGAACATCAACCATTTCTTTTGGTACAGTGACTCTGTGTATTCCTTCCATCTTCTTTTGATGCTTCCGGCATTAATTCAGTATTTTGTCCATTGAATCCTTCAAAATTGCAACTCCAGACTTGAATTTTTTCTTCAGCTCTTCCAGCTTGAGAAATGCCAAACACGTTCTTCTGTTTTGGTTTTCTAATTCCAGGTCTTTGTACATTTCATTATAATACTTTACTTTGTCTTCTCAAGCCACCCTTTGAAATCTTCTTTTAGCTTTTTTATTTCATCATTTTTTTTCCCATTTGTTTTAGCTACTCTATGTTCAAGAGCAAGTTTCAGAATCTCTACTCACATCCATTTTGTTTTTTCTTCCTTTCCTCTCTTTTTAATGATCTTTTCCTTTCTTGATGTATGATGTTCTTGATGTCATCCCACAACTCATCTGGTGTTCAGTCATTGGTGTTCAGTGTGTCAAATCTATTCTTCAGATAATCTCTAAATTCAGGTGGGATATTATAAAGTCATATTTTGGCTCTTGTGGACTTGTTTCAATTTTCTTCAGCTTCAAGTTGAACCTGTATATGAGCAACTGATGGTCTGTTCTACAATCAGCTCTTGGCCTTGTTTTAACTGCTGATATTGAGCTTTTCCATTGCCTTTTTGCACAGATGCAGTTGATTTGATCCCTGTGTATTCCATGTGGTGAGGTCCACATGTATAGTCACTGTTTAGGTTGTTGAAAAAGGTATTTGCAATGAATAAGTCATGGGTCTTGCAAAATTCTGTCATCGAGGCCATATTTTCCAACTACTGATGTTTCTTCTTTCCAACTTTTGCATTCCAATCACCAGTAAATACATCTTGATTGCATGTTAGATCAATTTCAGACTGCAGAAGTTGGTAAAAATCTTCAATTTTTTTTTCATTTTAATTTTTGCAGTGTTTCCTCCCCTCCCCTCTTACCCCTGATTACCAACAAAGAAGGATTCCTTCCATATATAAACCTTTCCTTAACTTTTTACAATAATGAACTAATACAATATTTGTCCTTCTGTGATTGATTTATTTCACTTAGCATAATGTCCTCCAAGTTCATCCACATTATGCAGTGTTTTGCAGATTCTACATTATTCTTTAGGGTTGCATAGTATTATGTTGTGTGTATGTATCATACTTTGGTTATCCATTCTTCTGTCAGTGGGCACCTAGGTTTTTCCCATCTTTTGGCTATTGTAGATAGTGCTGCAATGACCATGGGTGTGCATATATCTGTTCTTGTCTTGGCTCTCACTTCTTTAGGATATATACCTAGTAATGGGATTGCTGGATCAAATGGTATTTCTAATTCCAAATTTTAAGGAATTGCTATACTGTTTTCCATAGTGGTTGCATCATTTAACAGTCCCACCAGCAGTGTATGAGAGTCCCAATCTCTCCACATCCTCATCAGCATTTGTTATTTTCTGTCTTGCTGAACTTTGCTACTAGTACTGTGGCAAGATGGTGTCTCATTGTTGTTTTGATTTGCATATCTCTAATGGCTAATGATAGTGAACATTTCTTCATGTATTTGTTGGCCACCTGAATATCCTCTTTGGTGAAGTGTCTATTCATGTCTTCTGCCCATTTTTGAATTGAATTCTTTGTCTTTTTGTTGTTGAGGTGTTGGAGTTTTCTATAAATTTTAAAGATAAGTCCTTTGTCAGATATGTCATTGCCAAATATTTTTTTCCCAAAGTGTAGGTTCTCTTTTCACTCTCTTGGACAAATCTTTTGAAGTACATAAAAATTTAAGTTTTAGAAGGGCCCATTCATCTAGTTTCTCTTCCGCTGTTTGTGCATTTTGGGTTATGCTTGACAGTCTATTTATGCCATAAATTAGGGCCCCGAAATTTGTCCCTAGTTTTTCCTTGAGGAATTTTATAGTTTTAGGTTTCACGTTGAAGTCTTTGATCTAACTGGAGTTAGTTTTTGTGTATGGTATAAGGTATGGATCTTGTTTCATTTTTCTGCAAATGGATATCCAGTTTTGCCAGCACCATTTGTTAAAGAGACCATCTCTTCCCCATGTACTGGATTTCAGCCCTTTGTCAAAAATCAGCTGACTGTAGGCTGATGGATCTAGTTCTGGGTTCTTAATTCTGTTCCACTGGTCTATGTGTCTGTTGTTGTACCAATACCACGCTGTTTTGACTACTGTGGCTATATAGTAGGTTTTGAGATCTGGGAGTATGAGACCTCCTACTTTGTTCTTCTTCCTCAGTAGTGCTTTGTTTATCTGAGGTCTCTTTCCTTTCCATATAAAACTAGTGATTGGTTTTTTCCATGTCCTTAAAGAATGTTAATGAGATCTGTGTTGGGATTGCATTGAATATATAGATTGCTTTGGGTAGTATTGACATTTTCACAGTGTTCAATCTTTCTGTCCACGAGTGTGATATGTTTTTCCATTTATGTAGATCTCTTATGGTCTCTTGAAGTAGTGTTTTGTAGTTTTCTTTGTACAGGTCTTTTGTGGTCCCTAGGGAGATTTATTCCCAAGTATTTTATTTTGTTGTTAGCTATTGTAAATGGTATTGATTTCCTTGTCAGCAAATCTCTTTGCTGGTGTAGAGGAATCTAACTGAAAAAAATCTTCAATTTCTTCATCTTTGGTTTAATGGTTGGTACACCAGTTTAAACAATAGTCCTATTAACTGGTCTAACTTGTAGGCATATGGATATTATCCTATCACTGACTGCATTTATACTTCAGGGCAGATTTTGGAATGTTCTTTATGATGATGAGCGTGACACCATTCCTCTTCAATTTGCCATTTCCAGCATAGTAGACTGTATGTTTGTCTGATTCAGGATGACCAATACTGGTCCATTTTAGCTCACTAATGCCTAGCATATTGATCTTTACACATCCCATTTCATTTTTGACCATTCCCAATTTTCCTAGATTTCATACTTCATACATTCCACCTTCTGATCATTAATGAATGTTTGCAGCTGTTTCTTCCCATTTTGAGTTGTGCCCCATCAGCAAATGAAGGCCCAAAAAGCTGTACTCCATCCTTGTCATCAAAGTCCATGGACTGCCAGAAGAACAAACAAATCTGTCGTAGAAGAGGTGTAGCTGGAATGCTCCTTGGAAGCAAAAATGGCAAGATCTCGTCTCATCTTCTTTAGTCATGTTGTCAGAAGGGACCATTCCCTGGAGAAAGATATCATGCTTGGTAAAGTGGAGGGTCAGCAAAAAAAGAGGAAGAACCTCAATGAGATGGACTGACACAGTGGCTGCAAAGATGGGCTCAAGCATAGTGAGTGATCATGAGGATAATGCAGGACCGGGCAGTGTTTCGTTCTGTTGTACAGAGGCATGCTATGAGACAGAGCCCACTCGACAGCACCTAACAAAAACAATGAAACACGTGAACACCAGCCTCCACAACCCTAAGACCCGAAGAACTAGATGGTGGCTGGCTGCCACTGCTCACCACTCTGAAAGGGATCACTATAGGAGGTTCCAGAAAGAGTGGGAGAAAAATGGGGAACAAAACTCAAAATCATAAATAAATTAGGCTTATTGGTCTGCTAGAAAGTAGTGGAACCCCAAGGCTACAACCCTCAGACATTCTTCAAGTCTGGAACTGAACTCAACCCCTGTGGCTCAATTTTCAGCCAAATGATAGTTCAATAAGGTGAACAATAATACCAGAAAAGTATGCAATCATTGGGAGTTCTGGTAGCATAGTGCCTAAGGCACTTGACTGCTAACCAGAAGGCTGGTGGTTCAAACCCACCAGCCACTCCTCAGAAGGAAGGTTGGGCAATCTACTTCCGTAGTGATACGGCCTCAGAAACCCAAGGAGGGGTCGCTATGAGTCAGGTCTGACTCAACAGCACATAACAACAAGACAACATGCATTCATTAGAACAATCAACAATATGAGATCAAAAGGGCAGCATTTGCTCTACGATAAAGCTAAGAAGACGGAAAAGGATAGGAAAGAAGGATGAAGGGAAATAGCAAGTACAGAGAGAAAGTGAGAAGAGTGCTGTAACATTGTGGGGATTGCAATGAATGTCACAAGACAAAATGTGTACGAATTGTTGAGAGGAAAACCAAGTTGCTCTGTGAACGTTTGCCCAAATCACAATTAAGAGAAAACAAAGAAAAAGAGATTGACTGAAGAAACACCCTACACTAATCCTACCTCATAAACACAACAAAGACAATCCATTCCCAAATGGGCTTATAACCACAGGCACAGAGGTTAGGATTTACAACACATATTTTGGGGGAACACAATTCAATCCATAACACCCTTCTTCCTAGAACTCTTGGACCAGCCCACCTTCCTGGTCTCAAAGCCTCAACACCCCTCCACGTCACCCCCACCATTTCCTTCAGCCTCAGGGAAAGCTGGGTCACTTGCTTCTATCCCAGGCAAGAGCCAACTGAGTGCTGGATCCTCTCCCTCCTTCCTGTGAGAGCCAGGCTGTCACATCTCCTCCTTGTTGCAGCCTCCCTTCTGCCTCAACAGACACAGTGCTTTGCACCCTCAGAGAATCCTCTCCGCCATCTCTGCTGGAACTCTGGGGATGCCCACACCCATTTGATTTGCCAGCCAAACCTCTAGAGGGTATGTTTTCTTCTCCTGGTTTTTTGTTGTTGTTCTTATTCTATGGTCTATTTCCTCTGCACCCACACTCTCCTGAATTTCCTTCCATTCAGTCTTCTGTCCTTTGCACTCTCCTGATAACTGTCCACCTGGGGCAGTCTTAGGTCAAATCTAGATGTCGTGTCTTTGCTCCCTGTGGCAAGCAGCTTCTAAAATAGTTTAACGCCCTTGTGTAACTCCTTTCTTTGAGTATGAGCTGGACCTAGTGACTTGCTTTTAATGAAGAGAATAGAGCAAAAGCTCCCAAGATTTTCTTATAAAAGACTGTCTCTGTCTTGCCTGCATACATACTCTTGTTCTCTCTTGGTTGCTCACTCTGCTGCCATATTCTTAGCTTCCCTATGGAAAGACCTGTGAGGCAAGGAACTGAGGGCAACCTCTGCAACCAGCAGCCAGCATTGAGATGCGGCCCTCCACTCAACAGCACAGCATCCTGCCAGCACTCACATGAGTGAGCTTAAATGGATCCTTTCCTATCAACTTTGAGGTGACTGCAGCCCTAGCTGACACTTTGATTACAGCTTGTGACAGCAGAGGACGCAGCTCAGTCATGCACAGATTCCTAATACATAGAGACTATGAGGTAATAAATGTTGTTTGAAGCCACTAAGATCTGGTTTAATGTTATGCAGCAGTAGATGATGATACATTCCGTCCTTCTCAACCTGTTGCCTCATTAATGCTAAGTCTTATTTTCCTTGACCTTACTCATCTGGTTCTCCTCTCCCCTTTCTTCTCCTTTTTCTTTGCCATCATCTCTTCTCATCCCCAAACTGTGGCCTATCGCAGCATCTTGGGCCTCCACACTCCATTGAGAAAGTTCATCCATTCATGGTGTCAGTAATTAGAATAGAATAAATGGTGTCAGTAAGGATCCCATCTATGGTGATGTTCAAGTTGTTCCCCCATTCCATCACCTCAGCTGAGTGCAGTACCATTTCTCCTCTGGTCTTTGAATATTTGATCTGAATATTTTACTATAACAACACAAACCAGTTAATATATCTTATCTTGTCAATGAGTTGGAATCAACCTCATGGCAGTGGGTTTGGGTTTTTTGGGTTTATCATCCTTGTTTTCATTCAGCCATAGGTGTTCCCTTTGAAAGGCAGTTAGAAGCTTCCCCTACCCTTCTGTCAGAGTTGAGCACAAATCTTCTCATCACCAACATGCTTCCCTCCAATTCAGACTACCTTTTTAAGATGTTTTTAAGATGTCAGATTTTCAGTGACTCTCACGGTTCCCATTAAACCTACCTCACCCGTTTCCCATTGCTAGCTTCATGTGAAATGGGCTAAGGCTTAAATGCCAGTTCTACCACATTTCATCTGTGTGCCTTGGTACAAGTTAGCACACCTTCCTAGGCTTAGTTTTCTAACCTGGCAAAATGTGGATAGTACTGCTTACCTCAGGACCATGAACCTTTGTGTATGTATGGGGGGGGGAGTGAGAGAGAGAGCGCGCTAAATCAGAAAAAAAAAAATTTTTTTTAAATAAATTATTTTCTGGGAAGATAGAATAAATGTACTTTTCTATTTTCCTCCCACTGATTGGAACTAAAAACCCTGGACATTGTATAGGAAACAAGCATAAGAAGACTCAGAAAGGTGGTAGAAGAAGGCAGACTGGCTGGAGACCTCAGGATCCAAAGAATGACAAAGTGGTCAGTTCTTTGGGTTTTCTTTTCACCTTGTATGTCCCAGAGTTGGGCCTAAAGAAAGCAGAAACCTGGAAATACTGATGTGCGTAGACAAAAAGTCCTCAACAAAAGCCTGCTATCTCTGACCAAAGGACCAGGAAAGGGGCAGCCTAGCAAGACAGAAATCTTTAGATAATAACCATCCTACTCCAGCCAAACACCAAGGGGGTGGGGGGTGGGGGAGAAAATGTAGCCTAAATCCCATACACATCAAGAAAAGTCAAATGGGGAGTCTAGACTTCTGTTCTTGCCACTGTAACAAGGTGTCCCAACCTCCACAATGGGTGGTTCCAAAGAAGATGAAATAGGGAGCCAGGATTTGTATCCACACTGGGCAGTAACAAGACCCCCCCCCCATGGTATCAGTGGAGGCACTCCTACCCTCCCAGGCAGGAGAGTATCCATGTGGGCTCAGCAGGGAGCCAGAACTTTCACCCCTGCCCAGCAGTAAGGAGAAGCCTTCTTCCCTCAGGAGTCAGTACAGGAACTTAGACTTCTATCCCTACTTGACAGTAATGAGGTGGTATCCCCTTTCCTCAAAGAAAGCTACCAACAACTTTAAATAATACTGAAAAGCTTTAAATAATATAATACCCAAATATCCAGGTTTCAGTAGAAAATCACTCATCATACTAAGAATCAGAAAAACCTCAAGCTGAATGAAAAAAAGACAATGAATAGCCACTAACACCAAGATGACAGAGATATTAGAAGCATCTGACAGAATTCAAAGCAGCTATCATAAAAATAATAACAAAAAAGCTTCAACAAGCAGTTGTGAACATGCTTGAAACAAATTTAAAAAAATAGAAAGTCTCAACAAAGAAATAGCATAAAGAAAAACCAAATAGAAATTTTTGAAATAAAAAATACAGTAACTGCTATATATACATTAAAATAAAAAGAAGAAAGAAAGAAAAACTCAGTGAGTGACAGAGGAGAGAATCCTCAAATTGGAAGACAGAACAATAGAAATTATCCAATCTGAACAAGAGAGAGAAAACAGACTGAGAAAGATACAAAGAAAGATAGAACTGAGCCTCAGAGACCTGTGGGATGATAACAAAAGATCTCACATTAGTGTCATTAGTGTCCTGGGAGAAGGGAAGAAAGAAGGTGGAGCTGAAAAGTACTCAAAGAAATAATGGCTGACTTCTTCCTTACCAATTTGGATGCCTTTGATTTCCCTTTCTTGCCTTATGGCCCTGGCTAGGACTTCCAGTACAATGTTGAATAGAAG